>NC_064924.1:48506662-48813594 GCF_023897955.1 Schistocerca gregaria
TGTTAATCTGTTTCTGAAATTCTGTACTCACTATCTACGTCGAACTCTGTACTAATACTTAGATTCTGTGCTTTATGTAAGAATTTATTTGGCCTTCGTTGCTACTCCACCTAAAATCACCACATGTTAAAAACGTGTTAATGACAATCTTGTTCGTGCACTTTCACATGAATTTCGTAATTAACTCATAAGGATTATAAATAATCCAATACGTATGATGGATATTTCACATGACATTGATGATAATCGGACTACTAATATTTAAGAAAAATGTTTCGTTTACCTCTGACAAGGGAAGTGCGTGACCTGAAAGGCTTATAATATAAGTCACTCATCCCAAAGATAATGGTATGAGCCACTGATATGCAAAACTTTCGAATGGTGATATACCCAAGGCCTGTGAGAGGCTCATTGGTAATGCAAGGAAACACAGTAACGATAGAATGGGACTAGAAACACACATACTTCACTGTCGTGATTTATTGCTACATTTACCTCCACTTAAAATAATTACGATGTCTGTACAATAGGCTTGTTCTTGTGGCGTGATGTTGCACACCCTTTCTTTCTTCAGTGTGTGGAAATTCAATGAAGCGGTCAAAGAAAATTGGAAAACGGCAACAAACAATCAACTTCGTGCACCAAAGTACAAGCCTATAATTATGTTTCGCAAAACAGATCATGAATGTCATAGGAATATTAGCACTTGAAAATAAAATTCATGAAACGTTTAATATTGGACTGCTTCAATGCAGAAATAATGTAACATGAGAAAAAGTAGCTTAAGTCAGATATGCATATTGTTCTGTCTTGCTTTGACTGAAGATGCATTTTGAAGACTGAGTAGGTTTGCTACACTGTCAGACCAGTAGAAGTTGTTTGTTGTTCAGACAGGGTCATTATTTTAAGATAACAAAAATAGAGCAATAAGTCACGATACTGAAAAACGTGTGTTTTTGGTTTTGTGATATAGATATTTCATTTCTTTGTGTTAACCAAGTTTCTCTTAGACGTTGAACAAGTGAACATTCAAATAACTCTAATGGTAAGACGCCCAAATTTTATGCTAATGGTTCATTCCACTGATTTTGGGATGATAGATTTATTCTCAAAGCAAATTTTCCTGCAACTGACAGCGTTCAAAATTACGCACTTCCATTGAGAGAGAAAATAAGAAAGAAAAGTATTGTTAGGGTCCAACAATATCTATTCTGAATTAAAATTTTGGATCGACTTCTGAAACTAATAAGCCTATCGTCAAATATGTGTAATCGTTTTGAATCTTTGTTCCTAGAAGACGTCAAATATTAACAGAAAACGTTCTTTTTCAGTTGTATAAGTTCGCTTACAGATCCTCCCTGCCTCTCACGTGCCTCCTGCACTAAAAAAAGTCTTACGCGTCCCGTTTGTTTACACCTGAGACGCTTATCAGTATCACCTTAAATTCGAACAGTGGAGGTGTTGTGGGAATCCCCCATCGTTAAATGCCCTGATAATGATAGATGTTTAATGCCAGAACCGTTTCAGATTGAAGAATAGTACTGAACTTTACATTCATTTGACGTCTACCAGCTTTTCTGCCAGATATTTTTAATGCTTTTTCGTATTCATAGCAGCGATACCTTGATATTAAGGGGTCTCCCGCATGCAGTAGCCTTCTTTGCCAAATTATCCACTATTTCATTTTTGTAGATTCCTATCTGTTTCTTCATTCAGAGGAAGTACATGTGTGTGTTTCTTCTGGAAAGTTATTTGTGCTCAGACAATATGTCCATCACGTATTTATAAGGGCGTGCTGAAAAGTAAGACTTCCGAAGTTTTCATGTGAAAACTCTTAATGCTTTTTAAAGAAAATAAATGTTATTAACACTTTATCTTTATTCTTCACGTCCGCATATTTGCAGCCCTCTGCCGCTAGAGGGCTCCTAATTGTAGCGTGTAATATGACGGTGAGTAACTTAAATATGTCGGTTCGTGAGAAACGCTCAGAACACGGTAATCACAAATTCGAAGAGTTCGTCCACACACGGAGCACCGTCTCCTTCAACGTGACAATGCCAGGCCACTCACGAGCGCCGCGACATCTGCAACAACCCGACGCCTTGAGTTCTCTGTCATCGATCATGCTCCATACGGTCCTATTTTCATTTGTCTCAGAAACTTAAAGAACACTTTCGAAGACTTCAGTTTGACAGTGAAGAAGCAGAGATGAGGTTGTGGCTCCATCAACAAAATCAAACGTCCTATAATGACGGTATCAACAAACTGGCCTCTCGGTGGGAGAAATGCGTTTGTTGCCGCTATGAGTATGTTGAGAAATAAGTATAAAGACACTAGTAGTAAAGATGCAGAATGTTAATAACGTTTGTTTAGTTTAAAAAGCATTAAGCTTAAAAGTTAGAAGCATGCCCTCGTATTTCTGCGTTTTGACCACTATTGCTGCTAAACTGACTGCAGTAGATTTCTAGCATCTAACAGTGTCATGGTTCTTTCTTCTTCTACAGTAGAAACATACTGCGTTCCCTTCAATAAGGCGACAAATTCCGCTGTATCAATGAAAGTTTCTGCTGGAAGTTTAAATCTTTTAAGAGTGCCCCGTTGTGGAATAGTCGAAGGTCGAATGCGCAACCCACAGGGTCCTGTTGTTCTATATTTGGATCTGCCGGTATACATACGAATTGATTTCAGCCAGTGTTATCGAAATTGTTCTGATGTTGAAGTACTTCCTGACATATGTGTTATTTTCTTGTAAATACTGTCGAGACTAAATTAAAGTAGCTAGCAGTTTCATCTGCGAGACAAATGAAGGGCGATAAGATTCTGTTTTGTCTTCAATATTGGTCAAACATAATTTTGGACAAAGTGAGGAGCTGAAATTGGCATCTGAGCGCAAAACGTAAGTGTTCCGAAGCACTATGCTGCCATTTCAAAAGAGAAATAATCGATTTAGGCACGGAGTCGGCGATGGAAAAACTAGTTGTCAGCCAGACAATTCAATGCAGTTTGGACGCAACAACCTTAGGAAATGGTGAGAATTATCTAATTAAAATTCAGCAGAAATTTTGTAACAGCATAGTTATTGTCCCAATTACCATGTTTCTTGTTTCAATAAACGTCGCCGTGGAGCGATCCATATTGGCGTCGTGATCGAACGCTCTGAAAACTCTGTGTTGTTAGTATTTAAATATTGACATTGCTGCCTGGAATATTTCCGATGTACTGCTCCAATTAATTTGTCATTTCAGAAAAATTGTTTATACGGTTTGCCACTATTTAGATGAGCAGAACTGGATTTTAAAATAATTCGATGTAAATCACGATAACAGAGATCACCATAATAGGACTCCAGAATACAGGTCAAAGATACTCTTCTCCATCAGCGACAGCAAGACGAGGTAAGATCTCTGATATTAACGTATCTTCATTACACAAATGGAAAAATAACATGTAGCTCCGTAATGTGAATGTAGATAGTATCGTACCTCGTGAACGAATCGAATCAAACAGCGAAAAATACCGGGGTAGCCTAAATGATTTATTTGCTTTCGAAACACTGTTCATTTACAAGTATACGACGTAGAAAGATGAATGCTACACGAAAAGATAGATAAACTCACAAAGCTTCTGGCATTCTACGAATGTTCAATGTTTGCGCCCTTGATAATACACATCCAAACAGAAATCTATTTCCGCCCGGATGTTGACCTGCATGTTTGCTGCCAACTTTGTAAGTCCGTGGTAGTTATTTGCATTGCTACAAAAACAGTACATTGTGCCCACAGTTATTTTCGGAGGTAAATCATAGGTAGAGCAAACAAAACTAACATAGTTCCAATCCAACTATTCCGTTAATGTGCCCAGAAATTTTCTGTTGCTTACCAGTGCAATGTTCGAACTATAAATCTTTGTCCATACATTCTCGACTTATTCGTAACATGTCGCGATTTGGCTAAAAGGTAATAAATTCTACTACAGCATCCCCTTTTCTCATAGACAGGGAATGGATGGCTTTAAAAAGCAGAACTCGTTATACTGTCCTCTCAGACCACTCATGTATACGTAAATGTAAATGAATAATTGACTGATATTTATGTTTTGCTTCTCTTAAAGTTAGTATACAAACTTAAAGTTAGTATACTAATCAGTGAAATAACAGTGGAGTCTGCGAATAAAGTCGAAGCATTATCTTTCAGCTGAACTTTTGTAAATAGGGACAATGAGCACGGATCTGCTAAGCTACTGCTAAGCTGGCATAGCACAGTTATAAGAAAGCTACAATTAGCAACAATAACCAGATAGTAGCAAAATGTAAACTCGCTCAACTGGCTATAAGAATCATAGCAGGTGCTGCATAGGACAGCTATAGCGATAGATCAGTAGAAGAATAGTTCAGATGTTATTGATACGACCTAAATTGTAAAGGTTTCATCTGCCATTTCTCAAGTCCAACGATCTTTGTTACAATCAGATACAGACTGATTATATTGTTGTTCAACTGCATAATGAGTCAAACTGCTCAACAGCGTAATCCGTCAGTAACTGAATGTATCAAAGATCACTGGGCTTGAGGAAAGCCAGATAATACTTTTGGAGTTTAGGTACTAGAGCTGAATTTAAGCTACTCATAGAAACGACGAAACTTGATGGTTGTGACGAATATGTTTCAACCCAAACATAAATCGTGACTATAACAATTAAGTCACTTAATGTTATACACGCTGGGAAAGAGCGATGGAACTCCAACAAAAAAGGTTGAAAAGACCTAGCCGAACATTAACAAGAAACGTTTTTACCCGATGACAACGTACGCAGCGACAATGAAATATAAAGGAGTCACAGCATGTGCAAACCGTTATTAGATGACAAACGGACTTATACCGTCCGTATTAGAAGTGGGGGTAAGGAGTGACAGTATCAGACCATACTTAAAATGGTTCAGAAGGCTCTGAGCACTATGGGACTTACCTTCTTAGGTCATCAGTCCCCTAGAACTCAGAACTACATAAACCTAACTAACCTAAGGAGATCACACAATACCCATGCCCGAGGCAGGATTCGAACCTGCGACCGTAACGGTCTCGCGGTTCCAGACTGTAGCGCCTATAACCGCTCGGCCACCCTGGCCGGCATACTTAAAATACTCGGTAATGAAACTTATAGGGGAATAATTGTGACAAGGGAGAGTTTCAGAGAATTGGGAAAGAAGAATAAGACATAAGTATTTTGAAATGACAGAAACTAAGACGATGCTTGTGATACAGCTGCGGTTATTTGTTGTCGTCACGCTTAATAGACGTATGATGTGAACAATATTGATAAAAGTGACCCCGCAAAGCGGAATATCTTTGCATCATAACATTAATTTAAACAATATTTCAGTTACTTCGGTTGCATACATAATAATTCTGACAATATCCAAGTTTGCCATTAATTTTATGATTCTGTTAGTGTCAGATGCGCTAACGCTGTCCGCTATATAAGTCCAATTTTCAGTTTTGTATGCACACCAAATATTACTACCTTTTATTGGAATACCAGAAGACACAGTTCATACTGACATAATGAGGTTTTAAGTGGATTACTTCGTTGCAGTGATACAACACAACTGATGTGTGGTGATTTGCATTTTCAAATGTCACACATACTGCCTTCATTTTGCGAACCGACTTCAATCGATAATTATACAGTGTGGTTCCAAATCAATACACTCACATTCTGTGACGTGGTTCCAGATCAATATACTGACATTCTGCGACGGAAAACCTTTGAAAACTTGTAGTCTATTAATTTTTTTGCGTCTCATTTGCAGCCAAAAAGAACCGTTAGTCAGAATGACGTTTTGCGGATTACTGAGGCTAAAGCGGCAGTTTAGCTGAGCTCTCGTAAGAAACATATGCCAGGGAGTCTATACCGTACGTGTGTAGTGCTATGGCCGCCTGCAGATGATTTTTTTTTTAATTTGGAGTCGAAAACATGTTCGCCATTTTGAACAGCTGGCACTTATGTTTACGATAAAACATGTATGAAACTGACATTGTTTCTTTACATTAGCAACATAACTTCCAATAACCCAGTAGTTCTACAAATAGTGAACTTCAGAATGCTCAGAGATGCATGGCGTTAATCAGCAAAAGACAAGTGCTTTCATTAATGTAACATAAGGATGGCAACTACTAATCTTGTGGAAGTAGACAAATATACTTCAATATAAAAACGTGTGACAACTGGTAAAGAAAGTCGCCTTCTGAAAGCCACAGATACATCTCTCGGCTAACGTGCTGTAGCTAATATACGAGAACAATTGTAGTGCAGTAACATCAATATTTACTTACGTCTTTCCCTTAGATGAGGTAATTCTCCGTTTTGAAATACCGTCTGAAGAAAGCAGCATAAGTATTTGAGCATACCTTGATAAGATTTCCATGTTATGCAAAGATTAGAAACGTGCTCAAAAGTACAGAATCTGTGCACTTCACTTAACAGTCAATATCACTGAGTCATAAATGAAAACAGCGAACTCATACGTAGAGGTAACAATTTGTAGCGATATGAAATGCCGTGATCACAAACTCTGAACCATATATAAGACAGGTGGCAGACCTCAGTTCCTTGGCAGAATTCTGGGAAAACGCAGGATTCAAGGCAGCTTACAAATCACATCTTAGAATATCGATCAAGTATGTGGGACCTATACGAAACATTACTAACAGGTGGTATTGAATGTATTTAAAGAAGAGTGGCACGGATGCTCACAGGTTTGTTTGAGTTACCGGAGAGCGTCAGGAGAAAGTTAAAAAAAAAAAAAAAGAGTAGGCTCTCTCTTGAAGATGTACGCCAATATCCCTGCAAAAACCTATCACCAGAGTTTCAAGAACCAGATACAAATGATGAATCTTGATGTACTTTTCAGTTTCCGATTTATCGTTGCAGTAGGGATCGCGAAGTCAAGATCAGAATAATTACAGCAGGCATAGTAGCATTTAAGCGATGATTCTTCCTGCAACCCGATAGCAATTGCAATGAGAAGAAACTCTAACACGCAGCAACACACTAAGAACCCTCGGCCATGGACTTCACATTGGTTTGCAGAGTTTATACGTAGGTGAAGAAGGTATCAAGCACGTAATAAGCCTCACGACGGACTTAATAAACTTCTATTGTCAATTTATTCGCACGTCCTATATTAAAAAGTAATTTTTTGTTGTCATTTTTTCAAATGGAGTCTTACAGGTGCGTAAACCACGATTTAGACAGAATGATCCTCTGTAGACGACTCATAGTTTCTTATTGATGGTGTGCGTGGCTTTGACAAGCCCTGTATACGTCTCTATCAACATGTCCAAAAATTTACAGTTTTTGTCGCGCAGACTGGACGTGGAGGCTAGTAAATAAGTTTTTTAGATTTTAAGAGGTGCAAGATTTAAGTCGATGGGCATGAAACGGAAGCAGCGGTTGGGAAGGGAGTAGCCTCTCTCCGATGTTATTCAATCAGTATATTGAGCAAGCAGTAAAGGAAACAAAAGAAAAATTCGGAGTAGGAATTAAAATCCATGGAGAAGAAATAAAAATTTTGAGGTTCGCCGATGACATTGTAATTCTGTCAGAGACAGCAAAGGACTTGGAAGAGCAGTTGAACGGAATGGACAGTGTCTTGAAAGGAGGATATAAGATGAACATCAACAAAAGCAAAACGTGGATAATGGAATGTAGTCGAATTAAGTCGGGTGATGCTGAGGGAATTAATTAGGAAATGAGACACTTAAAACACACTCCTGGAAATTGAAATAAGAACACCGTGAATTCATTGTCCCAGGAAGGGGAAACTTTATTGACACATTCCTGGGGTCAGATACATCACATGATCACACTGACAGAACCACAGGCACATAGACACAGGTAACAGAGCATGCACAATGTCGGCACTAGTACAGTGTATATCCACCTTTCGCAGCAATGCAGGCTGCTATTCTCCCATGGAGACGATCGTAGAGATGCTGGAAGTAGTCCTGTGGAACGGCTTGCCATGCCATTTCCACCTGGCGCCTCAGTTGGACCAGCGTTCGTGCTGGACGTGCAGACCGCGTGAGACGACGCCTCATCCAGTCCCAAAAATGCTCAATGGGGGACACATCCGGAGATCTAACTGGCCAGGGTAGTTGACTTACACCTTCTAGAGCACGTTGGGTGGCACGGGATACATGCGGACGTGCATTGTCCTGTTGGAACAGCAAGTTCCCTTGCCGGTCTAGGAATGGTAGAACGATGGGTTCGATGACGGTTTGGATGTACCGTGCACTATTCAGTGTCCCCTCGACGATCACCAGAGGTGTACGGCCAGTGTAGGAGATCGCTCCCCACACCATGATGCCGGGTGTTGGCCCTGTGTGCCTCGGTCATATGCAGTCCTGATTGTGGCGCTCACCTGCACGGCGCCAAACACGCATACGACCATCATTGGCGCCAAGGCAGAAGCGACTCTCATCGCTGAAGACGACACGTCTCCATTCGTCCCTCCATTCACGCCTGTCGCGACACCACTGGAGGCGGGCTGCACGAAGTTGGGGCGTGAGCGGAAGACGGCCTAACGGTGTGCGGGACCGTAGCCCAGCTTCATGGAGACGGTTGCGAATGGTCCTAATTTGCTGGGAAGTGGCGGTGCGGTCCCCTACGGCACTGCGTAGGATCCTACGGTCTTGGCGTGCATCCGTGCGTCGCTGCGGTCCGGTCCCAGGTCGATGGGCATGTGCACCTTCCGCCGACCACTGGCGACAACATCGGTGTACTGAGGAGACCTCACGCCCCACGTGTTGAGCAATTCGGCGGTACGTCCAACCGGCCTCCCGCATGCCCACTATACGCCCTCGCTCAAAGTCCGTCAACTGCACATACGGTTCACGTCCACGCTGTCGCGGCATGCTACAAGTGTTAAAGACTGCGATGGAGCTCCGTATGCCACGGCAAACTGGCTGACACTGACGGCGGCGGTGCACAAATGCTGCGCAGCTAGCCCAATTCGACGGCGAACACCGCGGTTCCTGGTGTGTCCGCTGTGCCGTGCGTGTGATCATTGCTTGTACAGCCCTCTCGTAGTGTCCGGAGCAAGTATGGTGGGTCTGACATACCGGTGTCAATGTGTTCTTTTTTCCATTTCCAGTAGTGTAGTAAAGGAGTTTTGCTATTTGAGGAGCAAAATAACTGATGATGGTCGAAGTAGAGAGGATACAAAATGTATACTGGCAATTGCAAGGAAAGCGTTTCTGAAGAAGAGAAATTTATTAGCATTGAGTATAGATTTAAGTGTCAGGAAGTCGTTTCCGAAAGTATTTGTATGGAGTGTATCCATGTATGGAAGTGACACATGGACGATAAATAGTTTGGACAAGAGGAGAATAGAAGCTTTCGAAATGTGGTGCTACAGAAGAATGCTCAAGATTAGATGGGTAGATCGCGTAACTAATGAGGAGGTCTTGAATAGAGTTGGGGAGAAGAGGAGTTTGTGGCACAACTTGATAAGAAGAAGGGATCGGTTGGTGGGACATGTTCTGAGGCACCAAGGGATCACAAATTTAGCATTTGAGGGCAGCGTGGTGGGTAAAAATTGTGAGGGAGACCAAGAAATGAATACACTAAGCAGATTCAGAAGGATGTAGGTTGCAGTAAGTACTGGGAGATGAAGAAGCTTGCACAGGATAGAGTAGGATGGAGAGCTGCATCAAACCAGTCTCAGGACTGAAGACCACAATAACAACAACAACAACAATATTTAATATGTGATCATGTGCGGTCGGCAACATACAGCTGAGGAGCCGCTCTTGTAAGTGGTTATGGAAGACTGGAAGCACTCCCATTCAGGAGTATTTTGGTGTCGTAGTCATTTGAAGTCAAGATGGTTTATGCAGTTGTTAATATAGACAAATGAAGAATATCCATTACGAGGAAGAAAGTAAAGTCACAAGCATATGAGTATAATTTAATTTGGTGTAAATTTGGGATTTGAGAAGGTGTGTTGCATTTGTATGAAGAAACGAAACATCTGAAACTGTTTAATAGTCACTTACGTGCATTAGAAACGGATTAACACACATTGCATTCTGTTTAAATACTGACAGAATGATAGTGTGCATGGAATAATGGCGAAAAAGGGAAAATCAACATTTATTTTTACTAGACATTTGGTGTGTAACATCGCTCCATTTATTATAGTAGCAGACCATATTCTGCTGCTATCTCCGTCTTTCTAACGCACCTGTAAGAAAGGCGATACTGTAACTAGTAATTCCATTATCTTTGACGGGTACAAGCTATATATTACAATAGAAGGAGGCAGGAGGTAGAATCTGGAGATTGATGTGGATGGTTTACCTTGGTGTAATCAGTTTGCCCGAGGCAGTGCTGTTCTCGAATTGGAACCGAGTGCAACAAAAATGCTGTTCTCCATTTGGAACCGAATGTAACAAAAATTATCCAATATTGTTATTATTGCTAAAGTTATCGTGTACTTAAGACTGAAGACTGGTTTGATGCATGTCTCTGCGCCAGACTGTACTATGCAAACCTTTTCATCTCTGCTACCTATGTCTAATGTCTATTTGACCTGCTTGCTTTAAGGGACAGCCAAATGAAAATGAGATGTACGGAAAAAAGTAACTAAATAGTTTATCCCACAGTGAAACAAGACGGTAAATGCCTTCATGGAAAAATATTTGCAACTGCCTACGAAACCATGTATCCAGGTGTCCCCTCGTAGTCCGAATCAAATCAACGAGCACGAACGCATTTCTTGAGCACTCTTAAAGTATGGAAATTCCTTTGGGAGAGATCTGGACTGTATGGAATATGTGAAAGGACTTCCCACCGAAACTTTTGCAACGTGGTCAAACCAGAGACACACAGGCTCCGGGAAAGTCGTGATGACCTTTTTCGTTGACTGAAAGGGCCCACTGCTCATTGACTTTCTGGAACACCTCACTTAACGCACAGCCGTACGTGGACACTTTGCAAAAATTGATTGCACCATCAAAGTTCAAATGCCCAGGAATTTAGATGGACTTCATTATTCTCTTTCAAGGTTGCCAAAATTGTTTCGACTTCGCTGCAGAATTTTAGCTGTGAAGCCACACATTGTCCCCATGCGATTACCGTATTTTTGGAGCCACGAAGAAGATGTTCGTGGATGTAGAGTTGCTCCGGAAAAGAGGTGCGCGCCTAGGTACACTCATGCCTCCGTAGACAGCCACGAACATTTTTCCACGAAGGCACTGACCGTCTTGCGCACTTTGGGATAAATGTGTTGACAGTTATGTCGATCACTTTTGAAATAACAGACACTTTACTTACTACATCTGTCTCACTTTCATTTCATTGACCCTTATACATTTCAGCCTTGGTCTCCCTCTAAAAATTTTACTACTGCCTGCTCCTCCTCGCCCTGTCATACAAACACACACACACACACACACACACACACAAACACTTACCACCAGTACGATACTGACGATTCCTTAATGCCTCAGAATGTATTTTATAAAACGACCCCTTCTTTTAGTCAAATTCTACCAAAAATTTGTCCCGCCCACCATATTAGATTGCAGTAGCTTCCAGTTAGCAATGATATTCGATCTATCCATCTAATCTTTAGCATTGTACTGCAGTACTTCATTTCAAAAGCTTCTATTGCCTTCCAGTTTCAACGTTTATCGTCCACGTTTTACTTCAGTAGAAGGTCACACTCCAAAGAAATACCTAGAGAAAAGTCTTTCCGGTACCTGTTGCAGATAAACTTCCCGTGTTTTATTCCTGCTACCTTCAAAATTTCGAAGAGTGTATTCCATTCAACACTGTCAAAAGCTTTCCCTATATCTACAGATGCTATTAACGTAGGTTTGACTTCTTCAAGCTATCTTCTAAGATAAGTCGTGTGATCAGTATCGCCTCGCGCACTTCAACATTTCTGAGAGACCTACACCGAACTTCGGTTTCTAGCAGTGTTCATTCTTCAGTAAATAACTTGTGTCAGTATTTTTCAATCATGATTTGTTAAAATGTCTAACAAGTAATTATCCAATTTTAGTTACTCTAGGGTGTCAGTGTTTGGCTACTCGCGTGATCGCTTCTAGCCAGTGGTAATGATCGCAGCGTGATTTGTGCCGACTTGGGAGTTGGCGCATGGGAACGAGGGTCGTGTTGTTAGGTGAAGATACACCTGAGCAAGCAGATCGCACGCGCTGGACAATAAGGCTATTGTGCAAACTCGCCATTGTTCGGCGCCCGTTGCTCCGCTAGCCAGTACGGTCTGCAACGTTTCGAAATCGGTCGATGACGCTTCTTTCGCTTTCCCACACGTACCGAATAAGGCGCACAAAGCTGCTGCATATTTCTCCCATATGAAGTACAAGCGTTCTGAGCCAATGGCCCCGGGCGATAACTCCGCCCTTACACGGCAACAGAGGTACAAGGACGGACAACTACCTTCTGAGTGCACAAAAATATCTGCTACACGTAATAGATTATGGTTGCCGGTCTGCCCAGCTCTTCTAAAGTCTTCTAGCAACTCTTCTATCTAGAAGTTTATAACCTAATGTTAATTCGGAATGTTGGGTATTTTCCATCGACTGTGTTGGTATTTCTAAACTAAATTGAGTCAGTAGAGATGTTAGCTAGATATAGTGATGGTACCTGTCCTCTCGTTTTACACAAATTTTTAGAAAAAATAGCCCATCTAGTTTTGTACTGTTAAAAATTCTGCAGCTACTATGAATGTAGCTAACCAACAAAAGTTACGAAAAAGTGAGTAAAAATCATTAGTTTTTGGTTGTGTACATTAAGGAAAAAGTAATCGGAAAAATCAAATGACAGATATGTAAAACGTTTAGGTTCCACTGTTTTTGCCATAAGTATAATTGCCGACTTTTGGAACATAGAAATCAATGAGCTACTAGGATTTTCGATATTTTCATTCACTGATGTCCTTTAGAATAATATTCTGCCATAGCTCCCATGTGTATTCACTGTACAACGAGCAGTAATTAGTACTGAAAATGGAAATAATGCACGTTCATCTTCCAGACATCTGTTTAAACAACCAGGAAAATTAACCACTGCCTCTTAGTTTATTTACACCCATGTGAATATTTTCGACAACAAGCCGGTACTGTTTGAGAGTAATAAAGATATTCATCATTACAGCATTAGAAAGAGCAATGATCTGTACTTCCCTAACGTGAATCTAACGTTAGGCCGGAAAGATGTGCAGTATTCAAATATAAAACTATCGGATAACCTGGCCTCTGAAATAAAATATCTGATGGGCAGCAGAAGTGTTTTCAAATGACAGTTAAAATTGCTTTTCACATCTATTCGTTCATTAATAAATACGAATTTTTGAATAGGAATAATGAGTCAATTACAAACGCATAAATGGCTAGCATGTAGTCATGATTCAGAGTCAAAGAGTTTTCATAAAAAGTTCAAAATCACAAAATTCGAAATACGGTCACCTATAAAAAAATGAAAACAATTTAAAACATTGTACTGTAATTTCAACAACATACAAAGGAAACAGAAACCAACAAATAATACTCAAATTAAAAGCAAATTTGTTTACTTTTATTAATTTTTATTTATTGTAATATTTCCGGAGAAAAATACATTCATATTTCCGAAAATATATAGCAAAACATCAGTTTTATTTTATAGAGAAATCAACAGTCATTTTCTGCTATACTGATCTCCAACGTGATTGGTCGAGTGCATTTTCTTTTGTGACTAAAACCGAAAATACATCATCATCTATTCTAAGGCTCTGCAGGCTCAACAACTTGGCCTGTTTTGGAGACACAGATGGCGTTAATTGTATTTCCTTCTTCTGCTTTTTCACCGTCTTCGATTTTCTCTCGTAGAACAGCCTAAATTTCGATGTCAAATCACCGAACCGCAGAAATCCGTATGGTCATCATTATGCTCGAAATTCCCAGACGTCACATCTTCTTAAGAATCGGGAAGATGTGCCAGCTAAGTTTAAACACTTGGGTTTCTTTGACTTCATTTTTCCAATTGATTTATATAAGATAGTAGGATGATAGAACGGAATGCAACGTTGAAAAAGCGAAGGATTGTTACGAAGAGTTAAAAGACGAAAGAATTACCGAAACAACTGACTAAACATTCGAATTACCGAGTGGTATTTAGCTGCTAACATCGAATTATATGGTTATGGACTGTCTCTCATGAAAATGCGTCAGATTTGTCGACTGTGTCAAACACATAGGACTTCTTCGGTTTACCGAAGCTTTTTGGAGGGGATCAACAACCAGTTTATAGAGAAATTCAGTTTATAGAGGTTAAAATTAGCAATAGTTCACTACATACCTATCTACACACATGCACACACATCCACGCACACACACACACACACACACACACACACACACACACACACACACACACACACACACACAGCAGTCTAAACCATCCTCTTTATACTACTTCACATTATCTATGAAAAAGACTTCGGCTGAACAGCGATTGCCAGAGTCAGATTATCGTTTCAGTGAACAAGTAACCAAGTGACTCTGTTATCTTCTTTGACAAAAACTGACCTGAGTGCTGGTTCAAATGGCTCTGAGTACTATGAGACGTAACTTCTGAGGTCATCAGTCCCCTAGAACTTAGAAATACTTAAACCTAACTAACCTAAGGACATCACACACATCCATGACCGAGGTAGAATTCTAACTTTCGACTGTAGCGATCGCGCGGCTCCAGCTTGTAGCGCCTAGAACCAATCGGTCACTCTGGCCGGCTGACCTGAGTGATATTTCGTCGCCTAGCCTCTTCTCACGTATTACCCGCATGTTTAGCTACTAACCAAACATTTAACAATCACCAATGACAATGAACTGATTGACAACGCGATCACCAAGTGCTTGTCACACTAACTACAAGAATAAATTTTTAATAGCAGTCACTTGTTTATTTTCTTTTTGGGTAACCAGTTTGAGTAAAACACTTTTTAATTTGACATTTAAAACTTGATTATTGTTCTATCGTCGTGATCTTTTGAATATTAAAACATTCTAAATGAATTGAAAGTAATATGGACGCAGTTAAACTTTAACTAACTAATTTGTAAAGAAGTATGTAATAAAAATACTCAGATTTGTTGAGTTCGAACAACTGTACACGGAGCCATAGTAATTTATAAACTAGATGTAATTATTTACTTTCAAAATCTTTGAGTGGTATAGTAAACATTTTAAAAAAATGTGTCAACCTAATACGGGTGCAGGCTACATTCTAATTATTATTGTATTATTATTACTATTGCAATGTTAGTTTCAATAATAGACGGAAGTAAGTATATATCGTGGGCTGGTTTTGTGTCAAGTATGAGATGCGCTGAGAAAGAAAAGATAAATAGAGAGCAGTGGGCCAAAAAAACTTATGGTTCAGAAGGGGGCGCGACGGAAAATGTTCGAGAACAGCTAGTCTAAGCGATAATTACTTACAGCTTACCACAATGATGTAAAGGAAGTCGAAACGAACAGTTTCACATAGGACGCTATGGTCTCTGAAACACACTGTCAGCCAAAAACTGGTTTACAGAACCACCTAGGCTACAGCGCACCGCTCTCGTAGAGAAAAAATGAAAACAGGATGTCTTTTTTAGGAAATTTAATATTGGTGAACTTAGAACAGCGATAAATTTTGGTAAAGAGGCCGCGGTTTTCGAGTTATTCGAGAAGAAACCTCTGAAAGTCGCCTTTAAACGCAGCCCTTTTCGCTCCCTGTACTCACTTCACCCACCCCCCTCCCGGCTGGATTTGTAGTATGTTATTCGAAGCACTCGCTCCTACCAGTGTACAATAATTTGCTACTGTTAAATATTGTGTTGTGTATTAAGTCGGGGACCTAGAAGCGACGGAGAGGCTTCGTCACACCGTTGCCCTCGGTGGTTCACAGCCCCACAACAGACCACAGCAGTGCACTCTCCGCACCGCCGCCCCGCACCTAACCCAGGGTTATTGTGGGATTCGGCCCCCAGTGGACACCCCCCCCCCCCCGCCCCCCCCCCCCCCTCTGTCATCCAAATGTTTGCGTAGTTGAGTAATGATGGTGCACACGTACGTGGATTGCGTAGCAGTCGCCGACATAGAGTAACTTTGGCGAAGAAGGACATCAGCCCGCATTCGCCCAGGCAGATGAAAAATCGCCTTAAAGACCATCAACAGGCACACCGATCCTCCGCCGGGTGGATTCGTGCCGCTGACCGCAAGCCTTCCCGCTCGGGAAGCAGTGCGTTAGAGCATGCGGCTAGCCGGATGGCCATTTATTACATAACTTTACATAAATATAACTCCGATGTAATATTCATGAAGAAATAGTACGAAATAATTTACGCTACACGGTGAACCATAACAAGTGGTTCTGCATATGTACCGACTACTGTGGTCTCAACCCAAATATTTCGTGGATTTAGTTCTGATACATTCGAGCTCAATGACAGTTAATGTTCTCGTTTTAATTCTCGATGAATAAGAACTTAGGACAATACTGACTATTGTTATCGACAGAAAAGCAGCTGACCGTCGAGGAGATAACGGAATCACACGGATGTAATCACTGTAATAGTGACCACAGCCGTCAGAGTTCGTACTGGCAACAAGAATAAAGCGTAATCGCAAAATCTTCGTTTCCATCACGATATACAATACCCGTGGAGTTTTCGTGACAGGACTACCGTATCCTCCACCATCTTGCAAGAGTGATGGCTGTCAGCCGTTGAAGATCTTCCATGGAAGTGAGTCAGACCAAATCAAAATAAGTTAACAACAGAGTTCTCCATGTGCCTGTTTTCCTCATTACGGCAAAAGAATGGAAAAACGAGACAAATGGAAAACGGTATGACGTATCGACCCCCACGCAATGCTGAGACGGAATTCCGTATGTTCTACACACATTTGCAGCAGAAGTTTAAAGTGTGGATTAGAATGCGGGCTTGCTCAAACAATATTTTGTGCTTATTCGTTAGGCTGCGTTCGGCACACCATTTTTTTAAAAAAATATCTGCACCGCTCTTATTCCGTACAGTGCTAAGAAACGGTTTAAATAGACTGTCCCTCGTAACTACAGTCACATTCAAATGGAGTATTGTAAATACCTGGAATTCTGAGGGCATGACCATCCTTCACAGGGCACAGCATGTTGCGAATTTTTTTAGGCGGCCAGAAAACTGTTTCACTTCTATTTATCATTAAGATGCGTCCCATTTTACTCTACGTTGCTCCACAGAACGGAGGGAACGTCGCTTGCTTATGCTGTTGTGCCTCAGTGGTTTAGGATTTACGTTTTCGCCGCACGGGATTAGCCGAGCGGTATGAGGCGCTGCTGTCATGGACTGTGCGGCTGGTCCCGGCGGAGGTTCACGTCCTCCCTTGGGCATGGTTGTGTGTGTTTGTTCTTAGGATAATTTAAGTTGAAGTAGTGTGTAAGCTTAGGGACTGATAACCTTTGGAGTTAAGTCCCATAAGATTTCACACACATTTGCACATTTGAACATTTGCGTTTTCCGACTGCTATTTTGTCTGAACACAGAGGTTATACAATTTCTTCGGCACTGAATGGTTCTCGTCGGATACGCATATAGCTCTGTGTGTACATCTACATGTAACAGAGTGTGAAGCACAGCTCTGTTGTGGACAGGAAGATGGAAAGCGTGTCCGTTCCAATAAAGGTCTGTATGTGTAGTTTTGAATTATGCCGAGTGGCCAAGGCGGCTGTATAACTAAACGCTGAATTAGAACGTCTGACAAGCGCAGCTTTCATTCCTCCTCCATTGCGCCAGTGAAGTCAATATTGGAATTTAAGTTGTTCATGCGACCAAGAAACTGCTGCAGCGTTCCTTCCCATGAGGCCCTATCAGAAATGTATCAGCAATATTAACGATAAAAATAGGACGTCGAAGAGGAGCACTGTTTAAGCCATGTTCTTCTAAGTTCTCGATCACAAATTCGGCCTCAGCTGGTGAGAAACATGACTAACATCATCATTTCACATTATGAGTTTTTGCCACTTTACAAAAGTAATTGGTGGTCGACAATTGCCTGAATAATGTGACGATTTCTGGAGTGGAGTGGCTGGCGAACGAACTCAATGTTTCTTCAACAGGCACTTTTGTAAACAGAGACACCACATCAAGAGCGATCTTAAGTCGTCCTCAACTATCTTTATCGTTTGATGATGTCAACAAAGATCCCGCAGTTCGTGGTGTGTTGTAGAGCGACCAACAGGTGTCATTACATCCGTTACATATTTTACCACTCCGTATGCCCGAGAGCCAATTGCGTTAAGTTTTACTTCTTCTGCAGTCAGCGGCTTTCTTGACGGTCGCAACGGTGAATATTGTGGAAGTTCCAGTTCATATCGACAAGTGAACCGAGAACATATAACACAAGAAATCCGTCGCGAAAGACTTTGGGTCTGTGAGTATACTTCTGTCCGCGGAAATCAAAGGTTCCAATTCGAAATGAAACAGTTTCACTGTCTCTGGCAGGTTCATTTCGGTGCTGTTCCGCTAAGTCTGCGACGTTTTGGTGTTCACAATAGAAACTCAGAAATCAATGTCTCCATGGTCATGGAACGAGTCAATACATGAAATTATAACACGATATTAGAAACAGATAAAATTAAATATAACAAAAACATATTCAGGTGACAAGTCGTAAGTTTAAATAAAGAAAATCAACAATGTAACACTGGAATTTGTTTAAATTTTTAGCTCTTCCAAGAGCTCCTCGACAGAATAGAAGGAGTGAGCCATGAGGAAACTCTTCAGTTTAGACTTAAAAGTGTTTGGGCTACTGCTAAGATTTTTGAGTTCTTCTGGTAGCTTATTGAAAATGGATGCAGCATAATACTGCACTCCTTTCTGCACAAGAGTCAAGGAAGTGCAGATTTCTGCCTAGTGTTAACTGAGTTAAAGCTGCTAACTCTTTGGAATTGTCTAATATTGCTAACAACCAACGACATTAAAGAAAATATATACTGTGAGGGCAATGTCAAAATTCCCAGAGTATTGAATAGGGGTCGACAAGAGGTTCTCGAACTTACACCACATATAGCTCGAACAGCCCGTTTTTGAGCCAAAAATACCCTTTTTGAATCAGAAGAATTACCCCAAAACATAATACCATACGACATAAGCGTATGAAAATATGCGAAGTAGACTACTTTTGTGTTGAAGTGTCACTTATTTCAGATACTGTTCTAATGGTAAATAGCAGCATTTAGTTTCTGAACAAGGGCCTGGACATAGGCTTTCCACAACAGCTTACTATCTATCCGTACGCCTAGGAACTTGAACTGTTCCGTCTCGCTTCTAATATGCCCATTCTGTCTGACCGAAATATCGGTTCTTGTTGAATTGTGAGTTAGAAACTATAAAAACTGAGTCTTACTCTGATTTAGCATCAAATTATTTTCCACAAGCCACAAAGTTATTTCATGAACTACATTATTTGATACTGTTTCAGTATTACACACAATATCCTTCACTACCAAGCTGGTGTCATCAGCAAACAGAAATATTTTTGAATCACCTGTAATACTAGAAGGCATATCATTGATATAAATAAGAAACAGCAGTGGTCCCAGAACCGACCCTTGGGGAACGCCCCACTTAACAGGGCCCCATTGGGACTGAACATCACTACCACTCTCAATATTGCGGAGAATTACCTTCTGCTTTCTGTTCTTAAAGTAAGAGGCGAACCAATTGTAAGCTACTCCCCTTACTCCATAATGGTCCAACTTCTGCAGTAATATTTTGTGGTCAACACAGTCAAAAGCCTTCGTTACATCAAAGAAAACACCTAGCGTTTGCAACCTTTTATTTAATCCTTCCAAAACCTTACAGAGAAAAGAAAATATAGCATTTTCAGTTGTTAAACCATTTCTAAAACCAAATGGAACATTTGAAAACAAATTATGTGAATTTAAACGCTCCAGTAACCTTGTATATACAACCTTCTCGTTAACTTATCAAAAAACGATGGCATAGAAATAGGTCTAAAATAGTCAACATTATCAATGTCTCCCTTTTTATAAAGTGGCTTCACTACCGAGTACTTTAATCGGTCAGGAAACCGACCACTCCTAAAGGAAAAGTTACAGATATGGCTAAGTACTGGACTAACATACATGGCTCCTGCTCCTCTATCAACGTACTTATTGCTACATAACCTGCAGTTACAGGAGAGGATCACACCAGAATTCCCACTGGCTTCCCCACTGAAATCACCCCAGTGAAAATACTTCGAACAAGTCTCACACAGCAATCCACTACTCACAAACCTACGGCATAGCCCACACTTCTCACGCATGGTAAAATTTTACTTTTTCTAAGTTCCGCTACTACAATAAGAAGATATTAAAAACCTAACTACAATAATCACAAACTTACTCTACAAGGGAAGTAACTACTATTATTAACAGTATTAATAAACATCAAATGTGAATATAACAAAAGACTAATACAGAAAGAGAGTCGAACGTCTAATGACACAGTAACGAAGCTGAAAACAGTTCCCAAAAGTTTCTTCTGAAATTATTTCGCCAGAAAACACAAAAAACACCGGTTGACGACTACTAAAGTTCCTAAATAAACCACTATACACAAACAATTAATTGGCACTTAGGTTTCGATGCGCCGCTACAGCTGCAACTAGTCAGCGCGGAGTGTAAACACAGGTAAGAGGTTACGTTGCTCGATACGAATCACTCACAAATATCAGGTCACAACACAAGAAAGGCAGAGGTGAATGAAGAAACCACTAGAAAGTCACTTATATAGTAAATATTATCACAAAAACCGTTTAAATATGTATCTGAAACCTAAAGATATATAAAAACTTAGAGAGCGATCTCACACGCAGTCACTCGCTTATGACGTCACTTCTGCTTCACTATTTACGACAGTTTGCCAACGCTGGGGTAACTTCTTGATTTCGCAACTGTAAAAACCACGCGGTTTTGAGGCGAAGAACTCAGTCGAGAAATGTTGGGAGCGCAGTTTCATCCGGAAAGGAAGTTCCCTGAACGTTGTTTGATAGAGAGCGGGAAAGGTAAAAATCTGAGGGCCAATATCAGGTAAATAAGGTGAATGCAGAATGACTTCCCTATGCAAATCTCTTACAGTAGAATGAGGGCGGAGGTTATAGTGGAGTAGCGTCACTTCACGCAGTCTTCCTGGTCGTAGTTGCGCACTGCAAGCAAATGTCGCACGGTGGTAGAATGACCACAGTTCATCAAATTTGCCAGTTCGCGAGTACACTAATGTGGATCATTGTGGATTAATGTGTTTAAACAATCTTCATCAAATCCTGAATGTCTTCCTGAAAATGGAGAGTCTCTTAATGTCAAAACGATCCTCCTTAAAACGAGAAATCCATTTTCTTGGCGTTCTCTATTCAGTGGTGTTATAATCATCCACTGCGCAAATATTTCTGGTTGCCTCTGTTGCTGTCACTCCTCTATGGAAATCAAACAGAAGAATATGTCGGAAACGTTCCTTTTCTCCACCTGACTATCCATTTTGTAGCGTCCATAACTTAACTCACTATTTCTCTAATGACCAAATGACAATATGGAAACTCAAACAGCAAATGAACTACAAATAAAAAATGATAATCGATAAATAAACCCAGAGCAACTAAAATACCAATATGCAAAACAAAAACGCTTCGTACATCTGCACCAACCTAATAGTATCTTTTGCGCTTGATAAGGAAAGTGATTACCTTCTGCTAAGACATTCTATATCTATGAGAGTCACTCCAAAAGAAATGCACACTATTTTTTTTAAATACACCTTTTATTCTACAGGTTTGAATGTCTTACAGTGTGTAGATATATCCTTTAGGAACAATATTTTCATTTCTCCACATAATTTCCATCCCTCTCAACTGCCTTACGCTATCTTTGAACCAGCACCAGTATACCCGTATGTTAAAATTTTGGACAAACCGGTTGGAGCCACTGTTTGGCTGCATGCACAAGGGAGTCATCATCTTCAAACCTTGTTCCACGAAGAAAGTCTTTCAGTTTCCCAAAGAGATGATAGTCACATGGAGACAAGTCAGAACTGTAAGGCGGCTGTTTCAGTGTTGTTCATCAGAGTTTTGTGATCGCTTCCATGGTTTTTGACTGACATGTGGACGTGCATTGTCGTGCAAGAGCAAAACATCCTGCTTTTGCCGATGTGATCCAACACGACTCAGTCGAGCTTCACGTTTCTTCTGTATCGTCACATATGCATCAGAATTTATGGTAGTTCCATTTGGCATTATGTCCACAAGCAAGAGTCCTTCGAAATCGAAAAACACCGTAGCCATAACCTTTCCAGCAGAAGGTGTGGTTTTGAATTTTTTTTTTCTTGGGTGAATTTACACGATGCCACTCCACTGATTGCCTCTTCGTCTCTAGTATAAATGATGGAGCCATGTTTCATCACCTGGCACAATTCTTCCAAGAAATTCATCTCCACCATTCTCGTACTGTTCCACAAGTTCGCTGCATACCGTTTTTCTTGTTTCTTTGTGAGCCACTGACAACATCCTGGGAACCCATCTGGCACAAACCTTTTTTAACGCCAACACTTTCAGTATTCTGCAAACACTGCCTTCCCCTATCCCAACGTAGCGTGACAATTCGTTCACTGTGATGTGTGTGTCAGCAGTCACCAATTCGTTAACTCTCTGCACACTGTCTGGAGTGTGTGCAGTTCGAGGTCTGCCCCTGCGAGGACAATCCTCAATATTGCCGTGCCCGCTTTCATCATTTAACCTTCTTGCCCACCGACTGACTGCACTGTGATCGACAGCAGAATCTCCATACACCTTTTTCAACCTCTTGTGGATGTTTCCTACAGGCTCGTTTTCACAGCACAGGAATTCTATAACGGCACGATGCTTCTGACGAACGTCAAGTGTAGCAGCCATCTTGAAGACATGCTGTGACGGCGCCACTCACGGGAGAAGGTTGAACTAAGTTTGAAAACAAGCAGGATGTATCTACACACTGTAAAACATTCACACATGCAGAATGAAAACTGTATTTTTACAAAAATAGTTTGCATTTGTTTTGGAGTAACCCTCGTACATTTTCATGTGTATCTGCACAAGGTACAGTGTGTGGAGTAGGATTCATCGTGTCTTACTATGATTTAGCCGCTTCCTATTCCACTCAGGGATGGTAACTGAACAATACGATTGTCAGAACTACTCTGAATGAGAACATACTTCACTAATTTTCTCCTCGTGGCCACTGGATGGGAGTGAAATGCATCCTAGCACTGGAAAATGTGATCATGCAGTTCTGGGTGTAGTGCGCATCGAGATACACAGCGCCCTTCTTTTAACGCTTCCACTACAGTTTGTTCAGTATTTCCCTGACACTCACCCATTGCCGGTAAGTCTGTGACAAAGCGTGCTGTTTCTTATTTTTTATTTTATTTTATTTTTTATTTTTTCCTAAGGGACGAAACTGCTGTGGTCATTGGTCCCTAAACTTACACATTACTTAAAGTAACTTACAACAACTTAAGCTAAGAACAACACACACATTCATGCCGGAGGGAGGACTCGAACCTCCGGCGGGAGAGGCCGTGAAATCCGTGACATGGCGCCTCAAACCACGCGGCAACTTCTCACGGCGTACTGTTTCTCTTTGAATGTAATCTACGAGGAGCATTCAGTAAGTAATGCAACACTTTTTTTTGTGAACGCAGGCTGATTTTATTGAGGATTACAACACACTATATTATTCCCCACTCTTTTGGGTACAGAACCCTATTTTCCAACATAATCTCCGATCAATGCGACGGCCTTACGCCAATTTACTTAGATGATCTTCTGGTCGACACCCGAGTCTACGTCTTGCTGCGTCAATAACCTCCACGTCAGCTCCGAGAGGTGCCAGCAGTTCGCACGGATGTTCCTTCGTTGTTCTGTATACTCTTGTCTTAGGTGGCGAGGAACCCCTCCGGCACACACATTTGAGTACTCCAACTGGAGGACGAGTGTGTCAGCAGTACCAACAGAGACGTCCTGTCGAACAGCGAGGTGTCTCATTGTCGGTCACCACGAATGAGAGTGTCCGCACGTTCCAGCATTGCAGAAGCCACAACTGGGTGTGACCGTCGTGCACGAGAGAGGTCGGACAGTTTTGCGAGACCTTGTTGCGATGATGACAGATGCCTCACCCAACGACTGACCTGCTTGGTTTTTCACCAGAAGAAACTCAATGACAGCTCCCTGATTGTAACGGACCTTCGTCACAGACGCCATTTTGATGGCTACGTATAGCGCCGCCACCAATAGGAGCTTCGTGAAACTATAACATCTTGCAAAAATATTCTAGAGACTTTCGTTTTATTATACTCCTCTAGTGTCTAAACAGTGCCAGATTAGCCACGTAGCAAGAGGCAGCAAATGCTCCGGGAGCCGCACCTTAGGGAGCCCCACGTCTGGGTGTGCAAAAATCCAAGAAGTATGAATGGTATTCTGCCTACAGTCCAATGGGTGGCTGATGGTGTCCAAGTCTACAGTGAGTAGTGGCATTTTAGCTCATTCCTAAAAGTGAACAGTGACTACACTGTGCATTGTATGTCGTAAGTTGACAACACCACAAAGCTTAAGGGAGTTCCTTGATGTTGTCTGAGCTAGTCACAATAACTCGATGGCTGAACGAGGGTTCTATTGATTACCAACAAGAAAGTAATTAATGGATACCATATTTATTTTAGTTAGTCCACTATCGTAGCCGTTCATGGCTTCTTCAATAATGTACTTTTCTTACAGTACTTTTGTTACGATCCGTCTAGAGTGAAGGTTTCTTTCTTGTTAGTGGACTGTTGTTGCATAAAGTGTAATAGTTTCGCGGTTCCTGCGTATCTTTCGTGTCGTTGTTTCTTTGCCGGTCGCTGTGGACTAATAGGATACAGTGCTATTGCTTAACAACAGTAGAAGATATTAAGAGAACGAAATATAATTTTATCTAGTGGTTGCGGAATAAGCTGACAAGAAACAGAGAAGCACTGAAGAATAAGTTAAGATAATTTGGGTTGTTTGTAAATGCTAGCAAGTTAAAAGAATGGATCCTATGTGCGATGTTTACAACAATATAGGCATCAATTTATCAGCGTTTTATCTGATAATAAAATTGTGACGTTATAATGTATTTATTTCGGACTACAATAATAGTGGCTAGAACTTAGAACGAAATCTTAGAACGCTTGCAAGCGACTAGCACTTCGCTGCAGTCATCTTCTCAACCCTTTAACACTCTCGTGTTATAAATCGCTATAAAGGTACGTCCATGCAATGTGGTCCACATTTTTAGATACTGAAGCAAAAGAAAACGTACTGACCGGCCATGAAGAATATATACAAAAGACTTTAAGACGACGCAAGCGAAATACACACTCGTTGAAGTTGCACAAGGTCAAACACCTGGACAACATTTAGAAATTCAAGTCTAAATTGTCATAATTGATATTGTGCTATCTGGATTAGCTAAACATATAGAAGCGTACCATCAAGTCACTAGTGTATCTCGTATACGTCAGCAATGTAAGTCTTCAACAGACGCTTAAAACAGCTCCGATTTCCATCAGTGCTTACCCAGACGATTTGAAAGAAAGCCTAGGTGACGAGCTGGTGCAGTTTGTTGAGCTGCTCTGAACAGATGTGACTGCTCCTAGTGACAGCAAAAATGATGACCTCTGGAAATGCAGTTCTATAAATTTTTAAAGAAACATTCATTTTTTCACACGGGAAGAAATGGTCTTACGAATTTAATTGTCTTTGATCTAACATCTGGCAAGAAATTGTGAATCCCTACCAGTTGAAAAGAGTATTAAAAACATATCTCATTATCCACCACTGCTACAAATTAACTAATTACGTAAATTCAGTATTTCAAATATACACTCCTGGAAATGGAAAAAAGAACACATTGACACCGGTGTGTCAGACCCACCATACTTGCTCCGGACACTGCGAGAGGGCTGTACAAGCAATGATCACACGCACGGCACAGCGGACACACCAGGAACCGCGGTGTTGGCCGTCGAATGGCGCTAGCTGCGCAGCATTTGTGCACCGCCGCCGTCAGTGTCAGCCAGTTTGCCGTGGCATACGGAGCTCCATCGCAGTCTTTAACACTGGTAGCATGCCGCGACAGCGTGGACGTGAACCGTATGTGCAGTTGACGGACTTTGAGCGAGGGCGTATAGTGGGCATGCGGGAGGCCGGGTGGACGTACCGCCGAATTGCTCAACACGTGGGGCGTGAGGTCTCCACAGTACATCGATGTTGTCGCCAGTGGTCGACGGAAGGTGCACGTGCCCGTCGACCTGGGACCGGACCGCAGCGACGCACGGATGCACGCCAAGACCGTAGGATCCTACGCAGTGCCGTAGGGGACCGCACCGCCACTTCCCAGCAAATTAGGGACACTGTTGCTCCTGGGGTATCGGCGAGGACCATTCGCAACCGTCTCCATGGAGCTGGGCTACGGTCCCGCACACCGTTAGGCCGTCTTCCGCTCACGCCCCAACTTCGTGCAGCCCGCCTCCAGTGGTGTCGCGACAGGCGTGAATGGATTGACGAATGGAGACGTGTCGTCTTCAGCGATGAGAGTCGCTTCTGCCTTGGTGCCAATGATGGTCGTATGCGTGTTTGGCGCTGTGCACGTGAGCGCCACAATCAGGACTGCATACGACCGAGGCACACAGGGCCAACACCCGGCATCATGGTGTGAGAAGCGATCTCCTACACTGGCCGTACACCTCTGGTGATCGTCGAGGGGACACTGAATAGTGCACGGTACATCCAAACCGTCATCGAACCCATCGTTCTACCATTCCTAGACCGGCAAGGGAACTTGCTGTTCCAACAGGACAATGCACGTCCGCATGTATCCCGTGCCACCCAACGCGCTCTAGAAGATGTAAGTCAACTACCCTGACCAGCAAGATCTCCGGATCTGTCCCCCATTGAGCATGTTTGGGACTGGATGAAGCGTCGTCTCACGCGGTCTGCACGAACGCTGGTCCAACTGAGGCGCCAGGTGGAAATTGCATGGCAAGCCGTTCCACAGGACTACATCCAGCATCTCTACGATCGTCTCCATGGGAGAATAGCAGCCTGCATTGGTGCGAAAGGTTGATATACACTGTACTAGTGCCGACATTGTGCATGCTCTGTTGCCTGTGTCTATGTGCCTGTGGTTCTGTTAGTGTGATCATGTGATGTATCTGACCCCAGGAATGTGTCAATAAAGTTTCCCCTTCCTGGGACAATGAATTTACGGTGTTCTTATTTCAATTTCCAGGAGTGTATTTGACCTACATGGTAAGTTAAAGTGTTCGTTGTATAGCTGCATCACCATGCTCTCTATTTTAAGTAGGAATCTGTATTTACAGATTATGTAACTGCTTTCTTTGAAAAACGTTATTGTAATCAAGCAAATATTAAGCTACCACTAGGATGTAACTTGGGAAACAACGAAATTTTTTTAGAAAGTGGCAGCTCTGTTTCTAACTTACTAAATTACAAGTACCTGCCGTAAGCATAAATGGCATTAAGCAATACAATGATAGTTCTCTGTTAAAACAATGTTCACATTAAATTTTTTATAGGTTGCTTTTGTTTACTGACGTATAGTTTCACTCGTTCCACACCCAAGAAGGTTCTGCCTGATCGAATCTACGAAACATAAGGAATGATAAAAGAATAAGTTGGGTGTCATACTGGCTGTAGGCGGAAACTGCATTGATTCCTACAGCAGAGTAGTTCGGCCTCCAGATGAGCCATCTGGTACTAATCCAGGCAAATCCCCATAAAGGGCTGTACGCTGGTTTACGATGTCAGGTTCTGACGCACATAACCTTACCGAACCGAAATGCCCGCAGGGCACAACTTTTCGGAGTTCTCGCCTAGCTCTGAGCTCACTCATTGCGCCACTTATCGGCTGCACGCCTCTGGGTGACGGCGCAGATGCTGTCAGTAATCTCTGGTGTGTAAGTGCCAAGGGATACTACTTTCCGCACTTCTAGAACGTACTTTCCATACAAGATCTCGGGCTTAGGCAAATAGAAAGATTACGCATTCCTAGAGTTCTGAAACACCTTGAACCTACAACACCATCGTTTGAACCTAAAGGAACGATCATATGCAGAATTTTCACAAGTATGTGATACTTCCAACGAATTTTTGATAGAGACCTCAGTGTCTGGACTACAAAAACTTTCATTGATAACAGATTTCATTCACGAAAATGGATCAATTTCTGATTTAAAGCGTGAACTTGGAAATGAGATGTTGTTATTAAGGTCTTCAGTCCTGAGACTGGTTTGATGCAGCTCTCCATGCTACTCTATCCCATGCCAGCTTCTTCATCTCCCAGTACCTACTGCAGCCTACATCCTTCTGAATCTGCTTAGTGTATTCATCTCTTGGTCTGACTCTACGATTTCTACCCTCCATGCTGCCCTCCAGTATTAAATTGGTCATCCCTTGATGTCTCAGAACACGTCCTACCAACCGATCCCTTCTTCTAGTCAAGTTGTGCCACAAACTCTTCTTTTACCCAGTTCTGTTCAATACCTCCTTATTAGTTATGTGATCTACCCATCTAGTCTTCAGCATTCTTCTGGTGCACCACATTTCGAAAGCTTCTATTCTCTTCTTGTCTAAACTATTTATCGTCCAAAAAATGAGATAAACGTCACAAAAAAGTACAAACATGACTCTCGGCGTGATGGCACAAATAGGAGACATTTAAGTGACTTGACAAAATTTCGAAAGGAGGTGTCGAGGGCGGCTAAAAATTGCAAACGCTAGATACATGGCTGAATAGCATCATTCCTGCCCACCTTATGAAGCATATGTGCAGACAATAAGTCGAATACGTAACTGCAGGAAAAGACGGTACCTGTTCTACAAATTTTTAAAAGGAATTTCAAGATCTGAATGATAAAGGTTTGGTAAATATGCCAAATTATGAGAACTCCAAGACCGCACTGTGTAGAGGAAGAAGTTCAGCTATTCAGACGACCCAAAATCCTGGCTCTAGTTCGGAGATTCAGCTGAGAAATTATGAAATTAATTGAAGGTAACAGCTTTTTGAAACCTGACAGGGGGTCTGTTCCCGATAAAGGAGTCCTGCTGTTCGCTTTTAAAATAGCGGAGAGAATCTTGTGTGGAAATGGAACTGTTCTTATGGATGAGCCATTTGAACAACAAAACACACTACACGTCGTCGTAAGAAACACAGAAGAGCAGACGAAGTTGTTTCCTGTTTTGTTTGTTTTGCTCCCAGACAAAATTCTAAATACATATGAAAGACTTTTTTCCGGATAGAAAGATAAGATTCCCGAGTGACCACCGGAATCTGCTGTGTAAGACTTTGAAACTGCTACAATTAAAAACATCAGTATAGTGTTCCCCGAAACATCTGTTTCTGGTTGCAGTCTTGCCTTCGACCAATGCCGATGGAAGAAAACAGAATGAGGATTAACGGTGGAATACGGGATAGAGAAGAAATCTGAATGTTTTGCCACATGTATGCTACAATAACACATCTTTCGCTCAACAGTGTTGATGAAGAGTGGATGGTATAAATAGAAAAAAAAGTCCAGAGGAGAAAATGTCACACATTTTGCGGACTGTATGATAGATATATTGATGGAAGGAAAACCATAGGATACAAAATAGAGTGTAGAATGATTTTAACTAACAACACAGGACCACGAACGCTGTTGACTGATGGAAGGAAAACCATAGGATACCAAATAGAGTGTAGAATGATTTTAACTAACAGCACAGGACCACGAACGCTGTTGAAGATTTTCGTAGGAAACTAAGACTCCTCAACAAATCGAAACATCGGTCACATACTTTGGTATTCTGATCCGAGCTGCCGGATATGGCCGTCATCTGTGCGTGAGTGTGCTTGCTTGTGTGAGTGAATGTGTGTGTATGTTTCTCTGTCTTTTTCTGACGAAGGCTGTAGCAGAAACCTGTTGTGTAAGTGTTTTTAAATTGTGCCTACCTGCAGCTTAACGTGTCATCTTTACGGTAAGTGGCAATCTATTTTTTCCTTGCATTGTCGACATATACGTTCTCATAAAGAAGCTGAAAGAGGAATATGTAAATGCTATATTTGAAATTTAAAAAAAGATTCCACTGGCCTGCCCCTTCAAAAAACAAAAAATAAGATTAAAGAGATTATAAAAATATGTAAAAATTCAGGAGAGTTAAGAAATTAAATATCTCTTTCTCACAAAAAATTGATTGATCAAATTTATCAAATAAAAAAATCTATCATTATCTTCAGTAATGTTTGTGAGTGGGAAAAAGTAAAAATAAATAAATCTTTTAACCGTATTTATGTACTATACGAATAGCCAGACCTAAGACTGGATATAATGTGATGCGATATTCTTATTATCCACTGCTAAAATGTTTGTGATCCGAAACACAAAGCTGACGTCACGGGTTATAAAGTCCATGATCGGAGAGTCCACGACACCGGTTCTATCTGTGGACTCATGAACCGTGTCAGATTTGTTCTCGGCAGCAGGTGTGGTCAGCCGGCATTTGGGCGTGTTTACTTCACGGGAGTGTCTTACTATATGTAACTAGTCGGATAGCAATTTCGGTCACGTGCACAGGGAATTAAAAATATCGCCTATTAAGGCGACTTTTAATTTTTTAGAATTTAAGCAGTAGATGTGTTTTAGATGTGACAATCAGAGTCATTACCTCCAGATTATACTAATACTCAAGCCTTTACACTTATTTTTAAAGACACTAGGAAGCTGTACTACTGTTACATAAGACGTGGAGAATGATTTCGTGCGATCAATATTTTAGTTTCCCTAACGCTGAACGAAGACTCGTATGTAGAATGCGTACACACAAAACGATGAACACGACAGTCATAAGTAAACGAAGATCATCAGTTTATGTAGAGAAGCTTTTATATTTTCGACTAAGTTATTGTAAATGAAGTTAATGTACCTGAAGATGATCTGGAAATAGAAAACTGTTGTGAATAATGAGTTATTTATCAGAAGATCTTGGCGGCTGAAAAATGTTTTTCAAATACTTACGAGCCCTCGGGACGCCATCAACACAAAATATAAGGGGCGTTCAATAAGTAACGCAGCACATATTTTTTTCTCAAAGAGCAGAATGGTTTTATTCAGGTTACCAGTACGACATGCCATTCCCTACTATTTTGGCTACACAGTTCTGTTTTTCTACAGAATTCCGTTCAATGAAACGGTCTTACTTCACCTTACTGGGAGGACCTGTATGCTAACATGATACAACTGTATTGGTCGACGTCGGAGCCAACTTTATCCTGCAAATCATCCGCGTACTGATTCCCGCGGAGTGCGTGCTTCATTGGGCCAAACACATGAAAGTCTGAACGTTCGAGTGGACGAGAAAGAACAGTCCAATGAAGTTGTGTGAGCTTCTCTCGGGTCGCAGACCTGTGTCTGGTATAGCGTTCTCATAGAGAAGGAGAAGTTCGATGGCAGATTTGTGGCAACGAACACGTTGAAGCCATTACTCCAATTTTCTGACAGTAGCATGAAGGAGAACATCAACCAGAATAACCCCTTCAGAATCCCAGCACACCGTCGCCATGCCTTTACCGGGTGAGGATGCGTCTTTGAACTTTTTCTTCGGAGAAGAGGTGGTGTGGCGTCACGCAATGGATTACCACTTTGTTTCCGGTTCGAAGTAATGAACCCCATGTTTCATTGCCTGTGGCGATGTACGACAAGAAAGTGTCTCGGTCAGTCTCGTAACGTGCAAGCAATTCCGCACAGATGGTGCTTCGTCGCGCTTTATGCTCTTCTGCCGGGGGGCAGAGAACCACGCGAGCATACATCTTTGAGCACCCCAACTGGTGTACGAGTATATCAGCACCACCAACAAGACGTCGAGTTGTGCAGCGGGGTGTTGCATTGTGATCAGTCGATCGGCTCGAATGAGAGTGTCCACACGTTCCAGTATTGCAGGAGTCACAGCTGTGTGCGACCAGCCGGCATGCGGGAGATCGGACAGGTTTGTTGGACCTTGTTGCGATGACGACTTACGCCTCGCCCAACGGCTAACCGTACGTCTGTTCACTGTCAAATTACCGTAGACATTCTTCAAGCGCCTATGAATTTCTGCGATGCTCTGGTTTTCTGCCATAAGAAAGTCAATGAGAGTTCTCAGCTTCGAAATCACCTCCGTTATAAACGCCATCCTCAAGGGCAGAAATAGCACCGCCGTCTATCCGATCCTCATGAAACTACAGACGCTGAAGCAAGAATATTTGACCATGTTCCACAACAAATTTCCTATTTTTTCAAATGAAACTGGCTGAGAAAGAAATTTATTGCATTACTTATTGAACATCGCTTGTGCATGGTGTCAAATCTCTGAATTTCGTCTCATGTATGAATGTAAACTTGAATTACTTAATCAATCGTCATTTTGTTGAATTCATTTGGCAGAAGCTTTGTAAAGCAGTAAATACTTACATAGGATACCAAGTAAACGAAGACACATCAAAAAAAGTTTTGCGCCACCCCGATTCCCAGAACTCTTCAAGATAGAAGTTGACTGTGGGTATTGTATCACAGACACAGTCCCTTTGACTCTTCAGAGATGTCACTAAACCCGCACAAAGATGTAAACAACCATGCATGTGCAGCGCCTGCTAGACGGAGGGCGTCCGACAGCCGCTCAATTCCAGTCATTCCACCAGGAAGGAGGTAAACGGCTGGTTTTGTCTGTAGTTCAACCATCGCGTCCACATTGTTACTTTGTACCAGGAAGGGTTCTCAACAAGGGAAGTGTCCAGGCATCTCGGAGTGAACCAAAACGATGTTGTTCGGACATGGAGAAGAAACAGAGAGACATGCCTCGCTCAGACCGCCCAAGGGCTATTACTGTAGTGGATGACCGCTGCCTACGGATTATGGCTCGGAGGAACCATGACAGCAACGCCACCATGGTGAATAATGCTTTTCGTGCAACCACAGGACGTCATGTTACCACTCAGACTGTGCACAATAGGCTGCAGGATGCGCAACTTCACTCCCGACGTCCATGGGGTGGTCAATCTTTGCAACCACGACACCATGGCGCGCGGTACAGATGGGCCCATCAACATGCCGAATGGACCGGTCAAGACTGGCATCACGTTTCAAACGTCCCCTTAAAAAAATTAGAAATGACTGTGCTTAAACTGACACACAATACATTTAGCGAAACGCAATCTGACTTTCAAAAATCCCTATAAAAGAATGGCCCTGACTAACAATAACCTACACCTTTCATGAATCACTTACCTCACAAAAATCTTCGTTACTCAAACTACTGCAAGACAGCGTGCGCCACTACTGACAACCGAATAAAAGAAGGCACTAACTACTGATAGGCATAGTTAGCAAATGAAAGATTTTGATAGAAAACAAACAATGTATTTACCTTAATAGTGTTCAAAAGTCATAATACATATATGTATATATCAGTTCATGACATCCAGTCTTACAAATTTACTCTCTAATGGACACACGTCCGCCATCTTACTCCCCACGTCCACCACTGCTGGCGGCTCACCTCCAACTGCGCAACGCTACGCGCTGTTAACATCCAACTGCCCAACACTACAATAGCAAATATTGCAACAATGCCGAGCAGCCGCAGACTGCACACAGCACAGTCAGTGATTTTCACACAGAGCGCTACGTGGCGTTACCAACAAATAAAACCTAAACAGACTACTTACACGTACTCTTCACCGATGAGTGTCACATTTGCCTTCAACCAGACAGTCGTATGATACGTATTTGAAGGCAACCCGGTCAGACTGAACGCCTTAGCACACCATCCAGCGAGTACAGCGAGGTGGATGTTATGTGGGGCCTACGTAGGCCGCTGGTGGCAATGAAAGGCGCCGTAACGACTGTACGATACGTGAATGCCATCCTCCGACCGATAGTGCAACCATGTCGGCAGCATACTGGCGATGCATTCGTCTTCGTGAACGACAGTTCGGGCCCCCATCTTCCACATCTTCTGAATGACTTCATTCAGGATAACGACATCCCTCGACTAGAGTGGTCAACATGTTCTCGAGGCATGAATCCTATCAAACATTCCTGGGATAGACGGAAAAGGGCTGTTTATGGACGACGTGACCCACCGAACACTCTAAGGGATCCACGCCGAACAGCCGTTGACGAGTGGGACAATTTGGACCAACAGTGCCTTGGTGAACATGTGGATAGTATGCAACGACGAATACAGGCATGCATCAATGAATGAGGACGTACTGCTGGGTATCAGAGGTACCGGTGTGTACAGCTATCTGGACCACCACGTTGAAGGTGTCCCTGTTGATGGTACAACATGCAGTTTGTGGTTTTCATGAGCAATAAAAAGGGCAGAAATGATGTTTATGTTGATCTCTATTCCAATTTTCTGTACAGGTTTCGGATCTCTCGGAACCGAGGTTATGCAAAACTTTTTTTAATGTGTGTATAAAGAAAAATGGAGCTGGACTGTGCTGATAATGTCGATAAATTAACAAGTATCATTGTATGAACATAATTAATAATTAAATAGATCTTTATTGCCGATATATCGATTTATCAGGTAAAGGTGCAGATATTTTCAATATGTCCACATAAGATATCCATATACACCGAAGCGCCAAAAAACTGGTATAGGTATGCGTATTCAAATACAGATATATGTGCATAGCAGTGGGGTAGGCAACGCCTATATAAGACAAGCATCTGGGGTAGTTGTTAGATCGGTTTCGGCAGCTACAATGGCAGGTTATCAAGATTTAATTGGATATGAACGTTGTGTTATAGTCAGCGCACGAGCGATGGGGCGCAACATCTTCGAGATAGCGAGAAAGTGTGCATTTTCGAGTACGACAATTTCAAGGGGTATATCGTGAATATCAGGAATCCGGTAAATCATCAGATCTCCGACATCGCTACTGCCGGAAAAAGATCCTGCAAGAACGGGACGAACGACGACTGAAGAGAATCGTTCAACGTGACAGAAGTGCAATCCTTCCGCAGATTGCTGCAGAATCCAATGCTGGGTCATGAACAAGCGTCAGTGTGCGAACCATTCATCGATAGGGCTTTCGGAGTCGAAGGCCCACTTGTGTACCGTTGATGACTGCACGACACAGAGCCTTACGCCTTGCCTAGGCTCGTAAACACCGACAGTGGACTATTGATGAGTGGAAACATGTAGCCTGGCCGGCCGAGTCTCGTTTCAAATTGTATCGACGAGCGGATGGACGTGTCCGGGTAGGGAGACAACATCATGAATCCATGAACCCAGCATGTGAGCTGGAGACCATTCAAGCTGGTGGAAGCTCAATAATGGTGTATTGGATGTGCAATTGGAGTGATATGGGACCTCTGATACGTCTAGATACGAATCTGATAGGTGACACGTACGTAAACATTGTGTCTGATTACCTGCATCCATTCACGTCCATTGTGCATTCCGAAGGACAAGGGCAATTCCAGCAGGACAATGCGACATCCCACATGTGCAGAATTGCTATAGAATGCTTCCGGAACACTCTTTCGAGTTTAAACACTTCCGCTGCTCACCAAACTTACCAGATGCAAACATTATTGAGCATATATGGGACGCCTTGCAACTTTCTGTTCAGAAGAGATTCCCCTCCTCCCCTTCCTTGCCTCCCCCCTTCCCCACATCGGCACTCTTAGGCATTTATCGACAGCCCTGCAGGATTCATGGTGACAGTCCCATCCAGTATTACTTCAGACGTTAGTCGGGTCCATGCCACGTCGTGTTGCGGCACTTCTGCGTGCCCGCGGGGGGCCAAAACGGTATTAGGCACGTCTACCAGTTTCTTTGGTTCTCGAGTGTTAAGACAGCACTTTGTCTTCAGGCCACGAGTGGCCTACCGGGACCATCCGATCGCCGTGTCATCCTCAGTGCAGGATGTGGATAGGAGGGTCAGCACACGGCTCTCCCGGTCGTTATGATGGTATTCTTGACCGAAGCCGCTACTATTCGGTCATCACGAGGCTGAGTGCAACCCTGAAAAATGACAACAGCGCATGGTGGCCTGGATGGTCACCGATCCAAGCGCCAACCACGCCCGACAGCGCTTTACTTCGGTGCTCTCACGGGAACCGGTGTTTCCACTGCGGCAAGGCCGTTGCCTGAGTGTTAAGATACCAATAAGATTTTTACTAGATGACGATATTCGTGATGTATCGATGTATCTCTGTCACTGTAGGGGTGTTACGTGAGCCTGCAGAGCTACGCCTGAGACAGAGTACGGCGGCTCGGCGCACACAGAGAGACTGCGAGCGCTGCAAGGTCGGCCGGAGCTACTCCGCTGACTGGCGTGTCGCGCGGGAGCAAGGGTCCGCGCCTGCGTGCGGCTGCTGAGTCCGCGGCGAGCGCGCTTCCGCTGCACACGCGCTCACGCACCTGCGCCACACACCTCTCCGGTCCACCGCTCAGTCTCGCACCGACGCTCAGCACTCGGTTGCACATGCACTGCCACTACAGCAATGAAATCGTTTTACAAGGCACGAAGGAATTAATGACGTCCAGCTACTAGTGAGCATTGATTTACATCAATAGGGAATTTGAAAATTTGAGCCGGAGTGGGATTCGAGCCCGGGTCTCCTGCTTACTAGGCAGATGCTCTTGCCGCCCTTCTTTTTAGGCAGATGCTCTGAGCATTATTTTTTATATAACGAAACTACATAGCTGTGAGTTAGTGACCTACTTTTTGTTTTTTTACTACCTACTTTTTCATTTTTTATATTATTACAAATTAACAAAAATCAACCCACTGCCAGAAACAGTCCCGTGTTTTGATGTTTTTGACCGTGTTTTTTTCTGACAATGTAAGTGAGAACTGCATTTCTTCTACCTCTTGTATAAGGAAACGGATCAGTAAATGAATTGCAGGCGAATCGAACCCGGGTCGCTCTTTTTTCCCAGACCGTCAGCGGCAGACTCGAGGAGGAAAGGCTGGCAGGGTTGAATTCCGAGGCCTGGCCACGATGTCTCCCTTCTCTAATCACCGAACTACACCAGCACTTTTTTTTGTTCTTTCATTTTTGTTTTGTTTCGTACGATAATCAACAAATACAAGAGAGTCATACGCTAAAAATTATGACGATAACGTGCACGAAAAAGGTCCATCTGGCCCGCTGGTATCAGCCCATCCAGGCGGACGGGCAGTAAGAGGCGGTCGTCGTTTCAACGGGAATCACCAGTCGTCGACTGTCAGAGTGTCCCGCGGTCGCGCACACAGTCAGAGACAGTTTCTGGTACCGTATGGGAATCGTGGCCACATCACTCCTGCAAGTCAGATTGTTCTCACACCTGCCACACCCAGGCTGGGCGGTGGGTCCATTAATGACGACCCCAAATAGTTAGCAAAAACGTTCTGGTATCGTGCTCTGGTTGGTAGGACATGTCCTGAGGCATCAAGGGATCACAAATTTAGCATTGGAGGGCAGCGTGGAGGACAAAAATCGTAGAGGGCGACCAAGCGATGAATACACTAAGCAGATTCAGAAGGATGTAGGTTGCAGTAAGTACTGGGAGATGAAGAAGCTTGCACAGGATAGAGTAGCATGGGAAGCTGCATCAAACCAGTCTCAGGACTAAATACCACAACAACAACAACATCGTGCTCTGTTCGTTAAGACCAGGAACTCGTCGATCATGTATCATCAAAAATAGAGGACGACCTTTCCGCCGTCGCGGTACGTGTAGTGTATCGCCATTCCTTGTACCCAATTGACCGCATTCATCCGGGTCATCGGGAAATAGACGGCATTGGAATGAAACAGGTCCAGGGGCATCACTATGGCATCTGAACACAGCGATAATCGCAACTGCACGGAGTAGCCCTGAATGCCCAAATTCTAAACTTATCCACACACTATTGGAAGCAGTGTCCCTGCACTTTAGGGTGGGTCTGACGAATGGCGTGGTTCGTTAGTGTGTGCAGCTGCAATGGCTTACGGGTCAGAGCATCTGCCTAGTAACCTGGAGACCTGGTTTCGTATCCCAGTTCAGTACAAATTTTCAACTTCCCCGTTGATATAAATCAGTGCCCACTAGCAGTTAAAAATCATTAATTCCTGCCATAAAGAACAGATATAACATTCATTCATGCCAGAAGGACCAGACATCACATACACAAATCGTTTTAATGGGGCACTGGGGGGGGGGGGGGGGGCTAGATATTTAGGCAGAACTGTTACATTAACTATTTTGGACCAGTCCGTGTTTACATCTCCTACCGCTTCCGCAAGAAACTGCGCAATATATGGCAGTGGGTACTTTCCATTATACCATATTCAGGGTTCCTTCCTGTACGATTCGCTCACGAAGCTCGGAATGAGTGCCTGCTCAAACGTCCCCGTGGGCGCTGTAATTAGTCCAATTTTGCCTTCGCGGACACTACCGAAGTCATACGGAGGGGAACATGAGTACATTGGTGTTTAACGTCCCGTCGACAACGAGGTTATTAGGGTCGGAGCACAAACTCGGATTGGGGAAGGATGAGAAAGGAAAACATGTGACGTCAGCAAATGTTCGCCGCAAGTGCAGCGATTTTGCTTGGGCGCGAAAGGAATTCAGAGTGATGCAATACTTGCATTCGGACAAACGGTACAAATTTCGAACACCTTTTGCAAATCTGATCTGTTGTAAACATAGAGGTTACGAAGTTAATGTCCTCGTTGTAACCAAAACAAAATTGTTCCTGTTTTGTGTTTCACTCCTTTCGTCCCTTATGTAGTAAAGAATAGGTCATTTACTGGTAACAGCGCAATTCGGAAGCTTACAAGCATCTACTTCTCATGCAGTACGTTAGGTTTTTGTTGTATTGTACTTTGTACTAAACCAACGGTGACCGGTAAATAATATAATAAATATTATCTGAATGTAAACACATAATTGCCTAAGTCAATGAGAAAAATACTGCCTGCCAGACGCAAGATTCAAATCCTGAGCCCCGCGCGCTAAAGTCGCGCACACGGGCCCGGAGTTACACCGCTGGGAATACCTGACTAGCGTTGGGACGGTGAGGTGCGACAGAGCGCTAGGCTCAACCGCTGAACTCGGTGCGAGGTACGTCATCTACTCAGGTCGCATGTTCAACATTTTTCATTCATCGTTGAGGTATTTCCCGACATGTGCGCCCCGTATGCCTCATGTCAAGTTACTTGTCTCAGCCACATCTAAGTCGCTTCAGAGGTTCTTTAATAAGAATCACACTGTATGCAGAGAGTCCTCACTTAAAGTTGGCTGCTGAAACGTTGTAAGTAGTCTTTAGCAGAGTAGTTCACATCCATCTTCGAGTACCTATCAGCTGAAGGTTTTCAACATTTCTGAAACACTCTCCCGTGAGCGAAACGACCCTGTGGCCACTAGTGCTGTCTTCCTATTCATAAGTTATAGAGTGTGTTTCGAAAGTAAATGGCATTATATCAGACATGTCTTTCTCACCTGCAGACAATAACAAAAGTTCATTTCAACATGTGTCTGGAAATGCTTGGTTTCCGAGTTATGGCTTTCAAAACAGTGGCCTTCACCAGAACGTTTTTCTTCCCGCATGTAGTTGTCTGTGCACAAGATGTTCACAGTATCCTGCTGCTACCTGAATACAGATCTCACATCGATGTCTCACGGGCCTGCGAACACGATCCCAAAGTATTGCGCACTTCGTCACAACCTGCCAGAATTCTATTCCGTAAAGATTTCATGTCAGGCACAGGAGGAAAACACGCTGATGATTGCAAATACCCCCTCCCCCTCTCCTGCACCCCCCAAGTAGAAGTCAGAAGGGTTCCATTCAGGTGAACACGAAGGGTAAGCAACTGGGCGTCCTTTTGCCATCAGGAATAATACGATCAAAGTAGCGGCGAGCCTTATAGCTAAAGTGTGTAGGAGCGCCTTCCTGCAACAAGTGTACTTGTTGTGTGATCACTGGAGTGTCTTCAAACACAAGAGATATGGTGTTTCCCAGGATGTTTCCGTACGCTTGTCCCATAGGATTGGTTACAGGTCGAGCACCAGTGATACCGGCGTGCGTGTTGCTGGAGAACAGTACTTGGAGATGAGGCGAGGCGACAGTTACCGCTCTGTAGTGGTTATCCACTCGCCTGAATATAAAGTTACGTTCTACCTGTACTGCGATGCGGTAGTTTCGCTAGTCTACGTAAACGACGTATGGTATAATTGATAGGAAAAGAAATATAAATGAGTTTCTAATAGAGAAAATGCGAAACGACGACTTCTCTTTGTTTTGATAGTTAGTTACTTTGTTTTGCACATCATGCAGAGTTAGTCCATTGTATATTTTACATCGCTAAAAACTAAAGTCCGCCCGAACAGGCTCGAAGGCCCAACAGTAATGACCGGCCGCCGTGTCATCCTTAGCCAACAGGCGTCACTGGATGCGGATACGGATGTCGGTTTACGAGACCGAAGCCGCTCGTTCTAAATCAAGTAGCTCCTCAGTTTGCCTCACAAGGGCTGAGCGCACCCCGCTGCCCAGTACATCGGTGAGCTGACGGGAACCGGTGTTACCACTGCGGCAAGGCCGTTGGTATTTTATATCTTTGTAAAATACAGATTACATTTTATAAGTAATAAAAATTAGTTAATTGCGTAACTTCTGCTCTTTTATGTAACCAAAGCAATTACTCGTACTTTTCATGAAAGTCTAGTTTACCTGTAGAAACATAATTATTGTCATTGTTTTTTTATCAGTAACGTTGTTTATCATCATCAGAAGGAAAGGTTTCATGTTATTATTGTTAAATGCGAAAGTTTTCATTAATAATGAAAGAATATTTGACATACAATGAACGCAGTATTTTAGCGGTTTACCGGCCGGAGTGGCCGAGAAGTTATAGGCGCTTCAGTCCGGAACCGCGCGACCGCTACGGTCGCAGGTTTGAAGCCTGCCTCGAGCATGGATGTTTGTGATGTCTTTAGGTTAGTTAGGTTTAAGTAGTTCTAAGTTCTAGGGGACTGGTAACTTCAGAAGTTAAGTCCCATAATGCTCAGAGCCATTTTTTTTTTTTTGTAGCGGTTTGATTCATTTTTGTTTTGCGTTAATTTTACCTTTTTCTTCAGGCACTTCCGTTTACAAGCGGTATATGGTAAATCTGTATTGTTTCTCTTACTTTTACTATGATATCCATCTGTCACACGTTACAAATGAATAGTTTTGGAATAAAACATGAACTAAACATTGACAATTTCAGTGTTGCTATAGTGCTTATTGTTAAGTAACAGACGAGGGGATAACCATGTAGAACTAAAATGTTCTGTAGGTTATCCGGCCCTTTATAAATCGTCGTACAGTTCCTAGACGGTCCACGGCTTCTGGTTTTTAGGGGAACCTAGTAAGACACTGTCGGTTGGGTAAATAAAGGGGCCAGTATGAGGTAACACCCGATAGGTATGCAACAGACTCAACGTAGAGTAAATGCGGATACGCTGACGTGTGATAGTCTACGGAAGCCCATGGTAGTTTTACAACTCTGTCTTAACATGACAGTCAGTTGCGGCATGGAAATTTCATAGCGTTTTTGTGACGGTGACATCATCCGACGGAAATCCCAAGGGGCTCAGTAGAGCCAGTAGAATCTATTTTATTTGTGGGGCGAATGAAAAGGTAATGAAAATAGGAAAAAAGGACATCGTGACTCGGAGCTGCGTTCATTGATTAGAAGTGGTTGAGGTCTAGGAAGGCGAGAGAGTCGGTCTGCTGTATGTCTGCACACGTACGCAGCACACGCATACACAAGCACACGCACGCACACATACACGGACAGATAGTGCTGCGAGAACAAAGAAACTGACGCGTCGCCGTGGCGCAGCAAACCTTTAATCGCATTTGTCCGCGGCGCGATGTTTGATAGGCGCGCCGGCGCGTGTGTGTGGTTTTAATTGGTCGCAATTAGCGACACCCAATCAGCGCGCTGCTGATGGCGGGATTCGATCAGAGCCAGGCGGCAAACGAACCGGCAGTAAGCGGCGCGGCTCCGCGCTCCGCTCTGACGCTGCAGTTCTGCGCGGGGGCGGCGGAGGCGGGCGTGGGGAGGCAGGGCAGGGTGCGTAAATCACGTCTGAGGCGGCGCGGGCGCCGGGGGAGGCCGCGGGGGCGGAGGGAGGGACCGCCTGTCCCGCTAATAGCCGCGCGCCGGGGGCGGCCCGCCCTTTTGTTTTATCATTAAACGGCAACTCGACGTGCGCACGTACAGCCGGATTACTCTTCTTCTTATTTATTCTATCTAGACGTACTGGATTATACAGATTATTAACCATGTTGTTCGGTTCGGTTCTATGGGACACGAAATGGTTATCAATTTCCTTTCTCATTACTGAAACGCCAAGATAATTTTATGGCATTTGGTAGCATTGTCTCAAAATGCATACTCAATACACGTACAAAAATATTTAAAAATATTTTCAGTTGTTTGGTTATAAACCTATGTGATCTTCGGATGGTAAAGATCCGATACAAATATGTTATTCTAATGTCAAATATTTTTTAGTTTCCTGTTATACTTTATGGTAATAATGATTTTTATCTAATTAATTACATTGAACAATTAACAAAGCCTCTGCGTTTATAACGTTGTGCTTGTTTTCTGTTTTAGCCAAGAAATTGTTTAGTACTTCTCAATTATCTGAATCTTCTTTTGCTTGTGTTCTGTCTGTATTATCACAGCATGGCAATTAGGCCACTGACTGTTGTTCAGTTGGATGAATTAGTAAATTCTTCAACAAATGAAAGATCATTTTCAAACCTTGAAGATCGTGGAAGTAATTCATCAAAAAGCAAGTGTTCTCTTGATAGTGGCGACAGTTGATATCCAGCAAAAATATATTACAGTCTTTTCTTTCTAAAACTTGCAATACAGACTGTGAACCATCTATCAGCTTCGAATATCATCAAGAGTAGCACAAGGATGCAACCAGCAGAATAAATGACACGAAGAGTTCATCTGAACTAGTATTTTGTAAAGTGCTTCAAAATGAAATGACAGAGAAGTCAGATATTGAAGGGAGAATATACTTGGAGAAACTTGCATAGTCGCAGGTAGCGGAGCACAATGCATCAAGGAAACATTTACCAAGAACAGAAGATGTTCTGGGAATGGTCAGGTGCATCCAAAACCCCGAAGGCGTGGCAAGTGTTTTAGAATCAGCGACAACAAGAAAACCTACTGAACGTACACTCCGTAAGATGTGTCCAGTAAGCAATGACAATAAAAACAAACATATTTTATGGAAAATGTAATAAACATGTTTGAAAAACACATATCACCTTGTATTCAATCTGCAATAACTAAGTATAAAAAATAGAAAATGAATGTTTATGTTTACAAAAATAATTGCCTGTACTGAAAACTTTTGTTTTGTCAATGTTTATGTGCCTATGTGTATCCAAACTGCACTATGAAAAGAAAAATATGTAATGCCTTCTAAGAAGGATGCCCTATTGAAAATTGTTCAAAATTTGCCGTGTGTGAATATTAAAATAAGAAGTAAGTTCTGTGTCTTATTATTATTATTATTTTTTTAAAATAACGTTTCGAGTATAATAATAATAATAATTATTATTATACTCGAAACGTTATTTTAAAAAAATCCTAATAATAATTATTATTATTACTATCACTATTCGTATTACGCAAATTATTATTATTTTAAAAGTGAACAGAAAAGTAGGGCTGAAGCGCAGTACAACAGAAAGTGTTACACCATGGCCACCTTAACTGGGCACAATCAAAATAATATTACTGTATTTGCCTGCCTTTAGTATATGTGGAGTATAATTTCATCCATATGCGACCTTTTTTCAATTCAATAAAAGCTGTTCTTGCTGATAAAGAGTCGCTTCAGCATTGTACCGTGAAAAACTTCTCAGACTTCGGTGTCTAACCAGACGTAACCAGACGTGTGTAGAAGTTTAGTATATTTTCTTATTCCATTTTGATATTATAGTATTCACTTGGTGTATGCAGCAGTATTTTTCTGAAATTAAAAAAAAGGCTACAGAGGAAAAGTAACCTTTTTTCCAATTCTGAAAAACTGTTCCAGGTACAACACTGTCATGTACCTAAGAACAAACATTCAGTTCAAATATAAAACTATTTCAGATGAAAAATACATTTATTAATAATCTGTGTATTACATTTTTACTCTCTCTCACACCAGTAACCAATACGTGAAATCAGATTAAGACAAAATACGATCAGAAAATAGTTACAAGTTAAAAACATTTTGAAATGGTGGTTATTTACAACTAATGCGAACTTCCATTTGCAAGACAGGGAAATTTGTTGAAAGTTTAAAGAAGCTCAGTTCATTTGCATATATCACGTGTTCCATGGAAGAAGATCACCTTACGATTCAAAATACAGGATGGTCCACGACCGATGAAGTATAGCTTAACCCGTTCACACGTAATGGAACTTGTTTCAAAAACATAGAGAACTTTACTCATGATAAAGCTCTGTGATTAAAGAATTAAGAATAGCCTCCAAGCAGCTTAATATATTGTACAGCACTGCATAGTATAATATTTACGAACTGTATACAAAATACAAACTCACTTCTTATGACCACAAAAACAGTAGAAAATGTCGGAATTTGCCCATTGCGGTTTCTACTGCGTATTCAATGTAATGTGCTGCGAATACATAGAAAGAAAGATCCTTTATCATTTAGCTACAATATAGCAGGTCAGCAACTGGAAGCAGTTAATTCCATAAATTATCCGGGTGTAGGCATTAGGAGTGATTAAAAATGGAATAATCATATAATGTTGATCGTCGGCAAAGCAGATGCCAGACTGAGGTTCATTGGAAGAATCCTAAGGAAATGCAATCCGAAAACAAAGGAAGTAGGTTACAGTACACTTGTTCGTTCACTGCTATCCGTACTAGATAGGGTTGATAGAAGAGATAGAGAAGATCCAACGGAGACAAGAGCGCTTCGTTACAGGATCATTTAGTAATCGCGAAAGCGTTACGGAGATGATAGATAAACTCCAGTGGAAGACTCTGCAGGAGAGACGCTCAGTAGCGCGGTACGGGCTTTTGTTAAAGTTTCGAGAACATACCTTCAGCGAGAAGTCAGGCAGTGTATTGCTCCCTCCTACGTGTATCTCGCGAAGAGACCATGAGGATAAAATCAGAGAGATTAGAGCCCACACAGAGGCATACCGACAGTCTTTCCTTCCACGAACAATACGAGACTGAAATAGAAGGGAGAACCGATAGAGGTACACAAAGTACCCTCCGCCACACACCGTCAGGTGGCTTGCGGAGTGTGGAGTAGATGTAGATGTAAAACATCGGTCAGCAAACACCATGTGTTTCTAGGCACGTTGTTTTCCAAGTACAACACTTTACCCTACATGATGGATATTCGGCGTGCCTGCCGTATTGGAACTTTTCATCTGCAAGCGCAGAATACATGGATGTACAGCTCCTTGCCATCATTTGTGCTTTGAGACTAGTGGTAAAAATGGCATGAGGAGCACTGAAGCACCATACCAACAGATCACACTAACAGCACATTGAAGTGCAATAAGTGCACAGCGATTGATGACGGGATGGGATCAGGACAACAGTGTGACAAGAAGAGAGAAGACACATGCTTTTCCAGAAAGGAGTACAACACGAGGAAAAGATCCGCCGCTATGAACGTAGACGGGCCAACCGAAGTGTCATCCGCTACCAGTGGTGTCAATGGTTCAAATGGTTCAAATGGCTCTGAGCACTATGGGACTCAACTACTGTGGTCATTAGTCCCCTAGAACTTAGAACTACTTAAACCTAACTAACCTAAGGACATCACACACATCCATGCCCGAGGCAGGATTCGAACCTGCGACCGTAGCAGTCGCACGGTTCCGGACTGCGCGCCTAGAACCGCGAGACCACCGCGGCCGGCAGTGGTGTCAATGGAAGCGGTATGGAGGAGTGTGGAAAGAGCACACCGCTCTACCGGCTGTTGTCGATTTTGCAGACCTTGGAACCGCTACTTTTCATTCGAGTAGCTCCTCAGCTGATATCACGAGACTGAGTGAATTCCGGTCAGTCCCCCCACTGAGGAAAAGTCCCTAGCAATACTGGGGGTTGATCCTGGGTCCCCTGCTTGGCGATCAGCGACGATAAGCACTAAGATACGGAGGCGCACACACCGCAAGGACATCTTAGGATAATTCTACTCGCTCTGACGAACTGACGGAGGACAACTGCTGAATTCGGGTGAAGGTTAGAGGCAGGATTTCACCATGAACCGTGGGCAACAGATTATTGGAAGGTGGGGTGAGATCTCGAGTTGCCGTGCGTCATTTATCCCTGAATCCATATCACTAACAACAGAGAATTTCGTTGCCTAAAGCGAGAGTCAACAAGGACATTGGGTGGCATTCTGTGGTGTTCAGAGAAGAGTATCGCTTCTGCTTATGCCAGTCAGATAGATGCCAACGGTCCGTGGACGACCTGCTAAAAGGAGACAGGAAGCAGCGATTTACGGAACACATATCCCTCCCACTCCTAAGAGTCATGGTGCAGACAACTATTAGATATCACTTATTCTTTTTCTTGTCGTATTGGTGCAGAGTCAGCGTGGTTATCAAATGTGTTTCGTATTGTCAATTTAGTGGGTCGCCCAGTATCTTTCCTGTTGCTATCCCGTTACCCCACGGGATGAAATACACTACTGGCCATTAAAATTGCTACGCCAAGAACAAATACAGATGATAAACGAGTATTCATTGGACAAATATGTTATACTAGAACAGACATGTGAATACATTTTCACGCAGTTTGGGTGCAAATATCCTGAGAAATCAGTACCCAAAACAACCAACTTTGGCCGTAATAACGGCCTTGATACGCCTGGGCTTTGAGTCAGGGCTTGAATGGCGTGTATAGGCACAGCTGCCCATGTGGCTTCAACACGATACCGCAGTTCATCAAGACTAGTGACTGGCATATTGTGACGAGCAGTTGCTCGGCCACCATTGACCAGACATTTTCAGTTGGTGAGAGATCTGGAGAATGTACTGGCCAGGGCAGCAGTCGAACATTTTCTGTATCCAGGAAGGTCCGTAAAGGACCTGCACCATGCGATCGCGCATTATCCTGCTGAAATGTAGGGTTCCGCAGGGATCGAATAAAGGGTAGAGCCACGGGTCGTAACACATATGAAATGTGTTGAAAGTGCCGTCAATGCGAACAAGAGGTGACTGAGATGTGTAACCAGTGGCACCCCATACCATCATGCCGGGTGATACGCCAGTATGGTGATGACGAATACACGCTTCGATTATGCGTTCACCGCGATGCAGCCAAACACGGCTACGACCATCATGGTGCTGTAAACAGAACCTGGATTCATCCGAAAAAATGACGTTTTGCCATTTGTGCACCCAGGTTCGTGGTTGAGTACAACATCGCAGGCTCTCCTGTCTGTGATGTAGCGTCAAGGGTAACCGTAGCCTTGGTCTCAGAGCTCATAGTCCATGCTGATGCAAACGTCGTGAAACTGTTCGTGCAGATGTTGTCTTGCAAATGACCGCATCTGTTGACTCAGGGATCGAGACGTGGCTGCAGGGTCCGCTACGGCCATGCCGATAAGATGCCTGTCATCTCGACTGCTAGTGATAAGAGGCAGTTGGGGTCCAGCACGGCGTTCCGTATTACCCTCCTGAACCCACCGATTCCATATTGTGCTAACAGTCATTGGATCTCGATCAACGCAAGGAGCAATGTCGCGATACGATAAACGACAATCGCGATACCGACCTTTATCAAAATCGGAAATGTGATGGTACGCATTTCTCCGCCTTACACGAGGCATCACAACAACGTTTCACCAGGCAATACCGGTCAACTGCTGTTTGTGTATGAGAAATCGGTTGGAAACTTTCCTCATGTCAGCACGTTGCGCCAACCTTGTGTGAATGCTCTGAAAAGCTAATCATTTGCATATCACAACATCTTCTTCCTGTCGGTTAAATTCCCCGTTTGTAACACGTCATCTTCGTGGTGTAGCAATTTTAATGTCCAGTAGTTTACGTGTGTCACAGATGCCTGAATGTGGAAGTCAGCGGAAGTTTCCCTAAAGTTTACTAATCGTATATTTGAGGCGGACATAGGCTGCACATCCTGGCTGGCCGGACCACCGACCCACGTCGTTAATCCACCAAGCCTATTCGATCCCTATGCAGTGCACCTCGCCGTCGCGGCAGCGTCGACATAATACGCACGGCTATCCGGGAGTGTGTGGTACTGGATATCTGAACAGGCCTAATTAGGTAGATGCAGTAGGAAGACCTAATTCTCGCCAGTATGTGACAAGAACGGTGCACTAGGGTACCAAATAGCATATTTCAGTAGGATAATGCAACCCTCCATGGAGCCTTGACTGCCCTGGCATATTCCCCGATTTTCCGCCCATAGAGCGCATCTGGGATTCCGTGTGAAGATGCATGTATGCTTCCATATCACCTTCCAGCCAAAAATCTTCATGAAGTAACACAATGTGTTTCACTCGTGGCAGGAAATCCTGAAGCTTACATTTGGAGCCTCTTTACTTCCATCCCACAACAAATAGAGTTTATTCGTGCCCATGACTCACAGATCATATCGTTTTTCATAATGCACGTCATCTCTGGGTGGCATGAAAGTTTAATACTGTATGACCTGTTATGTGATGAACATATCCAAAAAGTTTGATAAACATAGGGATGATACTTCAGGTTGTAATATTTACATTTACGTTGAAACGTCCCCTTTGAAAAATTATACATGACTGTGCTTAAACTGACTCACAATATTTTTAGCGCAATGCAATCTGACTATCAAACATTCCTACAAAAGAATGGCCCTAACATTAACCTATACCTTTCACAAATCACTTACCTCACAAAAAAATTGGTTACTCGAAATACTGCAAAACAGCGACCGCCACTACTGCCAGCTAAATAAAAGATTCAACCTACGGAAGGCAGTAACTACTGATAGGCTTAGTTAGCAAATGAAAGATTTTAATAGAGAACAAACAATGTATTTACCTTAACAGTGTTCAAAAATCATAATATATATAGCAGTTCATGACATCCAGTCTTACAAATTTCAAAACTCCACCATTTCTCTCCCCACATCCACCACTGCTGGCGGCTCACCTCCAACTGCGCAACGCTACGCGCTGTTAACATCCAGCAGCCCAACGCTACAATGGCGAGTATTACAACAATGCCAACCAGCCACTGACTGCACACAGCACAGCCAGTGATTTTCATATAGAGCGCTACGTGGCGTTACCAATATAAAAAACCTAAACAGCCTACTTACAACGTCACTGTCCATAGCTGTTGTACGTATATCGAAAGGGTTTGGTAATGTAAAATTAAAATAATGTCTGAAGGTCTGAAGAAAGTATGAATCGCCTACACAGACCGATAACTTATACGGTACATTTACAAGAACGACACGTTTGTTAGTGATGGACGATCAAAGCAGGAAGAATCAGAGTTTCGCGGAGAAGTCCAGCATATGTGTGCACTATCAAGCTGCTGTCATTTAAACTTCTACAAATCAGTCACCGGGTTGAGCACGAAAGGAAGGAAATAATCCTCTACAATTTGTACATTCATTATAGTATTACAGCTATTTCACTAGCTCGTTGTTCGTACAAAGCGTTTTACATACGTCACCAGGAACACAGTACGGTTTGTGTATTGCGTTTTTCACTGGAGATTAGCTGAACACTCATACGTGGCTCGTACTTAGCAACACTTTTCGCAGTGCTGACACCAAAACTGTTCTGTGGCGTTGATTCTACAAGATAGAACGTTCTTAGCAGGCCTAAGAAATGACGTGTGTTGTCGGTTCGTTACGAGTTTCGCTGTTTTTACTATGACAGACGGAAGCTGTACTGTTCGTCTTTGGCACTCTACTGTAGAAGTTGCGAAACTTTTAGCCAACTGGAAGACCGCGCTTTTCGTACGTGTATTTACAAAACAGGCCAGCTTCTGGATTTTCCTTCGTGTGAGACCCCGTGACAAATAGGTCCAACTCGAAACTCTAGTTCTTGAGGGTATTTTTGTTCTGTCGTTGCAACTACAAAATGCGTGATTTTTCACCAGGCGAGTTTCGCTTTATTGAGGTAAAGCATCATTTGTGGTCTGTAATTACATTATTTACATTTTGATTTTCTTTTACATCAAAGAACAGTTCGTTAAGAATAAAGATTTGTACTTACGGTGATTTTCGGTTGATTTCTCGCTTACATCGGGAAATGCCGTCTGCTAGCACATTGTTGTTTTTCTGTGTTATGGTTCAAATGGCACTGAGCACTGTGGGACTTAACAGGTCATCAGTCCCCTAGAACCTGGAACTACTTAAACATAACTAACCTAAGGACATCACACGCATCCATGTCCGAGGCAGTTTTCGAACCTGCGACCAGGCTGAAGCGTCTAGAACCGACGGCCACAACGGCCTGCTTTTCTGCGTTAGACACTGATAATTTTGGTCTAATTTTTAAATGTTCTGCAGCACTATGTTTTTCACAACACACCTTTATACACCACGCTGTATTTTTTTTTTTTTTTTATACTTCATGTATGTGTTGTGGTTCCTGTTTTGTAGTGTTGCCAACATAACCTTTCCACTACTTTGTCTTTGAGCTACAATTTTTTTTTTAAATTAAATTATTGTATGTGTGTAATTGTCTTTAATTATTTTTCTGTGTGTTTATGTACTGTAAAAGAGTAGAGAAGTAACAGCGATGGAGGATTTTTATTTTTTTAGTGGAATGGGAAACCATGTATGTAGCAGTGTGATGGAGTGTGAATTAGAGGACAATGTGAGGAGCAAGGAATGAAATGAAATGAGTTGGAGGCGGGAGGGGGGGAGGGAAGGGCAGGATTGTGGGAGAATGGGAGGGGGTGAAGGATGGAAAAGACCCTTTCCTTTTTCATGTAATTTCACCATATATTCTGTATAGAGACTGGTTTCCAATATTTATTCGGTCACTGAGCAACTGTTTATTTTGTGTTAATACTTTCTGTATGTACAAATTTGCTTGGAAAGGGAGAAGGTGTCTGTATTTACTGTTTTTTATGATATTCATATCGTTTTCAATATTGCTTGGTCTATGTTTTTCTTGTTTTAGAATTTTAGATGATCGCAAATGTTGAATGATTTTTACCGCATTGAAATGCGATGTTCTTTATATCTTGTGTCGAATGTCCAGTCAGCCATTCCAGTGTATATCGTCTCACAATCTCTGTAAATGAGATAAAAGATACCACATTGTTGGTATCTGTCTGTCACATTGGCTACAGAGCTGAGTGATCACTAACAGAGTTTTTTGAACATAGACAGTGGAGGTCTGGGCACTTGTCTCCGTGTCGTCGTTGAAATGCCTTTGCCTCTGGCCGGTCACTGAGAGGAAGTCGTCTCCCGCTGATATGGAAAGATGTGCCTTAATTGCGGTAGCGCAGTCTACATTCTGAGCAGGTCGCTATTTGCTTACTTTACCACGTTACTTGTATTGCTTAGTTTGGTTATAATTTGTGGCATCATGTTTATCGTCAACTTTGATCTCACGAGCTGCCCAAATGAACAGATCTCGTTCCGATTTCTCCTTACGGTATTCCACACTTTGTCGTACCTCCTCGGAGAGTTAAAGTCATTTTGTAATTTGATTTGCGTTTTACAGGACTTTTCTCTCTATTAATTTCGCTGTGATTTATGTGTATCATTAGAGCAAATGAATAGCTATTAATCTCAGTCGTGACTCAGATTTCAACATGCCTCACTGCCTTATGACTTTTCCATGGTTAGGGCACCCGCAAATGGCAAACGTAACCTGTCCTGCGTCCTGTTTGTTGTTCTCACTGTGGCGGTGTTTTCGATGTGTACAGTGGGCAAACGGAGCGATCAGTTATATTAAGAGTTCAGAGAAAAGAATGAGCATGGCACTCTCCTGTGTTGTAAGTACAAATATTTGTTTTATAAAGAGCATTGCACTAACGCTCTTTGAATTAGGTCTGGGACGCACCAGATACAAGTTTCAGCTCTAAAGCTTCGAAAGCACATAGGCGCCATACTAATTCATGATCGCTCGATCAGAGACCACACCGAATGGAGCCGAATCCAAGGCGCGCACTTCTGACTCAATGTCATGATGAGTTAGTACTCAGGTGAAGTAATATGAGATACTACAAAGGCACACCCGTGTCGATTGGGTAATAATCAAACCTTTCTGTTAACTTCGGGAACGGTATAGGTGTGTTATTGTCGTGCTGAAAGTACAGGCGTTCTGTGGGATGCTGTAGATGATCGGATCGCTCGATTTGACAATGGGCTCTCATACTGTTCACTCGTGATAGGTCTCAAGTATCACAGACGTATCAGGGGTCTGTTGAACATCCACACATGAGAATGCCACCACTAATTGGCTGAACTGTGGTCCACTGGTAAGGGAGTTGCACCACATGGAGCCGCTTCGATGTAGTCGCTCGTTGTCAGCGGCGTGTAGCGAGAATCATCAATCCATGTGACCCTTTTCTTTGCTTCGCGAATCAGAACGCGATCTTCATGCTTTCCTGTTAATTTTGTTCCCTGTGACATGTATTGATGTGTATGTCAATCGACGGTATCTGTGCTCTAAACAGAAGCGGTGGTTCCAGATGGCACTGCTGTTGAACAGTTGTTATTGTCCGGCACTGACTTGCTCGACTGTGAAACCTTTATTAACTGTTTGTATACATGTACAGTCAGTGAAAACTGACGCCACATTCCTGCTTACAGACAAAGCGAAGTACCGATGCATGTCTGCACAGGTGGACTCAAGTCCCAAAGACATCTCTTCCCAGGTCTACTCAGGTCCCAAAGACAGCTTTACAGAGATTGATTGCGAGGGAGGCAAGTTACGGTAAGTTGTAGAGAGTGCTGGTACGCTGTGAACAGATTGCCTCGTTTCACTACAAGGCTGTCTCTTCTTCTATTCATATTATGCCATTACGTATTTTTCTCTCCGCTTCTGTTCTGTATCTCTGTATTCATTACTCGATAGACACGTCTAATATTCAGCCTCATTTTGTAACACCATGTTTCAAAATCTTCTGTTCTCTTGTTTATACTGCTTATCGTTCACGATTCACTACCATCCAGGTTACATCTGAGTTCCATCCTCAAATTTCAGAGTTTATTCAAAGATATTTTCTAGGTAGATTTATGCAGGGTAAGCAGAAACTGAAACACTTGTAGGGATGTTGCAGCGCAGGTTGTATTGAGACATAAATGTTATAAAAAATGCTACACGTTGCTTCGTTTCCGAGTTATTTAGTATTGAAATTAACCAATAGGGGTGCCTCACGCTCGCATTTAAATGGTGCTGCCCAAAGACTGCTTTGACTAGCTGAAACTTGAATTTGTGCGTGCGACGACCTGATTGGCTAATTTTAATGCTAAATTACTCGGAAACGGTGCAACGTATCGAATTTCTTTCCTAACATTTATGTCTCAGTTTAACCTGCTCTGCAACATCCCTACAAGCGTTTCAGACCTTTCCTGACCACCTTGTATATGGGACCTGTGGCCTTCGGTGAATCGTTACAGAGTAGTAATGCAGTTATGATTTATTCGTTTTTCTCTGTTTCTCTGAAAAAATCTTCACAACAGCGAAAAAAACCGGTCAGGCGCGAGTAAGACTTGCGCTATCAAGGTTCCGTACAAACTTATCTATGCATATAGATAGATAGTTCATCCGTACTTGGAATCGAGAATCTCGACCAGTTTTGCTAGTTGTCGATATTGATACTGGCATGATATCGCTCCCAGGAATCCCAAGACTTTCGAGAATGTTTTAATTTCAAGTTTCTGATTTAAATTTTTTGTGTAATATTTCCTTCATCGTATTAATTTTGTATTATTAACGAGTTATGGTAACTGGTAATTGTAGATTCGTTGACTTAGTCTACTCTCATCGCTGTTGAGTTTGCTGTTAAGATCTGACGAAGTCTCCAGAGAAGGAAACGGTACAGCGGGCCACAGGGCTATTGTTGCTACACATATGTCAAACTGTTCTGTGGAATGCCTCTACGGATATTTTATAGGATATCGGCACCTCATCTCATAGAAGTGCAATACTCCACCAATTACCAATATTACTTTGCTTTGAAGCATTACGTATGGTGTGCATGTCATAGGCGCACATTGTCACGGAATGTTTGTATAGAGCGAGCAGTTCGTAAGCCAACTGCGGTGCTAGCGCCATCGTAGCTCAACCATTTACCAAGAAATATTTGTAATTTGTATACACAAACCTTCCTCTTTAATTACTCTGTCTGTTACTGACAACCAGAGCAGAGTCCCTAATGTCGTTCCTGAGATTTTTGACGGATTACTAACGGAATGTAAATCTGTAAAGCAAAATAAATATTTTACGTGTCATAATAACAAATTAAAAGTTTTCGTATTTTTTCCCTTACTTGTACTGTGAAACCTTGCTTCTTACCAAATTTCATGATTCTAAATAAACGGGAACAACCCTATAGGATTTGGTAAGTGATACTTTCAGAATGAATTTATCACTATGCAGTGGAGTGTTTGCTGATATGAAACTTTGTAGGAGATGAAAACTGGGTGTTAGACCGAGACTCGAACTCGGGACCTTTGCCTTTTTCAGGCAGGTGCTCTACCAACTGAGCTACTCAAACATGACTCACAAATCTTTCTCACGGCTCTACTTCCGCCAGTACCTCGTCTCCTACATTCTAAACTTCATACAAGCTCTCCTGCGAACCTTGCAGAAGTGACAATTGACCGTAACTGATGACTGTATTGACTGAGAAGATTACATGTTTTACGTCGCCAAATATGTGACCCGACTTGATACCTCTACCGGTTCTTGAGAAAAAGACAACTTAACAGTCGGATAGACAGAGAGACGGACAACAAAGTGAACGTATACGGGTTTCGTTTTTACCGATTTAGGTACGATATCTAAAAAAACCTGTAATATGCCATTACTACCAGGGTTGACTGAAAAGTAATGCCTCCAACTTCGTAACTCTTCAACAGTTGACAGCATTGGTATGCGGCAGGTACTGGCTTGTTCCGTAGTCTCTTCTCTACTGTTCCAGTTGGCGGAAAGCCTTAGCACTGAACGGTCGTGTTGTTACACTGTAAAGACGTTCGGTCCATGTGATTTAAGCAACGTGCAGTCATTGAAATCTTGACAGCAGAAGGTGTCACCCCAAAGGAGATTCATCAGAGAATAAAAGCAGTTTATGATTATTGTGTTGATGTGAGTACTGTGCGTCGTTGGGCGAGTAAGTTTAAAGTTGTTGAGGTGGGACCATCTGACCTGTGTGACAGACAAAGAGTTGGACGTCCTGTGACTGCAACCACCGAGTTTCATAAGCAAAATGTTGTCAGATTGATTCTGCACGATTATCGTATCACTCACAGAGAAATTGCAACCACAAACGGCATGTTAAAAGAACGTGTGGGTCACATTATTGCTTTGCTTGGCTATCGGAAAATCTGTGCACCATGGGTACCCCGTATGCTAACTCCTGAAATGAAAGCGTACAGACTTGAAATTTGACCGGAACTCCTCTCGCGTTAGGAGAATGAAGGTGACGCCTTAGGAGACGAAACGTGGGTACACCATTACGACACGGAGACGAAACGTCAGTCAATGGAATACCGACACAAAGATTCGCCCCAGAAAAAGAAATTCAAGACGCAGATCTCAGCTGGAAAAATAATGGCCACAGTGTTCTGCGACGCAGATGGTGTTATATACGTTGATTTTCTTGATCATGGAACTACAATAAATGCAGAGCGTTACATCACAACGCTGCGAACTCTGAAACGATCGCTAAAAAGGGTCCGAAATGAAAAGGGAAATGTGTTCCTGCAGCATGACAGTGCCAAACCACACACTTCACGTGCCATCACAGCAGAACTTCAGAGACTGAATCTCACCACCGTACGGCATCCTCCATACAGTCCAGATTTAGCACCGTCTGACTTTCATCTGTTCCCGATAATGAAAGACGATCTACGGGGACATCGTTATGCTTCTGATGAAGACGTTGAGAGAACTGAGACTTTGGTTGCGGAAACAGAGTGTCGACTTCTTCCTTGACGGCTTCAGAAAATGTGTTCATCGTTGGCAGAAATGTATGCAGTTGGCTGGTGATTATGTGGAAAAGCGAAGATTGGTAATTAAAGATCACATTCTAAGGATTGCTTCTGCATTTGATTTATTAAAATATTCCCATCCAAATATAAATAACGTAGGTGGAGGCATTACTTTTCATTCAGTCCACGTAATAGTGAAAACACCTATAACAAGCAATTACCAAGACGTAGATTACGAAACGCACAGTCGGCAACATTCCTCAGACAAGGCAAAAAAAGTACACTGATGTGGTTGCCGTCGCTGCGAAGGCAGATCACTGTAGCGTCACTGTAAAACAAGCGACACAGTAAAACGACACACGCTGTGCACACTGTCGACACTTGCGATGTTGCGCAGATATTTCCAGAGCAATAAAACGTAAAAACAGAAATAGAGGTAAGAAATCAAACAAAATGGAATATGTTTGCAAAGGGCTATCGAAGACTACGTGTCCCTTATACCAAAATATTCAGAAAATATTCCTGAACGACCTCACAGATTTTGTTGGTGCAGTTCGGCTTCAGAGTGCAAAAGGTTACACTTCATAGAAATACTTTTAGAAGAGAATTCTTAACAAGTTAATTTATGCTCGTTGCTAACTTATTTTTGCTACTCAAAAAATGTTTTCTTACTGTAACCAGTCTGTATTCTAGTCTTTTTACTTTGCCCACTTATTTCGGCGCCTAAATTACAAATCTCGTCTGCTGCCTTTAGTGTCTCATTCCCCAACTTATTTTCCTCAGCATCACCTGATTCAATTCGACTACTCCCGTTGTCCTCGTTTAGCTGCTCTTGACGTTCATCTTACAAGCTTATTTCATATGACCTCTTTCCATATTATAAACTCTTTGAAAAGTGTTGTCTATTCCATTCAACTGAACTTCCAAATCTTAGACGTTTTAAACTTTATTTTGGATGTCTTCCGACCTACACAAAAGACATTACGTGATCGAAAATCTGCGGACACCGCTCTGTAACGCGGTATTGGCCACCAGATGTTGAGAGAGGCTGACCCGCCAGTGTAAAAGAGAGCGGCGAATATTGTGTTCTCAGTGGAGAAGCAGTAACAGCTGATAGGAGCGCTTAAGAAAGCTCAGTGACTTGGAACGAAGGTCGCTGTATGACATCTGAGCAACAGGTCGAGCGCTGGGGAAGGGTGGCTGCAAAGATCGCGCGAAGTCACTGAAAGGAATCATTCGTGTGTCCCAGAGTGCTACTGGCAGCCCAGTCAGCACAGGGGTCGGGCACTCGTTGTGAACGCTAAGCGGCGCTGGATGTTCTGCAAAGAGCGAAGCCACTCCAGATCGCTCGTTCACTGACCTCTACTCTCCGAGTGGACTTATGAATAACTCTCTGCCCTGTGGTACTTCGATGGTAGCGTTTGGGTTTGACGAGTGCCTGCAGAACCTTACCCGTGCTGATTTAGAGAGAAGGGGGTAATTACAATACGGCTTGCTTTTCGTAGTTACAATGATTACCTTTTGCGCTCAAGGAAAAGCTAAATACGTCAGGATATGAACACATTTTACAGCACTGCACACAGCTTAGAGTAGAGGAATAGTTCGGAGGCGATAACTGTATCAGATTTATAGTGAACTCTGTCGTAAAGCAACATACATTGCGGCAGTAGTTTTAGGGTAATAACAGTCCCGAAATGCAATGGCCTGCCCAGAGTCTCGATCTGAACCGAATGGGACACATCTGAGATGAGTTAGAATGTCGGTTTCTGTGCAGCCCCCAGTGTACAACATCGCTGTCTTCTCTGGGTTCGGTTCTTGAAGAAGAATGGCCTGACACTCCTCCACAGCCATTAACACCCCAGTGAAAGTGTTCCCAACATAGTTCAAAAGTCATAATGGTGAAGATAGACACACCCCATATTACTATCCACTAATAGCTGTGCGTTACTTTTGATCAGGTACTTTAAATGTGGAATATAGACACGATTGACACAGTGTACGCTATGTCTTGTGCGATAACGTCTTTTAGAGAACAACTACGTTGATTCTTTAACATGCTAGTGATGATGGCACAATAGACTTCGAGAGACAGTGTGCGTATCATCATTATCATCTGTAACATCGTCACATGGAACGATTAGGCTTATTCTGTTAGTCCTACTTTTACGAATTCGTAAGGTCTTTACATATTGGTTCAGCAGTCCAGCCTTTCTTCGCCAAGTTTGTTTGCATTTGCGTAGTATGTCTGGAAGCGTTGATGTGCCGTTGACGTGCCGTTTCCGTTTTCTTCTGTATTCTTCTATTGTTTTTTCTCCTTTCAGACATACAGTCATCTGTCTTAGTTCTGGTGTTATTTCTGTATTTCGCTTTAGATCATTCACAATCTCAAGAACACTTAATTAAGAAAATACTTTCAGTCTGCAAATTGCGGAAGAATTTTCTCCCTGACTGTCAGTCACCGGAAGTCTTAGAAACTTGTCATTCCCTCAGTCATTTCTCTCCTGTTCTTTAACAGAGTTTAAAATTCAGTTGAAAATGTTTAGTTCCAATCTTTCCATTTTAAATTATAATTGTCTGTTCAGCACCAGCACAACATTAAATAGTGATCATACAGGATGACAGTTATTGAACTACCGAGCGAGGTGGCGCAGTGGTTCGCACACTGGACTCGCATTCGGGAGGACGACGGTTCAATCCGGACTCCGGCCATCCTGATTTAGGTTTTCCGTGATTTCCCTAAATCGTTTCAGGCAAGTGCCGGGATGGTTCCTTTGAAAGGGCACGGCCGATTTCCTTCCCAATCCTTCCCTAACCCGAGCTTGCGCTCCGTCTCTAATGACCTCGTTGTCGCCGGGACGTTAAACACTAACCACCACCACCAGTACAGCAATACCCCAAAACCGATGCTGAGCTGAAAACACCAATTCATGACGTCAGCGACACTTCAGCGGGTCATGCAGAACTTCGCTATTCGTGTGCGCCACATCATCGCCAAGGATAGCAGTCCAATCGAAAATGTCATAACCTAAATCCGAATATCTGTAGTAACGTTTATATGTTGAATAAAGTGTTTGTACGCCGCAGTTTGTAACTAACTTACTTTTTTCCCATGTAGTTCAGCAATTGTTACCGCGCAGCTTATATTCTTATATTTTCTCATTATCGTGACTCTGCTTCGTAACGGAAGAAATAGCAGTGTCGAGGAGGTCGTTGCGATAACGGCTTACAGTGCAACAACGCCTTACGTAATTCTTAGTACATAAAAATTAAAAGAGTTATCACGGCGGGAATGAAACATGAGATTCAGCCCTGCCCTCGTGCGTGGTATAATTACGAAGACAAAAAATGTCTTACGCCACTGGAACAAAAAATTAAAACTGACGTGTAAAGGCAAATAATGAAAATAGGTTTTTTTTTTATCTCAGCGACCCTTATCTTACGGTCAAGAGGATGCCTGAAGTCAAGGATTCCGGAAGGAAGCTAGCGAATGTCCGCGGAGCACAAGTTCGCATTGTCGAAGAAAACTGATTGTAATCATCTTGAAGTTCGATCAAACGATCCAGCAAAACCTACGCCTAGACTACTGGCCTGCAGCACAGCCACGGACATGAACGAGGTCCAATAATTAGCCTTACTTATTAAAGTTTATAACGCCCACATAGTACTAAGAACAGAAAGCCGACTGAAATCATCAGTGACTGGTAGCGAACTATTAAATTCTAATTTACATATTGGAGGATATCCTCGCCATCAGTACTGGGATCATATTTATAGTCAAATCGAATTATATAATTTTTTACTGAGTTTATCAAAATTCAGAATGCATATAATTCGTGAAGATAGTCTTTCCGTCTGGGTCAAACATACAGATAGTAATCGGACGTTTTATTGACCACCGGATGCATGGGCTCTATTGATGGGTCACTTCAAGGCAAACGTGGGCACTATGTTATAACCTGATCGTGGTGTAATAATACCTCTCCGTGGTACGTCACTCTTCAGTTTGCCAAATATTAACTGGGTGATTCATGTGACTGTAATTGGCGTCAGGGACATGAATTTCTTTGAAATTATGCACGACATCCAATCCAAAAATTACTTTGAATAGTTGGAAAAGCGACTAACGACAAGTTTTCCATCTCCTAGTGACAAACAGAACCTAACTTTGAGATTCAGTTGACGTGCAGGAGTTATTAAGTGATTATAAGGTTACTGCATCATCAGTGATTATAGGCGTTTAATGGATGTTAAGAAAAGTGTAGAAATGTTTCTGTTTATAAAGTACGACAAGGAACAGACCACAGAAAGCCACTCTCTGCAGGTGTATAAGCTGAATGTTAACCTATAAAATTGAGAGGTATTTTACAATTCGGTTTCAAACAATGACGCGAAGGACAGAAAAGACTCGTTGTGTTTCAGTAATCACGTCACTGAGTGTTTACTGAAGAGAGCTAGTCACAGACTTAAATGAAGCCATAGCCTGTTTGCCCTTCTAAAAACGCCAAAATAATCGTAAGAGACGAGTGCGAAAAGGAAGAAATTAATTTGAAAGCAGGCTTCCTCCTACATCTACATCTACATGACTACTCTGCAATTCACATTTAAGTGCTTGGCAGAGGGTTCATCGAACCACAATCATACTATCTCTCTACTATTCCACTCCCGAACAGCGAGCGGGAAAAACGAACACCTAAACCTTTCTGTTCGAGCTCTGATTTCTCTTATTTTATTTTGATGATCATTCCTACCTATGTAGGTTGGGCTCAACAAAATATTTTCGCATTCGGAAGAGAAAGTTGGTGACTGAAATTTCGTAAAAAGGTCTCGCCGCGACGAAAAACGTCTATGCTGTAATGACTTCCATCCCAACTCGTGTATCATATCTGCCACACTCTCTCCCCTATAACGCGATAATACAAAACGAGCTGCCCTTCTTTGCACCCTCTCGATGTCCTCCGTCAATCCCACCTGGTAAGGATCCCACACCGCGCAGCAATATTCTAACAGAGGACGAACGAGTGTAGTGTAAGCTGTCTCTTTAGTGGACTTGTTGCATCTTCTAAGTGTCCTGCCAATGAAACGCAACCTTTGGCTCGCCTTCCCGACAATATTATCTATGTGGTCCTTCCAACTGAAGTTGTTTGTAATTTTAACACCCAGGTACTTAGTTGAATTGACAGCCTTGAGAATTGTACTATTTATCGAGTAATCGAATTCCAACGGATTTCTTTTGGAACTCATGTGGATCATCTCACACTTTTCGTTATTTAGCGTCAACTGCCACCTGACACACCATACAGCAATCTTTTCTAAATCGCTTTGCAGCTGATACTGGTCTTCGGATGACCTTACTAGACGGTAAATTACAGCATCATCTGCGAACAACCTAAGAGAACTGCTCAGATTGTCACCCAGGTCATTTATATAGATCAGGAACAGTAGAGGTCCCAGGACGCTTCCCTGGGGAACACCTGATATCACTTCAGTTTTACTCGATGATTTGCCGTCTATTACTACGAACTGCGACCTTCCTGACAGGAAATCACGAATCCAGTCGCACAACTGAGACGATACCCCATAGCTCCGCAGCTTGATTAGAAGTCGCTTGTGAGGAACGGTGTCAAAAGCTTTCCGGAAATCTAGAAATACGGAATCAACTTGAGATCCCCTGTCGATAGCGGCCATTACTTCGTGCGAATAAAGAGCTAGCTGCGTTGCACAAGAGCGATGTTTTCTGAAGCCATGCTGATTACGTGTCAATAGATCGTTCCCTTCGAGGTGATTCATAATGTTTGAATACAGTATATGCTCCAAAACCCTACTGCAAACCGACGTCAATGATATAGGTCTGTAGTTAAATGGATTACTCCTACTACCCTTCTTGAACACTGGTGCGACCTGCGCAATTTTCCAATCTGTAGGTACAGATCTATCGGTGAGCGAGCGGTTGTATATGAGTGCTAAGTAGGGAGCTATAGTATCAGCGTGATCTGAAAGGAACCTAATCGGTATACAATCTGGACCTGAAGACTTGCCCGTATCAAGCGATTTGAGTTGCTTCGCAACCCCTAAGGTATCTACTTCTAAGAAACTCATGCTAGCAGATGTTCGTGTTTCAAATTCTGGAATATTCCATTCGTCTTCCCTGGTGAAGGAATTTCGGAAAACTGCGTTCAATAACTCCGCTTTAGCGGCGCAGTCGTCGATAACAGTACCATCGGCACTGCGCAGCGAAGGTATTGACTGCGTCTTGCCGCTTGTGTACTTTACATACGACCAGAATTTCTTCGGATTTTCTACCAAATTTCGGGATGAAATCTGAAAACCAACTGTCTAACAAAATTGTTTAGTGATTATACTCCCAGTGATACGGGAGATGATACAAAGAAGAAGGAAATATTAAAGTACATCGTCAAATTGTTTCACCGAAGAACACTGGTACATCCAAAACGTAAAATTTTCTAGGAATATGCGACCAGAACGATTTACAGTCGAACACTGAAAATTGCACACCTGTCAATTAAAACTGCAACGCCAGGAATACTAGTATATAAAGAAGTTTTACTCGTTTTCTGCTGTGGTGCGCCTACTGCGGAGCAGCGGCGGTCGAATGTCTGCCGCCAGTACAATCCAAACGTCTGCCGCTCCACTTGAACTGCAGCGGGGCCAAGAAGTCAGCGAGCAAACCATCAGATGGCCATGCCAGCGGCCGCATCGAAACCTCAATTGTAGTGCGCAGTTAGGATTGGCGTAAGCTGATCGAGACCTTATTCTGCTTCCGCGACCCAGCCAAGCAGCTAATCAGAAAAATGCAGCAATCTGCACATGGAGTATTTAAGCTCACGTCATGGCAGAACAAGGCAGCGACATTACCAGCTCAGAACAGATGAAATTCACTAGAGTCGCCGTTGACTTCTGCTCTTCAACCAATATGTCGCGTCCGCCGGGACCACACTATCAGCTCGGCGTGTCTGGAATTTGTCGGCGTGAGACGCCAGCTGAACCCGCTGCGTAGAACAGGTGATTAGGATTGTGGAAAGGTCCAAATAAGGTGTCGGTCAGGTTCACTCAAAATTGTGATTTATTGTAATTTAATAACACCTTTAAACCAAAACGGCACATAGCCGAACCTTTAGAGCTGCTAGTTTCAAAAGGCAATTATTTCACAGCTGAAGGCCTCCAAACAAGAAATCTTACAGCAACAAGATAAGTCTCAAGTCGTAAAACATGCAGTTAAAATAGCAACTAAAATAATTAACACACATATACAGCGAGGCTGCGCGAACGTCAAGGCAAGGGTGAATAGACAAATGTAAATAAGATGCAATACAGACGGCTGAAGGCCCACAATAAAATTTTCCAGATTTTAAAATAAATTACCATAATCTTTCAAAGGCAGAAGGCCGCAAGTCTTTTTTATTTTTTTATTTTTTAGGATAAGGATTGGAGTGGCTCAAGGTCCACAATTGATTTTCCAAAAGTAAAAAATACATAAAATCCAGTAAAACCAAGAATTTTTTTAATTACTTGTTATGCTAGATTATAAACAGACAATTAAACACCGGTGAGTAGGACAATAAACAAAACGGCACCCAGAAGACTGCAGGGAGGTTGGTCTGCCCTCGTTCACTTAGGTAAGACAGGTAAGCCCAACTACACTTCATCCGTCGGAACCCGACCAGAGGACAGCCACGGACCGACCGACACAATGAAATGCTTCCCATCAATCGGTACCATGTTGGACAGAGACAACAGGTGAGGAAAGGACGCTGCCTGAAATTACGTTAGTGGCCACGGCAGGTAACCGGAACACCAACGGCCACAAGGCAGAAAATTCCGCTGGTGCACTTGAATGGTAGTCAACTAACACAGTAATTGCACCGCGTGGCGGCTAAATTTCAGCTATAAAAACACTCGGTGTTGCTCACAGGAAAACCTCCCCAACATCGAACCTCCGAAACGAACCACACAACATGATTGGACGTGGCTTGGGTAGTTGAAACAACTACTCAACTTTGACGTCCTGGGTGGGTGAACCACGAAGCTCGTAGCGATCAGACAGCTTCACACATGCTGCGACACTGCGTAGGGACATCCAGCGGACCCAGTCGACTGCACTTCCCTGGTCCGCAGAAACCGACCGATTCCTCTCAGAATGCCGACAACGTCTAAAATAGTCGTCAGTGGAAACAACGCCAACTGCACGCACAACCAGACAAACACTTGCTCGAAGACCTGAACGATACGCAATAGTAACTAAGCACGCACGAAGACAAATAGGGTGTCGATGCACGCACACACACACACACACACACACACACACACACACACACACACACACACACACACACACACACACTGCCGATTCATGGACGATCGGCCAGCCAAAACGCGTCTTCCGGTAGGACGACCGACCGACGATCCACCAAGACCGTGGCCTGGCTCAAGTGATGCGTGGCGGCAACGGTCGGGCGAGCCATGTCGACGCAGACCTCACTGCTCCAAACCGACTGCACTAGCGCCGCATTGCAACTCCGCGACTGACAGGTTCGGACTGCGCTCCAGACGCGTTCCAACTGACTGGCAGCCCGATCTCGCGACCCGCACTGCGTTACGACAGACAACGAGCGGGAAGTAATAGCAGTCGAGCAAAGATACTATGAGAGGGGATATATCAACAAGCGCAGCTAGCGCCGCTCACGGTCAGGCAGAGCAGCAGCAACTCAGTGACAGTAGTAATTTAAATTAACGTAGTGAGGTGGAAGTACGGTAAAAACAGGGTGTAAAATACATAATGGCGGGACCACGAGCCACGCACGGCTCACAACGTTCCGGTGACTATAACTAAAACCATTAAGTTTCCCATTACTTATGCTTTGCGCGGACTTAGTCTTCACGAGAATTGTGCTCCTTATGGGCTTGTGGAAACTTTAACTATTCTTCTACCAACGGTATCATCCAGCAAGGGACTTGAATATTTGTTTTTCAGTTATTGATGTTTTCCAAGACTATTGTTTACTACAGTGTTCAATAATAGCTCCTCTTGCCACAATGAATTTTCTGAAGACATATTTGATTTCTATGGTGTTAATTGATCGCTTTCGGAAGACACTTCGAGAAGCATTTTTCAGCTTTGTTGTTAATATTTAGCTAAAGGCTCAGAACCACGCGAATTCAACATCATTGTGTCAGTGAATATATTTCCAGTTTATGTTTCATGTCAGTTATATCTGAGAATATCTTCATGTACGTTATATTAGAAAAAGTAATGATTAGATGTATAGGTGATGTGGGGGTACACACGGACGAAATTTAGTATAGAGGCTTGCCGGGACTGGCAGAAACAGTGACTCCAACCGATTTGGACATCCAATCGAACTGAGCTTGGAATTCATCATTCTCTGGGAAACACGGCCGGATGAGTTCAATGGGTGACGTGTTGGTCAGGGACACTTTCGAAGACCCTATGTATCTAGGTAGCTCAGGACAGGACAGACAACATGTAGTCTTGCCAAGGTCATTAGTACATGTGCATGTGCTGCAGTACACCTGTCTAAGGCATCCCATTCGTGCTCGGTGGTATTTAGGCAGTGGAAACGAGCAGGGAAGGCCATTCGCCTAATGTCATCTCGTTCCAGTAGTTCCTCCACCTGCGCTGATCGATGTGGTTACGAAAAAATGAAATCGGGTCTGAATTAACTCCTGAAAAGGTGCACATTGGAACACACAGTGTCACAATTACATTGTGTAGTGAGTCTACTGCGTTGAAAGATTTGGAAGTCAGCACACTAATGCAACATCATGCCTCCCCATTCCATGACACCCTGACGATCGTCTTCGGCAATGTTCCTGGATGTGTCTCTCGCCATATGGCGCTGAGTCCAGAATCAGTACTCAGACTAAATCTGCACTCACCCGAGGAGAGCAAGCGATGCACCTCCTCGTTGACCTGTCCCTACGCTCTTGGCACTACCGCAAACTGTGTCGTCGATGTGCGGATGTCAGGGGATCACACTGGACGTCAGGATAATAGACGAGCGCTTTGCAGTCAACGTTCGGTCATGGAGCGTGAGATTTCATGCCTTCTAAGTCCTGCTAAATGTGGCTGCAACTGGGCGTTCTGTTTGACATGGATCCCTTCTTGCTTGTTGCACAGTATAGTGGTCATCTGCTGCTGTAGTGGACAGTGGTCAACCACTTCCTCCCTTCAACCGGTAGTGCTTGAGGTTCGTAACGTTACCCATGCACGTGAAACAAAGCTGCGAGCAATAACAAACTCCTGGGCTACACTCATCACACTTCGTCCTTTTTCTAATATCAACATAGTGGATCCCCATGTAATTTAACCTAGATGTTCTCTCCGGGCCATGTTCCAATCACACACACACAAACACACACAAAATGTCTTTTCACGTTCGTTCAACTGACTCGCTTTGCTGGGCCAGTCACATTTGGAGCTACAGTCACACTACCCTCACGCCATGTGGTGTCTAGCTTTCTGTCCACCACTGGAAGACCTCTGACAACCTGTTCTCACATTCATATTCCTTCAATACGTTGTATTACTTTATCGACCTCGTTCTTATGTTTTTCAGTGCAATATTTCAACCTGCAAGTGGGTAGAACAAATTTTGGATTCACAATTGTTTCACAACTGACTACATCTGTTACTTCCTTTGCTATGAAGCGAGTTACAGCAATACGAGGTGCATTCAAGTTCTAAGGCCTCCGATATTTTTTCTAATTAACTACTCTCCCGAAATCGATGAAACTGGCGTTACTTCTCGACGTAATAGCCCTGCAGACGTACACATTTTTCACAACGCTGACGCCATGATTCCATGGCAGCGGCGAAGGCTTCTATAGGAGTCTGTTTTGACCACTGGAAAAACGCTGAGGCAATAGCAGCACGGCTTGTGAACGTGCGGCCACGGAGAGTGTCTTTCATTGTTGGAAAAAGCCAAAAGTCCCTAGGAGCCAGGTCTGGTGAGTAGGGAGCATGAGGAATCACTTCAAAGTTGTTATCACGAATAAACTGTTGCGTAACGTTAGCTCGTTGTGCGGGTGCGTTGTCTTGGCGAAACAGCATACGTAAGCGCAGCCCTTCCCGAACGTTTTCGTTGCAGTGCAGGAAGGAATTTGTTCTTCAAAACATTTTCGTAGGATGCACCTGTTACCGTAGTGCCCTTTGGAACGCAATGGGTAAGGATGACGCCCTCGCTGTCCCAGAACATGGCCCCATCATTTTTTCAGCACTGGCGGTTACTCGAAATTTTTTTGGTGGCGGTGAATCTGTGTGCTTCCATTCAGCTGACAGGCGCTTTGTTTCTGGATTGAAAAATGGCATCCACGTCTCATCCATTGTCACAAGTGACGAAAAGAAAGTCCCATCCATGCTGTCGTTGCGCGTCAACATTGCTTGGCAACATGCCACACGGGCAGCCATTCGTAGCACCCACCTGGATGACACTTTTCGCATTTTCAGGTCGTCATGCAAGATTGTGCGCACAGAACCCACTGAAATGCCAACTCTGGAGGCGATCTGTTCAACAGTCATTCGGCGATCCCCCAAAACAATTCTCTCCGCTTTCTCCATCATGTCGTCAGACCGGCTTGTGCGAGCCCGAGGTTGTTTCGGTTTATTGTCACAGGATATTCTGCCTTCATTAAACTGTCGCACCCACGAACGCACTTTCGACACATCCATAACTCCATCACCACATGTCTCCTCCAACTACCTTTCGACACATCCATAACTCCATCACCTCATGTCTCCTTCAACTGTCGATGAATTTCAATTGGTTTCACACCACGAAAATTCCGGAAACGAATGATTGCACGCTGTTCAAGTAAGGAAAACGTCGCCATTTTAAGTATTTAAAACAGGTCTCATTCTCGCCGCTGGCGGTAAAATTCCATCTGCCGTACGGTGCTGCCATCTCTGGGATGTATTGACAATGAACGCGGCCTCATTTTAAAACAATGCGCATGTTTCTATCTCTTTCCAGTCCTGAGAAAAAAAATCGGAGGCCTTAGAACTTCAATGCACCTCGTATAAGGGTACCTTTGTTCATTATTTACACTGATTAAAAAAAAACATTATGACCACCTGCGTCATACGTTTATCTCCACTCCTGGATTGATATCAGCAGCGGCTATGAGTGATATGGCTACTACAAGTCCTTGCTAGGTTTTGGAGGCATGTGTCAACAGGTTTCTCCGTACAGGTCACGGAACTCTCGTAAACTACAGGTCAATGCCTCGTGGTCGCGAAGTTAGCGTCCATCGGGTTCAAATTAGGCGAATCTTGTGGCCAAGGCATCGAAACAAGTGCTCTATTATGCTGCTTATACTTCTGCAGCACGATTCTGGCCTTCTGACACGAACACTTATCTTGCTGGAAGATTTCATAGCCATCGGGGAAGTCTTCAAGCGTGAAAGGACATAGATGGTCCAGAGTATTGTTCATGTAGGTACACCTGTTATTGTGATTTCCATTATTACCACAGATTCTGTGAAAACCAAGGTGAATGTCCCCCATAGCACAACACTGACAACACTGGCCTGTGACCATCGCGTAGTGCATGTTTCGAGCAGGTGTTCGCCTGGGTGATGACTTATCTGGACTTGACCATCGACCTGGTGTAACAAGACACATGTTTCATACGACCAGCGAACACATTTCCTTTGTTCTGCAGTCCTTTATCGATGGTCCAGTGCCACTGCAAACGTAATTGACGACATCGTTGGGCCAGCATAGGAACACTTGGTGGCTGTATGATGCAGAGGCACATGTTCAAAATTTTGCACTGGATAGTGTGCTCTGAAACACTTGCGCTGGCACCAGGTATGTTCTGTGTCGTCAGATGTGCTACAGATTATTAGCAATCTGTGGGTCAATCCCTCACCTTTACGTTCTGTGATGAGGTTTGGACGTTGTAAACCTTGTCGTCTAATAGTAGTTTCACCATCCTTCAGCAAACTTTCATAGAAGCTCGCGACATAGCACACTAACAGTCGACCAACTTCACTGTTTCCGAGACGCCCATTCCCAGGTGTTGGGCCATAACAATCTACCGTTTGTCAAAATCGCTTATGTCAGTGGATTTACACAGATCTGACTTTTGTTGACGCTAGATTGATCCTCCATTTGTCTCTGAGCAACTTAACATAGCTTCCTCACTGTGTCATATGCCCATAACGGCATCAAGTGGCATTCACTCTCACTCTCACAGTGGGCAGTGGTCATAATATTTTAGCTCAGAAACCTGCACTGTGGTTGTATACCACCTCTTAGCCCCAATAGGAACGGCGATATCAGAAACTGTCTTCTTTTTTGAGATATTGAAGTATAGATTGCCATGCAAAACAGGAATGTTGTGTGGGAAAATATCAGTCTGCCAAAACAACCTGCTTTGTAGGGCAGCCTACAAGCCAGGGGCAGGAAATGGATTTCCTAGCTGTCCTGCATGACAGGTGTATTGTGTTGGATTAGTATCGGTCTGCTTTATCGACCTGCTCTGCACGGCGGCCTGTACATCAGGGGCAAATAAAAGATTTTCAAGCCCTTGTATAGTGTGCTCTACATAACACACACATTGTGGAAGTGGTGTGGGTCTACATTAATGTACTGTACTGCATGGGCTATAGATACCAACGAGCATGGCTGGGGTCGGATTGAGACAGATAGCAGAGGTGATGGACTTAGCAAGTGGTAAATGGACAGAGAGGAGGGAGGACAAAAGGATTTAGGAGGCAGGTGGAAGATGTTGAGTGATGGTAGGAATTAAAGAGGAGGATGCAGATATGGGAGAGGGGAAGGAGGATAGGTCAGACGAACAGGGGAGAAAGATATGGTCAGAGAGACAAAGTGGAGGAAATGGACAGAGGCATGGAGGAGTTGAACAGATATGGAAAGAGAAGGAGAAGGTAGATAGAGGGGGTATGATGAAGTGGATAGACGGAGGGAGGAAGAGGTGGATACACAGAGTGGCAGGAGACGGTGTTGTGCAATATATGTGTCAAACATATACGTGGGCGAAGCTGTGATGCAAAGGCTAGTATGTGTGTGTTTGTGTGTGTGTGTGTGTGTGTTTGTGTGTGTGTGTGTGTGTGTGTGTGTGTGTGTGTGTGTGTGTGTGTGTGTGTATCTGTGCATGCCGAGAATGGAACCGAATGTTTATAATTGCTTGACAATGGTGTAACGCCGATGTTGCTGTAGCAGAATAAGAGCTTCTACAACCAAAAGCAGAAAATGGCTTCCTTTAAAAAATTCATACGGGCTTAGAACTATATTACAAGATGTTGATTTAGTTGTCTAGTTCAGTGTTAACAATACCATCTCTTCTACATTCTTGCTGAAACACGATAACACTGCTGACGTGGACTGGACAATATATAGGTTAGTTGTCTAGTTCAGTGTTAACAATACCATCTCTTCTACATTCTTGCTGAAACACGATAACACTGCTGACGTGGAATGGACAATATATAGGTTTGTCACGTTATATTGCGAGTTCGGATATGAATCCTATTAAAGGCTGGGAGAGAAGAATGATGTATTTGGTTGCATTGTGATCTGGTGCCTGCTAAAATTATCGGTGGTTGTGAGGTCATTGTCCCATGGGATATTTCTGCTCGTTGTGGAGCTTGAGTCTCTAAATTTTACGAGGAATTATTTTTAGAACTTGAAACCATCTGAAGCACGAGACTTCTAAGAGAAACCGAAGCCTGTAAAGCTATGCCCCAACCGCCACATTAACGTCCGGCAAGTTTCGAGTGACTCTTATTGTTACATTGCGAACCGCAACGCTCAAAAGTGGTGTGGCACACAGGTGCAGTAATCGATGGGCAACAACTAACGGGGCGGCCGTGGTGGCCGAGCGGTTTTAGGCGCTACAGTCTGGAACCGCGCACCGCTACGGTCGCAGGTTCAAATCCTGCCTCGGGCATGAATGTGTGTGATGTCCTTAGTTAGGTTTAAGTAGTTCTAAGTTATAGGGGACTGATGACCTCAGAAGTTAAGTCCCATAGTGCTCAGAGCCATCTGAACCATTTTGAACAACTGACGGCCTTCATTTCCAGAACTACGTAGCTGAAAGAAAATGATATTAGAGAAACAAACATAATGCTAATAAGAAACGTAAAATCGTTTTAGATTTCCTCATTCATTCCCAGGATTTGCAAAGGAACGAGTGCAAACTGTACGCATGCAACAGTAGACAATATACACTCATGCTCATATATTAAGGATAATGCTGATACATGGTGAAACAACGCTCTGGTGGGCGGTTTGCGGGTTTAAATCACCTCGGGGTATGACCATGCGGTGCATTTGACCTGCGCTGGCAGCAGTCCACATACGCAGAGGTGTGTTGGTGCATGTGAGAATACGGTGCAGCGAGTAAGTGTGCAGACGTTTCCAACCGTGCTAATGGTGACTAAGTGTGAGTATATTTTGAAAATGGCTCAAAGAACACATATTGATGAGGTTATGAGTGGTACAATACGAGGGCGACTGGGGCTGGTCAAATACAGCAGGTCGTAGCACGGGCCCTGCGTGTGCCACAAAGCGTGATCTCAAGATTATGGCAACGGCTCCAGCAACAGGAAACGTGTCCAGGCGCTACAGTACGGGAAGTCCATAGTGTACAACACCACAAGAAGACCGATATCTCACCATCAGTGCCTGCAGACGGCCACGGAGTACTGCAGGTAGCCTCGCTCGGGACCTTACCACAGCCACTGGAACAGTTGTCTCCAGACACACAGTCTACAGACGACTGAACAGACATGGTTTATTCGCCTGGAGACTTGCAAGGTGCAAGGTGCATTCCACTGACTCCTGGTCACAGGAGAGCCCGTAAAGCCTGGTGTCAAGAACACAGTACATGGGCAATGGAAAATGGTCCCAGGTTATGTTCACGAACGAGTACAGGTATAGTGATTCACGCTGGGTTTTCATCTGGCGTGAATCAGGAACCAGATGCCAACCCCTTAATATCCTTGAAAGGGGCCTGTATGGAGGTCATTGGTGCACGTACACCCTTGCATATGTTTGACAGAGGAACTGTTACAGGTCAGGTGTATTGGGACGTCATTTTGCAACAGTATGTCCGCCTTTTCAGGGGTGCAGTGGGTCCCACCGCCCTCCTGATGGATGATAATGCACGGCCCCACCGAACTGCCATCGTGGAGGAGTACCTTTAAACAGAAGATATCAGGCGAATGGAGCGGCCTGCCTGTTCAGACCTAAACCCCATCGAGCACGTCTGGGATGATCTATGTCGACGTGTTGCTGCACATCTTCAAACCCCTACGACACTTCAGAAGCTTCGACAGGCACTGGTGCAAGAATGGGAGGCTATACTCCAGCAGCTGCTCGACCACCTGATCCACAATATGCCAACCCGTTGTGCGGCCTGTGTACGTGTGCATGGTGATCATATCCTATATTGATGTTGCGGTACATGCGCAGGAAACAGTGCCGTTTTGTAGCACATATTTTTCGGGACGGTTTTCTCAACTTATCACCAGTACCGTGGACTTACAGATCTGTGTCGTGTATGTTCCCTATGCGCCTATGCCATTAGCGCCAGTTTTGTGTAGTGCCACGTCGTGTGGCACCATATTCTGCAATTATCCTCAATTTAGAAGCATGCGCGTATCAATAGCGCCATATGAAGCGATCGTTTTGTAAAACTCAACTAGTGTCTACAACCACAAGCAGATAAACAACTGCTGACAGACGACGGTGTACCTTCTTTATTAAGTCTTCCCGACCGTTCACAGCAGTAAACCAATGAATCAAGCTGATTACATTTACCAATGTGTGACTAGAGATTTACATACTAGAATGAAATAAAGGGCTAAGTACAGAATGAAGGAAGCCTTCATGTTACGTTAGTAATCTGACAATCTAATTCTTTCGCGAAAATTCTTTTCTGCAAGCTTTTAACATAATCATAGCTGTTAAGTCATTCATTGTAATGTTAAAACATTCTTCTTCTTGTGAGTAATTCGATTTCATACGTAGAATGAAGAACAAAGTGAGCAACAGTTGACCAGTTTTCTTAGCCAATGACATCTACAGAATTATTTTTTCCCTTCGACATAGACAGATGAGTTTTCACCAAATCTAATTAGGAGCACCGAAAAAAGGTTATCATAAAATTATTAATTTCCTGTATGTTCATTAACAATTTTTCCAGATAATTATATACATATGAGTTCTCATTTTAATTCTTTCCATTTTTGTTTCGTCATACCATCAGTTAAACATTAGTAGTGACTGTTTAACGTCTCTTGTACTGAAGTAAGACATTTGAGAAGCTTAATTAGGGGAATGTATAGCAACTGTACGGTGATTACATTTGCAACCAACCTAACAGCTGCCCAAGAAGGATTGGGGGATGTAAATCAGTGTTAACAGTAACTGCAAAATAAACCCAGCTAGCGTCTCATGTTATCAGTAAATAGTAATTGAATTTCTCTTATCAAGCAGGGAATTTGAAAGTTCCCTCCCACTTGTCATGGCGGCTACTAGGTCATCTGCCCTGACCTGCGTTCTTCGATGAGTTTCCGTAGTTTTACACTGAGCTCACTGCTAACTTACAGAGGGGGGCAAATAAAAGTGACCTGGATAATAGAGTTCCAGGGTACAAAGGAACACAGCAGGAAATACAGTACTAACCTGACCATTCATCTCTTGGCACTTTTGGGACCTGGTCAGAAAGCTGCTGAAGACGGCTCGAAGCTGGACCGCTGGAATTGCTTCAGTCTTATCCAAAATTTTCTGCTGTTGTTCTTGAAGACTACGAGGTTTGCTGAGATACGCCTTAGACATTAGGGCTCTCCCCAGAAAGTAATCGCAAACTGACAGGTCAGGTGACGTGGGTGACCACCTAGGACCGCAACCACAGCATATCTGGGATGCCTGATAACGTGGTGTTCAGAAGAGATCTCCACGCCCTCGCACTCTTATGCTGTTATGGACAGCCCTGCAGGATCTATGGTGTCAGTTCCCTCCAGCACTACTTCAGACATTAGTCGAGTCCATGTCATGTCGTATTGCCGCACTTCTATTACTCTCTGCTATTAAAACTGTCAGGCGTGAAGGTTGTGTAATTGCAGTCCAAGGTTCGGCTGGCTGTACGGGCCACTGCTCCAGCCTGTTGGAAGTAGCTGTTGGTCTTTTCCTCCTTCGTTAATGCTGCCCCATTCACGTTCAATCGTCTCTACTCGTCCGGGGCTCATTTATTTGCCCCGCCCTTTATGACAGTCCGACTCGCCAAAGCAGCGAAGTGTCGGACATATCTGCGCAGAGTGAGTGACGTCTGAACAATTAGTGAACGGGGCCGATAAAACACAAAGTTGCAGTGCGAATACCGATTACGGCGCTGGTCTGCTACATTGTTGCGCCTGTATCTCCCCAGCTGGCGCTAATATTGTGCACTGGCGTCGCGCGATAGCCGCGTCGCGGCCCCTGACCTGCGTCTGATAACCAGGGCGCGGCTTTGTGTTTGAAAGAAGTGTGACACATGTCGGCTGTTGGTCTGCCTTGGATATCGGTGGAGGTTTCCAACTGGAATGACGCATCTTCCAACTCTAGCCGTGCGCATTCTGTTTGGCTCCTCTTACGTTGCGGACGTACATTACACACAGACGTCATCACTAATCGTCATAGTATTCGATATCCTATATAAAGAATGTATGGCCAATGAAACCTCATTACAGCCAGTAAGTGCTGAAAACGCCCGTTAATTTCCAATTATATACTGAAGCGCCAAAGAAACTAGTGTAGAAACACGTATCCAAGCACACAGATATGCAAACAGGCAGAATACAGCGCTGCTGTCAGCAACGCATATATAAGACAAGTGTCTGGCGCAGTTGTTAGATCGGTTACTGCTGCAAGGACAGGTTATCAAGAATTCAGTGGGGTTGGACGTATTGTTGTAGTCAGGATACGAGCGATGGGACACAGCATCTCCGATATAGCAATGAAGTGAAGTTTTTCCCGTACGACCATTTCACGAATCCGGTAAAACATCAGATCTCCGACATTGCTGCTGCCGCAAAAAGATGCTGCAAGAACGGGACCAACGACGAGTGAAGAGAATTGTTCAGCGTGACAGAAGAGCAACCCTTCCGCAAATTGCTGCGGATTTCAGTGCTGAGCCGTCAACAAGTGTTACCGTGCGAACCATGCAAACAAACATTATCGATATGGGCTTCCGCAGTCGAAGGCCCACCCGTGTACCCTTGATGACTGCACGACAGAAAACTTTACGCCTCGCCTGGGTCCGTCAGCACAGAAATTGGGCCGTTGATGAGTGGAAACATGTTTCTTGATAGGACGAGTGCCGTTTCAAATTGTATCGAGTGGATGGACGTGGAGACAACCTCATGAATCTACGGGCATTGCATGTCAGCAGGGGACTGTTGAAGCTGGTGGGCTCTGTGTAATAACGTGGCTCGTGCACAGTGGGACTGATACGGGACCTCTGACACGTCTAGATACGACTCTGACAGGTGACACGTACCTAAGCATCCTGTCTGATCACCTGCAGACATCCATGTCCATCGTGCATTGGGAAATTCCCGCAGGACAGAGTGGCTCCAGGAACACTCTTCTGAGTTTAAACACTTCCGCTGGCCACCAGACTCCCCAGATGAACATTACTGAGCACATCTGGGATGCCTTGGAACGGGCTGCTCGGAAGAGTGCTCCACGCCTTCGTACTCTTACGGATTTATAGCCCTGCCGGATTCATGGTGTCAGTTCCCTCCAGCTCTACTTCAGACAATAGTAGAGTCCATGCCACGTCGTGTTGTGGCACTTCTGCGTGCTGGCTGGGGCTCTGCACGATAGTAGGCAGGTGTACCAGTTTCTTTGGCTCTTCAGTGTATCTACTCATAATAGAGTTCCATGGATGTCTTTCCTGTTCCCCAAGTCGTTGTGTTTTTAACCATATCGAGGTAACACTTTGTTGAGCTCTTCAAGTTACATACCTTACCTGTAGGCTGTCGAGTTGCAGAACTGTTAGTAATCTGCGTTTGTATGCGACATGTTTCCAGCTGCTAGTGCTTATATTCAGGAAATACCTAATTTAAAGTACCATTATAGCTAAAAACTCGCTGTTGGTTAAGTTCATCTACATCTACAATACTCTGTACTTTGCAGACTTAAGCACGACCTAGATAAAGTAACATATCAAGCACTCGGTGCAAATCAATGTGTTTCAACAGGCCTCTCAATCGTGCATAGAAAGCTGGACTTCACACGGTGTAAGTTAATCCGGATGAGTAGGAAGAACAAACCTATAATGTTCGGATTCAGTATTATTAGTGTCCAGCTTGACACAGTCAAGCCGTTTAAATATCTTCGCGTAACGTTGCAAAGCGATGTGAGGGGGAAAACTGTGGTACGGAGGGAAAATTCTCGACTTGGGTTTATTGGGAGTTTTAGGAAAGAGTGGTTCACCTTTAAAGGAGACCGCATATAGGACGCTGGCGCGACCTATTCTTGAGTACTGCTCGAATGTTTGGGATTCGTACTAGGTAGGATTGAAGGAAGACGTCGCAGCAATTCAGAGAAGGGCAGGTCGTTTCTCCCTCTCCCTATTTGCGAGTGGAACAGTAGGGGAAATGAAAAGTGGTGGTACAGGCGACCTTACGGTGGCTTGCGGAATATTTATGTAGATGTAGATGTACTACAGGCCGGCCGAGGTGGCCTAGCGGTTCTAGGCACTTCAGTCCGGAATCGCGCGACTGCTACGGTCGCAGGTTCAAATCCTGCCTCGGGCATGGATGCGTGTGATGTCCTTAGGTTAGTTAGGTTTAAGTAGTTCTAAGTTCTAGGGGACTGATGACCTCAGATGTTAAGTCCCATAGTGCTCAGAGCCATTTGAACCATGTACTACAGCGCGAAATGGGACGGGCCCCACAGCATGAGGCAATTGAAGGAACAGGTAGAGGCAGAGGGTGTAAATCAGAGAGCAGTTATGGTGAATTTTGGTGATGATCTTCATTAAGACATGGCCCGGAGACAACGGTTGGATGGCTTCAAATGATGAAGAATAATCAGGAAACTAGAAGAAGGAAGAGCTGTTAGCGAGTGTAGCACAGGAGTTAGATATTGCTCATAGCATTGTTTCACGTGTGTGGGAAGCGTTTTGAACTACAGGCAGTGAAGCCCGAAGGAGAGGATGTGGTATGTCACAGATAAATGCAGCAGCAGATTACCGCTACACTGTGTAACCGCCAAGAAGAGACAAGATTCAAAAAAAGAAGTGCGGTTGCGATACACATTTAACAGGACTGCAAGGCATGCAGTCTCACGTTTACAGTAGCACGACGACTGCATTGGGGTGGTCTCTTTACCCGACGACCAGCGTCTTGTGTTCCATTGACACCCACACAGCGTAGGAGTGAACTAACCAACGTGGAGATGGCTGGCGTGCGCTTCTCAGATGAGGGCAGATTCAGTGTGTGTAATTGTCAGGGATGTACCCTCATATGCCGGAACATGGGAACACGTAATGCACCCACACACGTTGTTGAATATGATAATTTTGTTGGTCCAGTTGTTATGGTGTTGGGAGACACGAAGTTGCATCGGCGTACTCATCTCCAAGACTTCGAACGAAGTAAATTCACCGGTCAACGTTATTGTGATGATGTACTCCCTCCGAAGGTGCATCTTTCCGGGTTACATTCGGCCTCGACTATATTTTTATGATGACAGTGCGCTACCGATCGAACAGCACAAGTGCAGGAGCTCTTGCAAAGAGAGGATATTCGGTGATCAGGCTGGCCTGCCCCTCCCCATTGGGGAGTCGTATTGCAAGTACTAACGACCTTCTAGTACTTGTGGAGGAATAGAACGCTGACCTTTTAACCAGCCTAGAAGCACGTTGCAGAGCTTACACCACCCAATATTGAGAACCCTGTCCCGCCTTCTCTAATGCCCCGGCGACTATTATGAATCGGAGTGACTTCGGTTTAATGATTGTCTTTGAATAAACGTACCACTTCTATCCGTAGCACTGTGTTTCTTCCGGTTACCTTCCTTACTATACTGTAGCAATTCTTTCTATTTATAGTCCACATTTAATGGAGATATCTTACCCGAAGTGACACACCACACGAAAGTGCTCCCATCCGTAAGTTCTGTGGGCCGGTGTATTCTCCGCAGCCCCCTTGTGGTATGTGGCGGAGGGAAATTTCAGCACTACTGTTGCTTCTCAACTTTTTTCTGTTCCCGTTGCGAATGTTTCACGGACGACTGTTCGTAAGCCTCCGCGTGTGCTCGAATCTCTCTGCTTTTATGTTCATGGTCTTTTCGCGAGATATATGTAGGAGGTAGCAATATACTGACTGGCTCTTCTAGCAGCGTAGAACTTTATCAGTAGAGAACAACGTGTTAAACGAAGCGTATCTTGAAACTTCTAGCACTGGAACTGGATGAACATCTCCGTGACCCAGGCTAACGAGAAATATTTAAGTATCGATCAGACCAATGTTTTGTGGGCTACCTCCTACGTGGATGCAGTACATATCTTGATGATTCTTACAAATTAATGTCATAGTGGCAGCTTCCTTTCCCGCGATTACATTTATGTTGTCATTCCATTCTAAATTGCTCTCAGAGAACTGGCCTCGAGTTAACAGAAATTGTGTAGTAATAATTAGGGTGGTGTTAGATAAAATGTAAGCAAATATGTCATCGCATCCTATATCCTCGTTAAGACTAGTTAGTGATACATTTATCTTCCTCTGAGATATTTTTATGGAAGGGAGACTTTGCCGTTCACTTACTGCTTATTTCGTTTCGTCGTAACGATTTCATTTACTCTCCAGTTCGCACTAGATTGTTTCCCTTACACACTCCACTTCCGAAATATGTGCTACAGTATGCTCCTCTCATAATAACATGACGGGATAGGCCTCTTGATTATGACCACGCTCTGGTATCACATCAGTATCGTGTCAAGTAAACTTAGGCATAATATATTCGTCAAGTTTGTGCATACAATCTACAAATTAAAACTACAAAAATCATACTTCTTACGATATTACGTTCACTGTTTCCATATCTACAGTTATCTTAAATGATGGAATGTAGCTTTTCTCTAAGTTTTTACTCGACCTTCAATCCTGGGAAGCCATATCTGTTAGATTTCCTCTTCGTTCCCTGTCATATTTCCCGTATGGCATCGTTTCTTTTGCTAAGCGGTTTTATAGTAAATTTCCCCACACATGTGCGTTTCTTATAATCTATCCTTCTCACTATTTTCTAAATTATTACTTGACTATTTGTTAAATCTTTCAGGTAGTTTTCTTTCCTTTTCGCCAACTGTTTTTGGTACTTTTACTCGTTTTCATATGTAACTTGTGACTTTTTTTGAGGGAATTCCGAAAATTCCAATTGTTTCCGTATCATAGTGCCGTCGTGTAGTTTTTATAAGATTCCACGTTGTCCTTTTCTGGCATCTTTATATTATTTCCTACCCGTCGTACTTTCATGCCGACGGGCTTGCCACAACGGTAGCACTGGTTCCTGTCAGGAGACCTAAGTTAAACGCTGTCGGTCTTGAGTAGCAATTGGATGGGTGACCATCCGGGTCCACCAAGTGCTGTTGGCAAATGCTGTGCACTCAGCCCTTGTAAGGTCAACTAAGGAGCTACTTCACTGACAAGTAGCGACTCCGGTCACGAAAACTGAAAACCGCTGGGAGAGCGGTGTGTTGACCACATACCCCTCCGTATTGGCACCCAGTGACGTCTATCTGCCAAGGATGACACGGCAGTCGGTTGGGACGTTTTGTGTTCCGAGGCCTGTTCAGACGGGGAGAGAGAGAAGGAGGGAGAGATAGATCCACTAGCCAGCGCCGCAGGTACAGGCGTCATTAGTTTTAGTATTCGTGCTATTAGACTAACAGCGCTCCAGTGTATGTACTAGGCTACCCTGCAAGATGGTTCAAATGGCCCTGAGCACTATGGGACTTAACTTCTGAGGTCATCAGTCCCCTAGAATTTAGAACTACTTAAACATAACTAACCTGAGGACATCACATACATCCATGCCCGAGGCAGGATTCGAACCTGCGACCGTAGGGGTCGCGCGGTTCCTGACTGTAACGCCTAGAACCGCTCGGCCACTTCGGCCGGCGGCTACCCTGCAACTTCACCTTTAACAATGTACCGCTATGTAACTGGTCTGGTCTGAGTCTACTGCAGTACCTTCCGAATGGTCTGTTAAGTTACACAGCGAGCACCTCTGCTCCTTTGATCTCTATGAAATGAATGTCCATCGTTCTAGAATTGATACATACGAGAAGATCTATTTTTCAGTGCCATTAGAACATTTCCGCCGTCACTTTCAGTGTCATAATCGGTACCTGATAGTCATTAAACTGTTTCAATTCCACGTACCATATCACACTGGCTAAGATTTCTTTTTAATGCCGTACAGGAGCATTTCCGAATGTGCGCATTTATACTTCGATCATTGTAACCTACGTGCAGTAGAAACACCTCACAAGGCCTCAGTAACGTAACAGATCCACTTTCTAAGACGATTGGAACACCGTTCTTTAACATCTCCCTCTCAAAAGCAATGAATTCTAAATCACAAACAAATGAATACCTCAAGAATGAAATTTACACTTGCAAGCTAAGTATGCGCTGATATGGAGCTTCCTGGCAGATTAAAACTATATGCCGAACCGTCACTCGATCCCAAGAGTCTTTCCTCTCACGAGCAAGTGCTCTACGAACTAAATAACATAGGCACAACTCATAAGCCGCTCTAGCTCTTTCACTTCCGCCAGTATCTCATCTCTTACCTTCCAAACTTCACAGAAGTTCTTCCTCATATCTTCCAGGACTAGCACCCAAGATGGATAGGTTATTGTGAATACACGGCTTAATTACAACCTGGGAAACTATTTTCAGAATAAAATTTTCACACTGTAGCATAGTGTGCGCTGGTACGCAATTCCTGAAAGATTGAAACTGTGTGTCACACTGGGACTTGAACTTAGGACCTTGCCTTTCGCAGGTTAGTGCTCTACCAACTGAGATAGTTGAGCACAACTCAGGACCTTTCCACACAGCTTTACTTCCACTAAGGACTGATAACCTTTGCAGTTAAGTCCCATAAGACTACACATTTTTTTTTACTTCCATCATTGCGTCATCTCCTAACTTCACAGAATTTCTCCTTCATGCATCGTGGGACTAGTACAGGAAAAAAGGTGATGGCTTAGCCGCAGGCTTTTCCAGAGCTGTGTCGCTGCAGTATCCTTTCTTCCAGGAATACTGAACACATAAGATATGTGGGAGAACATCTATGAAGTTAAGGGACGAATTACTGGAGGAAGTATGGATATCAGGGCAGATGTTGGGTGATGCTCGGGTAGCTCAGTTGGCGCTATCTCCTTTGGCAGTGAAGCGGTGCGGTGCGACAGGAGTTGTTTATCTCCTCGCTGAGGTGTGCACTTTCAAGGCGTTCACGTGCTTCAGGGGCCTTCGCACGAGTATGTGCTTTGCGAAGTATATAGCCAATTACAGTCGGAAATCGTCGCTGAAATTCAGCTTCTCGACTGAATACTCACGTCCCAAGACGCTGGAAGTAAAATTATTTCTTCTTGTTGGAATCCACTTCTCAATTGTAAGCAGCATGATTTATATAATCGGGTAGGCGTCCGCGGCCAGAGTCAGTAGACATACAAGTTTTCTGGGCATGTTACCGCGTCATAATGTAAAAACTACTGCTGCTGGAGATTACACCCAGGAAAAGGCCGCTGCAATCGTGGCCGAAACGTTGGTTTTTCTCCATCAGCAGTAGTTTTATACAATATGACGCGGTACCATACCCAGAAAACTTTTATGTCTACTGCATGATTTCCTTTAAATTAGTAACTGATGCTGCATGCAGCGCTATTTTAGAGAATACGATGGACAAACTCAAATTCCAAGATTTGGATGACAGCATTGATCTGGTGACTGCGGTTAATGCGGAACTCGGTCTCAGGACGTTCCTCGTATTTGAACTCCCTTTTGAAGTGCCGGTGGACAATGTGTTGTCTGTTATCATGCTCTATGCAACGATTCACAGCCTCGTCGCAAAGAAGTGGGCAGGATTCACCACCTAACATGTACTGAGTGGAGTCCGGTAGATATGCATTGAGCTCAGTAAGCATGCTCAGTCCTTCGTCTATATTGAGGCATGCAGAGCGATCATCATATATGACTCACTGATGAAGACCCCAGAAAAGAGGACCACGTTTGCTCAGAGTGTTTCCAGCGATGGATTACCCAAATGCGAACTACGGATCTGATGCCTTCCACCACCCTGACGACTTTACGTTTCACACATGTAGAAGCACTCTGGATGAATTCCAACCGGATGCATTAACCTGATTATCTACAGGATCTTTCAGAAACGGCGATGTAAAGACGGGTAGGAGGGGCGCCCAACGCTTAACACGATCACCCCTCCCCCACATGCTCTAGAAAGAGGTAGAGAGAAGCCCCGTGGTGTGATGGAAGTTGATGCAGTGGTTGTTCCAACTTTGTGACTGGGCGTCGGGATTCAATCCTGTCATGAGTACAGAGACACACCCGCGGGAACAGCAGCCATCAGTGAGTCATAAGAAGCGAAAGATGGCCTCAGTCGGTGTGCCTACGACACAGTTGTGAGCCAGTGCTCCCTCTCAGTACCACAATGAGCTATCTCATGGAAGCCTCAACGCCGGATTGTGACGCGTCTCCTTCCACCGGGCTGGTCATTGATTCATTCATGTGAGCACCGAGATAAAGTACCTCCAAAGCCGCCACGTCTCATCGGGGAGGCGTCTGAAGATCTCACCACTCACCCGATGGCCCAGGTAGATAACATTGTCCCCTGATTTTCGATCGAGGATGCAGAGGCGACTGTTGCCTCGGTTATATCCGAACGATAGAATATTTTGTATGTTGAAGTGGCACTTCAGCGTGGTTGATATGCTGCTGCGATTATGTCTTTTCCCCCCGGTTGTTATGGACGTCCCACTGTCAGCGGACCAGCTGCAAGCCTACAAGATTGCCTCCGTCAATCTCAACATGATCGGCACCCGCGTCAAACTTCAACTGCTACGCGGTAGGCTCAGGGTGGCGGACCTGCATGTTGTACTACTGCAGGAAGTTCGGCTGGAAATATTGCCAGATATCTATTGGCTTACCACTCACTTTAGCCCTGCTATTATGGCATGCAGTGGAACGGGTGCCTTTGTGAACGATGCAGTAGAAGTAACCAATGTAATGTACCAGCGTTTCGCGCGGGAACTATATCAGGAAGACCGACAACCAAACTACACTCTGTACCCTGAACTAGAGCAGTTTGGTGACACTTTGAAGTTGTTGGATGGCGATCGCCCTGGCTTCGCTTATGTGATGAGCCATTCCACCAGCATGCTCTATCGCATCTAAGTATCCTCTCATCTCGTGGGGGCGATTGTAGCAGCGGAGCGCTGGCGCACATCTTTCTCGGACTACAGAGTGTACGCCTGCACGGTCAATCTCTGGAGACAGATGATGTTGAGAAGTTGGGGATTATAAAAATTGAATGTGACACTCCTGCAGGAAGAGGAAAATTATAGCCAGGATGTGGTCGTCATGTGAGCGTCGATTGCTGAAATATCTATCGTGGCTTCGATGGTAGCTCGAATACATCATCTCAGCTTCATTGTCAAGTCATGGCAGGGAAAGATCATTCTGGTATCGACAAACGATGGCCTTGTATTCTGCGCTTCTCCGAGAACTTATATCCCTTGACGGCAAGGTGGTGATGTGTCGCGCCAAAGTCACAATTCTCACACTTACCCACCATGTGCTTGAAGGCGTCAAGGTGAGAAGGATATGCCTGGTCAGGATCAGTCAAGAACCCTCTTCTATGCTCCACATTTTCTCTGAACGACGACAAAGGCTCTGAACCCCGGTGCGTACTGTGGATCTCCCAGATGGTATCAGGAGTGTAACGACGCTGTCAGAAATCGCACGTGCTCTCTTCGACCACTATTACCAGCTGTGTCAGGCGGTGAGCCAAGGTGATGCGGCCTTCTCAGCAGTCCCCCAGACCCTCACAGCCTCACTTGGTGATACGGTGTGGTCATCTAAAGATCCTGGAATCGGAACATTTCTTCAAGTAACACCTCAGCATGTAGTTTCACTTCTATATTTAAGAACACAATGAGTTCAACGTATATGGTCTTCGTTGACCGTCACAAAAAAGTAACAAAGTTTGTAACTACACTACTGGACATTAAAATTGCTACACCAAGAAGAAATGCAGATGATAAACGGGTATTCATTGGACAAATACATTACACTAGAACTGACATGTGATTACATTTTCACGCAATTTTGATGCACAGATCCTGAGAAATCAGTACCCAGAACAGCCACGTCTGGCCGTAATAACGGCCTTGATACGCCTGGGTATTGAGTCAAAGAGAGCTTGGATGGCGTGCACAGGTACAGCTGCCTATGCAGCCTCAACACGATTCCACAGTTCATCAAGAGTGGTGACCGGCTTATTGTGACGAGCCAGTTGCTTGGCCACCATTGACCAGGCGTTTTCAATTGCTCTCTACTTAGCAATCATATATAACCGCTCGCTCACCGATAGATCTGTACCTACAGACTGGAAAATTGCGCAGGTCGCACCAGTGTTTAAGAAGGGTAGTAGGAGTAATCCATTTAACTACAGACCTATATCATTGATGTCGGTTTGCAGTAGGGTTTTGGAGCATATACTGTATTCAAACATTATGAACCACAATGGAGGGAACGATCTATTGATACGTAACCAGCATGGTTTCGGAAAACATCGTTCTTGTGCAACGCAGCTAGCTCTTTATTCGCACGAAGTAATGGCCGCTATCGAAAGGGGATCTCAAGTTGATTCAGTATTTCTAGATTTCCGGAAAGCTTTTGACACAGTTCCTCACAAGCGACTTCTAATCAAGCTGCGGGCCTATGGGGTATCGTCTCAGTTGTGCGACTGAATTCGTGATTTCCTGTCATGAAGATCGCAGTTCTTAGTAATAGACGGCAAATCATCAAGTAAAACTGAAATGATATCAGGTGTTCCCCAGGGAAGCGTCCTGGGACCTCTGCTGTTCCTGATCTATATAAATGACCTGGGTGACAATCTGAGCAGTTCTCTTAGGTTGTTCGCAGATGATGCATCCGAAGACCAGTATCAGATGCAAAGCGATTCAGAAAAGATTGCTGTATGGTGTGACAGGTGGCAGTTGACGCTAAATAACGAAAAGTGTGAGTTGATTCACATGAGTTCCAAAAGAAACCCGTAGGAATTCCTTTGTTCGATAAATAGTACAATTCTCAAGGCTGTCAATTCAACTAAGTACCTGGGTGTTAAAATTACGAACAACCTCAGTTGGAAAGACCCCATAGATAATATTGTGGGGAAGGCGAGCCAAAGGTAACGTTTCATTGGCAGGAACACTTAGAAGATGCAACAAGTCCACTAAAGAGACAGCTTACACTTCAATCATTCGTCCTCTGTTAGAATATTGCTGCACGGTGTGGGATCCTTATCAGGTGGGATTGACGGAGGACATCGAAAGGGTGCAAAAAAGGGCAGCTCGTTTTGTATTATCACGTAATAGGAGAAAGGTTGTGGCAGATATGGTACGCGAATTGGGATGGAAGTCATTACAGCAAAGGCGTTTTTCGTCGCGGCGAGAACTATTCACGAAATTTCAGTCACCAACTTTTTCTTCCTAATCCGAAAATATTTTGTTGAGCCCCACCTACATAGGTAGGAATGATCGTCAAAATAAAATAAGAGAAATAAGAGCTCGAACAGAAAGGTTTAGGTGTTCGTTTCTCCCGCGCGTTGTTCGGGAATGGAATAGTAGAGAAATAGTATGATTGTGGTTCGATGAACCCTCTGCCAAGCACTTAAATGTGAATTGCAGAGTAGTCATGTAGATGTAGGTGTAGGTGTAGAATGTGCTGGACAGGGCAGCAGTCGAACATTTTCTGTAACCAGAAAGGCCCGTACAGGACCTGCAACATGCGGTCGTGCATTATCTTGTTGAAATGTAGCGTTTCGCACGGTCGAATGAAGGATAGAGCCACGGGTCGTAATACATCTGAAACGTAGCGTCCACTGTTCAAAGTGCCGTCAGTGCGAACAAGAGGTGATCGAGAGGTGTAACCAATGGCACCCCATACCATCACACCGGGTGATACGCCAGTATGGCGATGACGAATACACGCTTCCAATGTGTGTTCACCGCGATGTCACCAAACACGGATGCGACCATCGTGACGCTGTAAACAGAACCTGGATTCATCCGAAAAATGATGTTTTACCATTCGTGCAGCCAGGTTCGTCGTTCAGTACACCGTCGCAGGCGCTCCTGTCTGTGGTGCAGCGTCAAGGGTAACCGCAGCCATGGTCTCCGAGCTGATAGTCCATGCTTCCGCAAACGTCGTCGAACTGTTCGTGCAGACGGTTGTTGTCTTGCAAACGTACTCATCTGTTGACTCAGGGATCGAGACGTGGCTGCACGATCCGTTACAGCCATGCGGATAAGATGCCTGTCATCTCGACTGCTAGTGATACGAAGCCTTTGGGATCCAGCACGGCTTTCTGTATTACCCTCCTGAACCTACCGATTCCATGTTCTGCTAACAGTCTTTGTATCTCGACCAACACGAACAGCTATGTCGCGATACGATAAACCGCAATCGCGAAAGGCTACAATCCGACCTGCATCAAAGTCGGAAACGTGATGGTACGCATTTCTCCTCCTTACACGAGGCATCACAACAACTTTTCACCTGCCGGTGTGGCCGATCGGTTCTAGGCGCTCCAGTCTGGAACCGTGCGACCGATACGGTCGCTGGTTCGAATCCTGCCTTGGGCATGGATGTATGTGATATCCTCAGGTTAGTTAGGTTTAAGTAGTTCTAAGTTCTAGGGAACTGATGACCTCCGATGTTAAGTCCCATAGTTCTCAGAGCCATTTGAACCACTGTTTGAACAACGTTTCACCAGGCAACGCCGGTTAATTGCTGTTTGTGTATGAGAAATCGGTTGGAAGCTTTCCTCATGTCAGTACGTTGTAGGTGTCGCCACCGACGCCAACCATTTGTGAATACTCTGAAAAGCTAATCATTTGCATATCGCTGCATCTTCTTCCTGTCGGTTAAATTTCGAGTCCGTAGCACGTCATCTTCGTGGTGTAGGAATTTTAATGGCCAGCAGCGTAGTTCCTAACAGGAAAATAAGTTCATAACTAAACGCAATTATTTGAAATACAAGTCTTGGTTGAGAAAACAACACAATTAAAGCTTTTACAGTCAGAGTTCGTTATTCATTAGTTTGACTAACAAATGTTTAAGTCCTTTCTCTCCTTCAGAGGAGCACATTGGAACAGACTAATACGTAAGTTACGATCTGTACGAGTTCACAGTTTCTACAGTCTTCCCATCTGTGCCTGACAGAATGCAAACAGACCCGCGAGCTCGTTTCCGAGGTTCCTTGGTGGCTTGTGGTCGAGGGGACACTGGATTAGGAGCAAACTTTTATTCTTGGCTGGCTGCGTCGTATCTGCCGTGATCGGCGAGGGAGCGATCCTATATACCCACAAGGCGGAAGCACTAGTCCCGCTGATTGGTTGTACGAGATATTAGCAGATGCAGCAAAAGGCTCGTGACAGAAGCGAGCTCTCTTGCTGATTTACACGCCCTCTTTGCTTTGGTCCGGTGCAGGAGAAGCCCTTCTGCAAGTCGCGCTTCACGAGCCAGAATGTCGTGTAGTCGCATGGGCTGTGGCTGCAACCTACCCGACGGCGGTGTGTTGCAGTGTGGCGTCTACGCCTGATTGACACGTCAGCTTCCCTTTTGGAGGAAATGAGCGGAAGACTGTGCCAAGAGTGCAGTTAATGAATCCCTGTGTTCAGAAGGCCTTCTGTTGATATTTTACTGGATCTTTAAGGATCTGATGGCCCTACTGTGGAATAAAAAGTACCAAGACTTTCGTCATTAGCACTCCCCAGACAGCAGCATGAACATGGTTACCTCGCCAGCCAAGGAAATTGCCAGAGAGTTCTTGGAGGGGATGTCTCCCCTATGCAGATGACGGATACACTTTGGTGTTTGGGAATCGTATTTACGAGAGACGTCCGCCTTACGACAGAGCTGAACTACTAACGCCTTTTACAAGCTCTTTGCACCTGCGTCCAAATCCACCTCCCACGAGTTTGACATATTGTCCAAGGGGTAGCTTTCATTAAGCCCCAAATGGTGGCGCAGATTCTACCCATGACTGAAGTGATGATACAGCGGATCCATGCGGCCTTAGGTTCCTTCTCTTCAAAAAAGACGGTGGCCTCACCCTGTGTGCACTCTCAATGGAGGACTGAGACTTGTCAACGACTGGCTGCGTACGGCAGGCCGTTACATCTGCACCATGCTCAAGATGTGGAATCATCATGGACAAAGTCTGAATAGTCCTCTGAAAGATGAAATAGCGCCTCCTTCCTGTTGCACGCCCTCAAATCGCGCCTGCGCTCTCCCACATCGAAACATTTTTCTTCAAATATAGCTTTGTGAGCACGAATTTCCCCCATACAAGGCAACTACGACGCTTGATGTGTACGCTCTGGTGATATGGAGTCACACTCTGAATATAGTTGAAAGGCATCAACCAAGAGTACCGCGGCCTGTGTTGTTTCGAGAGATTCATCAAAAATATTTCACGACAGATTAGCATGCCACTTGGTACCTCGTTGTTGACGAAAAGTTTCCGACAAGATGGAGCCTGTACGACATTGCACTAGCCCATTTAACAATGTGATTGTGGTGTCGTGGGACGGACATGGATGAACATTACCTGGAATGTGGACGTCCCGCGAATGTGTGGCTTCTAATTCTGTGCCACCCCACACGATCAAGCCTGGAATGCTCGTTGCCTGGTTGAGATCTAGTTCTCCCAACCAAAGATACATGCGATAAGCTGTATCAAAGGACTTTTTGTGTACTATCTTTTTCGGGGCAGTCTCAAAGACGAGATTGACTTTTGGACTTCCCTACAGGAGCGGCACTATGAGAGGCGGTATTCTTCTAGATACTGGCAGGTTTTTGCTCATTACTTAAGAATTTTACTGAGGGATCGCCCCTCAGCTGGGCTGTACCAAGTAAGAGAAGTTGATTGTGGTGGACACTGGACAAGAATGTACTTCAAGGAGACGTACCCAGGTCCCACTGTGAAGAGTTGGGATTGGACACTATTTATTTTCTGGTGTTTCGAGTGGTCGTCTCTCGTTTGATGTATTACCTGATGGGTATCTTCAGTTTGCTTGTATTCTGATCTATACTGTATTCTGGTAAAATACAACGTTGTCATGGAGGCTTCCTTTTCGTTATAATTATGTTATGTTCACTATTGTTGGTCCCATACAAATCTGCTGGAATTACAGAAAAAAAAGTTTGTTAGCATCGAAAGAAGAAAAACTACGGGGATGTTTTTATCAAATTGAACAGTACATTTTCCGCTTTGTCATTTCTGGTGAGGCATATAGTTTTACTCTGCCAAGAAGTTTCTAGAGAATACCTCTTTCACTGGATTCTCGCATTTTCAGGCAATTAAAGATTCTTTCGCAGGTTGTGGCGATTCAAGTGCTTTATCATTGTGAGCGATACAAAGGCGAGCGAATGTCCTGGATCTTACCACAGTTCACTACTGCTGGCACCACGTCATCATAACGCACATGTGCAAGGCATACAAAGAATTGCAACATAATCTAAGAGTGAAATTAAACATTAAAATAACTTTTCAGAACATTGTCAGTGTATCCTTCAGTTATTTATCTTAACATTGTGATATCTCAGAATGATCTAATGAATATGTTTTGCTAAATATATTATTTTAAGAAAAAATAAGTGGCGCTAAATAACGGACCTAGAAAGCTAAAAACTGCTCAGAAGGTGCAAATGTATGTCACAATCAAAGGTTAAAAGTCTCTACTTGATCGGAAAACATTTTGGTCAAAAACGGTGTTTTTGCGAAAATTGAAAGGCGCTAAATATTACACTCAAATAAGCTACCTCTATTAGTTTTTAAGTTATTTACTAAAAACGAAATTTGGAACAAAAGTATCCTTATTGATAATAGATTGGGTATCATTTCTATTTGTGACAGAAAGTTCTAATTAAGCACTTGGTTACATTCATTAACTAACACAGCTGTACCAAGTTTCAAGACTTTGTTGTAAAAATGGTTCAAATGGACCTGAGCAGTATGAGACTTAACATCTGAGGTCATCAGTCCCCTAGAACGTAGAGCTACTTAAACCTAACTAACGTAAGGACATCACACCCATCCCTGCCCGAGGCAGGACTCCAATCTGCGACCGTAGCTGTTCCAGACTGGAGCGCCTAGAATTGCTCGGCCACACCGGCCGGCACTTTATTCTAAATAGCAATCACAACAAGGCAGTTCAGAAGTAATTTCCTATTGTCGGTTCCATTCTAAAAATTCTACCCGTCGAAGTTTAAATGCAGACGAGCTGAAACTTTTTCAGTAACTAAAGAAAAGTTAACTATAGTTACATAAAAATTGGGAAGATTGAGAATTATTAAACGACAGAGATATTAATTAATACATGTCCTAGAAACGGGCCACTTAGATGCTGTTACCTATGCCTACAACAGTTGACAGCAGATGTTCTGTTCGGGGGTCAGGCTACTTAAGAGGGACATTTCACTCAAACACCTGTGTGCGCTGTGCCTCGGATGACGTCACAGCCAGACAGCTGCAGTTCTCGGTAAAAGTAGGAAGTGAACTGGCGAGGATTGTTTCGGTTTCACCAAAGCAACTGTGTGTGTGCCGTCCACAAAGCTGACAAAACAGCATGGCAAGTGATGAAATGACTTTCCACTTTTGTGGCGAGCTTTGATGATCAGAAGTCAGAGCAATAGGCCATTTTACTTGGGACTGACAGCAGAGGTAGCCTCTGAACTGCTAATAGTGCTGTGTCTGATAGGGACATTTTTCTTATCATTATCTGGAATATTATTACGTTTGTCTGAAGTCCATACTTCCTAATGGCACTGCAATTTTAAATACACTGTCTAGCGTTACTAGATTAGCAGCTGGAATTATGACAGTTTTCTTGAAAACAGTAAGAGAGAGAAATTCCTTCAACCACAAATCCGCATGATGCCTGTCCCATAGGGTTAGAACTAAGTATGCGCTCAGCGACTCACACGAAATTCACGCAAATTACACAAAAATTGAATGTACACAAATTTACCGGTGCAGATTTATTCAATTATTAAGGAGCTATTGGTTTTATTTATGTATTTGCGCAAATGTTTCGCATCTCTAGCCGGTAACCTAACACCCTTAGAATCTTCTGATAATTCTGCAACATGCCATTACCACTATGCCAATTTTGTTGATATCCATCTTATAACTTCTTTTTAAAATATTTTCAATTTCGTTCAGTTGCTTTTCGAATTCCTTTGCCATATAGGACAGTTACAATAGCATCAGTTAACCTCAAAGCTTGTAATTTATCCTCTCTGTACTTTAATTCGCTTTCCAAAATTCTCCTTAGTTTTCCTTAGGTTGGTTGGTTAGTTGGTTGATTCGGGGGGGGAGGAGGGGGGGGGGGGTGAACCAAACAGCGAGGCCATCGGTCTCATCGGATCAGGGAAGGACGGAGCAGGAAGTCGGCCGTGGTCGGCGCAAGAGCGATGGGACACAGCATCCCCGAGGTAGGGGTGAAGTGGGGATTTTCCCGTACGACGATTTCAAGAGCGTACAGTGAATATCAGGAATACGGTAAAACAACTCGTGTACCGTTGTTTACTGCACGACACAAAGCTTTACGCCTCGCCTGGGCCCGTCAACACTGACAATGGACTGTTGATGCTGGAAACAGGTTGCTTCGTTAGACGAGTCTCGTTTCTAATTTTATCGAGCGGATGGACGTGTACGAGTATGGAGACAACCTCACGAATCCATGGACCCTGCGTGTCAGCAGGAGACTGTTAAAGGTGGTGGAGGCTTTCTGATGGTGTGGGACGTGTGAAGTAGGAATGATATGGGACCCCAGATACGTCTAGGTACAACTCTGGCAGGTGACACGTGCATAAGTATCTTTTCTGATCAGCTGCATACATTCATATCCATTCTGCATTCCGATGGACTTTGGCAATTACAGCAGGGCAATGTGACACCCCACATGTCCAGAATTGCCACAGAATGGCCCAAGGAGCACTCTTTTTGGTTTATACTCTTCCGCCGGCCACAAACTCCCCAGACATGAACATTATGCAGCATATCTGGGATGCCTTTCAACATGCCGTTCAGAGGAGATGTCCTCCCTCTGGTACCCTTAGGGATTTATGTAGTCCTGCGGGATTGGTGGTGTCAGTTCCCTGCAGCACTACTTCAGACATTAGTCGAGTCCATGCCACGTTACGTTGCAGCACTTCTGCGCGCTCGCCAGGGCCCTACACGATATTAGGCAGGTGTACGAGTTTCTTCAGCTCTTCAGTGAATTACCTTAAATTCTTCATAATATAATACAGCAGAAATCAATACTTAATAGCATAATTGTGCATGTCGCTAATGGAATACTACTGAAAACATATGATTCCTTTTCTTTCGTGTTTACGCTAGCAGTCCACTATCATCAGCATACTGGCCCTCTTTTCGTAATTTGAACCATACACTTATTCAACTTGATTATCGTTTCTTCATATCAAGTGAGTTCTTTCAGCACTCATCTTGTTCTCCCTCTCATCATCAATCAATTAAATGAGGTTAACAGCAAGCCAATATGGCTGTCTGTAGACACCTTTACGATAATCATTTATAAAGCTGTTCTGTAGGGAGTCTATTTCATCTCTTTCCATATTGTCTCAGGTCATTCCATTATACATACAGTTTGTAGTTTGGTATTTTCGTCTCTCCTCATTCTTTAGCATCTTGCGTTCTAAGATCTTTGAAGCGGCACTGCGACATTTAGGCAATGTTACGACTGCTCCACGATCCCGACACCTGCTCAGAGAACGCACATCAGGTAGCGCATTCTGTTCTGCTTCCTCGTGGACAAAATCGTGCGGCGTATACAGTCTGGGGATCCATTAAGCTGGTACGTATCGCGTCGAATACTAACGGACACCCCTGCGATTTTATTTCTGCCTTTTTTGTCTTTATCCAAAATTTATTCAGCCGAACTAAGAAGCATGTAAGTAACAAAAAAAAAATGGTTCAAATGGCTCTGAGCACTATGGGACTTAACATCTGAGGTCATCAGTCCCCTAGAACTTACAACTACTTAAACCTAACTAACCTAAGGACATCAAACACATCCACGCCCGAGGCAGGATTCGAACCTGCGACCATAGCGGTCACGCGGCTCCAGACTGAAGCGCCTAGACCCGCACGGCCACACCGACCGGCTGTAATTAGTAAACTTGGTAAGGGAGAGAGAAAAAGAGGGAGAGAGAGAGAGAGAGAATATGATTTCCCCCATTTGCTTTTTACACTGAGGTGATAAAACCCATGGGATAGCGATGCGCACATACACAAGAGGCGGCAGTATCGCTACAAAAACTATAAAAGTGCATTGGCGGAGCTGTCATTTGTACTCAGGTAAATCATGTGAAATTGTTTCCGACGTGATTACTGACGCATGACTGGAATTAACAGAATTTGAACGGGGAATGGTAGCTGCAGCTATACGCATGGGACATTCCATTTCGGAAATCGTCAGGGAATTCAATGTTCCGAGATCCACAGTGTCAAGAGTGTGCCGAGAATACCAAATTTCAGGCATTACCTCTCACAACGAAAAATGTACTGGCCGGTAGCCATCATTTAGAGACGCAGAGCAGCGGCGTTTAGCTAGAGTTGTCACTGCTATCAGGCAAGAAATACTACATGCAATAACCACAGTAATCGATGTGAGACGTACGACGGACGCATTCGTAAAGACAGTGCGGCGAAATTTGGCGTTAAGAACTATGGCAGCGGACGATCTTTACTAACAAAACGACATCACCTGCAGCGTATGTCCTGGGCTTATGACCATATCGGTTGGACCTACACGACTGCAAAACCATGACTTCGTCAGATGAGTTCCTGTTTCAGTTGGTAAGAGCTGATGACAGATTCATGAGTAGTGCATATCTCACAACGCCAAGGACAAAAGTTGTCAACAAGGCACTGTGCAAGCTAGTGGTGACTCCATAATAATGTGGACTGGGTTTACATGGAACGGACTGGATCCTCTGGTCCAACTGAACCGATCATTGACTTGGAGACCATTTGCAGCCATTTATGAACTTCTAGTTCCCAAAAAACGATGGAATTATTATGGATGTCAATGCGCCATGTCACCGGCCCACAGCTGTTCACGATTTCTTTGAAGAACATACTGAACAGTTGGAACGAATGATTTAACAATCAAGATCACTCGTCATGAATCCTATGAACATTTAAGGGACATAATCGAGAGGTCAGTTCTTGCACAAAATCGTGCGCCGGCAACACTTTCACAATTATTGTCGGCTGCAGTGGCAGCATGGCTCAGTATTTCTGCAGGTGACTTCCAACGACCTGTTGAGTCTGTGCCACTCCGAGATTCTACACTTCGCCGAGCAGAAGGAGGTCCGACACGGTACTAGGACATATGCCACGACTTTTCTCACCTCAGTGCATAAGTTGTGCCTAGCTCTATTTCTGTTTTGATAAAAGCATAACTTGTGGCAGCGTCAATTTAATGCTCCAATGCAGACATTTTCTGTATGATTTTCTTGATCTATCTCTTTTTGACTTTTGTTGCAGCAATTAATGTGTAGTAACAGCTTATTAAGTAGTTGGTAGTGTACTTTCCTACAATTTGTTGTGCTCCCAGTGTGTGACTGGGTGTTTGTGTTGTCCTCATCATTTCACGATTCATCACAGTGGTGATATTGGACTGAGCAAAGGTTGGGAATTTGTAATGGTGCTAGTAACCGTGCAGTTGAACGCCCCACAGACCAAAAATCATCATTCTTTGGTGGCCACACGGACATTAGATGGGCATTATAGTGTTGACAACGTGTGAGTTATTCATTCCAGCGGGTCTGCGTATTTTATATAGTCAGTGAGTATTTTGGTTGATGTGGAGTCTGTCAGCCTTTGAGGTGGTCGGAGTTACATAAATGGCGTTACGTGTGACAGTAATCAATATGAAATATGAGGTTATTGTACATGCTCAGTCACGTAGGGGAAACATAATGTTATGAACAATCCCGTCCTTAAGTTTTACATATCAGTGTGTATGACACAGAACTTTGTTTTACCCTAGCTGATTTGACAATAAGACAGCGATTTCGTATTAAAACGACAGATGTACATTAATTTACACCCACTAAGGTGTAAATTTAAAAGTTGGTATTTGAAAATGGGAATCAGCGGAAATCAGCTGATCGGCACAAGAGTGAAGAGATTATGAGTAGGAGGCTATTAAGGAAGTAATGTTCCCGTTAAAAGCCATTCAAGTGCTTGAAACCAACAATTCGGTATGTTTAGTAAAAAACGGTAATTATCGTACATGATGTTACAGATAAATGCTTGTGTGTTTTAATAGGGACACCAGAATGAAATTAATTAGTGATGATAGCAGTCTAACAATAGTGAAAAGTGCGAGTGGGAATTACAATTAATGATGTAATAAATGTCAAATAAGCTATGAATTATTTATGTATTTTTCTCGCTCTTTATTCTGCGATATATACCATTATGAAGCTATTGTCTATTTGATTAAAAATGAGTTATGATCAACTTTTATTTAAATCGAAATTGGGACGTGGAACGGTTAGTGGTCACTTCGCCACACCCTTTTAATACTCCCATTTTTAACTTTATGTAACTTCTAACCTCCAAATTAATAAATTCCAATGTCTGAATCATACTTACGAGTGCTAAAATCCATGACATATACTGAAAGACAAATCGATAAACCATACTGGCTGTTCTGCAATCACTCTCACTTATACCACGATCATCGCATTTCGGCTGCTTGCTATTTCCAAGTGCGTACTTCCTCACTTGTCAATGTACAGCGTCACCCTTTGTGGGTGAATGCAAATGTTCATTCTAGTACGCAGCCGCTGACGCAGTAATCACGAGCGGAAACAACTCTCCTTATTCATCAGCGCTTCAAACAACGATACTGCCTTGTCACATACGTACTTAAATGTAAAAAGTCACAACTTCTTGTATGCAAAACTTACGGACGAAAGTACCTTTCACATGATGTCTCACTTCCAGTTAAAAGAGATCGATGGAACATTGGCAATACAGGGAAAGGAATGCTATACAGGGTGAAAAGTATTTAAACCGACAAACTCTTGGAGGTTGTAGGGGACATCGAAACTAATATTTTTTTCCCTAATGTAATTTTTTCCTATGAGGATTATTTAAACTGGTGGAAACCGTCTTACGCTCTTCAGTTGTTAGAGGCCGTATTACGATCTTCAATTGTTTGAGAGCGTATTACGCTCTTCACTTGTAGGCAACTGCTGTCCACCAGTGTAGTAGTGCATTGTCTGTGTTTACTAATGGAGCGATACACCTGGAGTGAGTACACTGATATGGTTGGTGCGTACTAAGTAGCGCACCACAACGGACGAGTTGCACAGCGGGTTTATCGACAACAATATCCTAATCGACGTATCCCGCATCACACGACCTTTGCTGCTGTGTACCAACGAGTCATTTAGAAGATTACCTGGACATGGACGCCGTAACACGATAAGAACGCTGCAATTTGAGGTAGCTGTCTTGCAGCATGTGGAGCGAGATCCTTCAATCAGCACTCGTGCAATTGCACGTAACATGGGGACGAATAAAACGAATGTAAGAACAGTCCTTCGAGAGTAATTGTTACGTCCATTTCACTTACAGCGTGTCCACAACCTGGAACCAGTTGATTATCCAGCCACTGCAGTTATGTTGGTTTCACGCCGTGTGACCTCCGGCTTTCTGTACACGACTGAGAGACCTCTAGCAACATGCTCTCGCTATTTCATTAATTTCCACATAGTAGTTAATATGTCGTGTTACTTTATCTATCTCGTCCTTATGTTTTACTTATCAGTGTGTATGACACAGAACTTTGTTTTACCCTAGTTGATTTGACAATACGACAGCGATTTCGTATTAAAACGACAGATGTACATTAATTTACACCCACGAAGGTGTAAATTTACGAGTTGGTATTTGAAAATGGGAATCAGCGGAAATCAGCTGATCGTCGTATAAATGACAGTCGTTGTATAACCGTCAACGTGAACATGTAATTGTCCTTCAGTAAATTTGTGGCTCTGGCAACTGAAAATAAAATAAAAATTATTACCATGAAGTATAGAGTGAGAATGGGTTTAAAAGTTTACAGTGCCTCCAGCTATGCAGAGCACGATATTTTGTTCCTAATTCATCGTTTTGTGATAGATATGCGCAGAAAGTAGAACCCAGGCAGGTAAAGTAGCTTGGATTAGATTAGCAGAAGCACAACTAATAGATGTACCACACACATATGTTTCCAGTTTCCGGAAGCGCGGTAAGGTAGCAGAGCGTACAACATTGGAAGGTACGTGCTTGTTCCTTGTGACGTCACTGTCGTAGTTTCCACCACGTTCTGCTTTATTCTATATCAAACCATTTCGCTCGCCTCATTCATACGCTGAAAACCACTCTCAAGAGCATGGTAGAGTGGACTTAGCAATGTAATGCACATTAGGGTTTCTTCCGATCCATTTGCGCATAGAAGGCAGGAGGATTGACTTCCTAAAAGCCATTGCACATTGCACAATCTGTCTAAATTCATCGCGGTTCTTGCGGAAGTGATAGCTAGGGTGTGTAGTGCATTCGTAGATTCAAAATTGTTGGGGCATTCCGGACAACTTTTGACAAACTGCCTGTTGGCTTCTGTCTCAGGTTCTTCTGCCAACGTTTAGTAATTTTTCTGACGTTTCACTTGCGCGAGTAGTTGGCAATGTCAAAGCTTCAACCTTCATTGCTTGTGGTGGATTCCTCACTTAACGTTAAAAATTTTTATATACAGTATGTCATGGTTGACGTCTATCTTCATGCGTCTGTCACTTCATATTTATCAATATTTCCGGACACTCTCCCATGAATCAAACAAATCTCTGACCATTCGTGCTGCTCTTCTTTGTAAACGTAGAACATCTCTCGTTGAACCTATATAGTCCGACGCATATGATCAATACTCTGGGATGACTAACACTAGCGTTCTGTTAACAGTCTGCTTTGTACACTGATTGCAGTTTCCCACTATCCTGCCAACGAACCGAAACGGCTTTACCTGTGACTCTGCCTAAGAGATCGTTCCATTTCATAGCTCTGCAAACTGCTATACCCAGGTACTTGTATAAGTTGACTAACTACAAAATTGATATTTTGGTCGTAGGGTACTTATTTTATGTGTTTGGTATAGTGTGCAGTCTTACATTTCAGAAAATTTAAAGCAAGTTACTAGTCTTTGCATCTCTTTGAAATCTTAAGATCCGAATAGGTACTTGCGTGGTTTTCTTAATCTGTAAAAGTACAATTTTGTCTGACGAGTCATTAATACACGACATGAAGAGGAAAAATCCCAGCTCATTTCCTGGAACACGCCTGAATGTGCTTCTTCTTTGCCGGTGTCTCTCCATCGTAGATAATATGCAGCGTCTTCCGCACCAAGAGCTATTCAATCCAATCACAAATTTCGCTTGACGCCCAACACGGATTCAGGAAATACTGCATCATCGTACCGCCTCGATCCACAGCGCCGAGTGAGGTGGCAAAGTGGTTAGCACATTGGACTCGCTTTAGGGAGGACTACAGCTCAAATCTGCGTTCAGATATCCAGATTTAGGTTTTCTATGGTGTCCCTAAATCGCCCGACGCAAACGCCGGGATGATCCCTTCGCATGTGTGTGGCCGATTTTTCTTCCTTTTCTTTGAAACACTCCAAGGTCGTGTTCCGTCTCTAAAGACCTCGACGTCGACGGGACGTTAAACTCTGATCATCCTTCCTCTCTTAGATCCGCAGCCTTCAGGATGACGTGTGATAAAAAAAATGGCTCTGAGCACTATGGGACTTAACATCTATGGTCATCAGTCCCCTAGAACTTAGAACTACTTAAACCTAACTAACCTAAGGACATCACACAACACCCAGCCATCATGGACGTGTGATAAAAGTGCGAGTTGGTTGCCATAAGACAATCTTTTCGGAATCGACACTCACCACCTGCTCAGGCAAGACGACACATTTAATGTCCTGCGTAAACCAGCAGATGCGACCTCAAGCAAAGTCCTCAAAGAATACTTATGAAACAATTAATAAATAAACACCAGACTTAGAAATGATCCTGTGCAGTATGATCTAATAAACACCGGACTTAGACTCCGTACACCGTCCCTGTTCCGCCAGGACATGGACTTGGCCAGCCGCCTCATGGCTGGAACCCACCATGTTTAAGGACTCGGTTGGGGGCGGGGGGGGGGGGGGGAGGGGGGGCTAGTACATCATCACCGGACTTGACAACGCGCCGATAATGACAGTTAATATAGATATAGATTAGTTATAGGCTCAGAATTAGGATAATTAGATTAGAATAGAACTGCAGCGACAAAGTCATCGGCCAGCCCAGTGACAGGGGCACTCCCACTGGGATTAGCTCAGTGGAAAAGGCCAGCAAAATTAGGTTTGTTTCTTCTGGCACGCCTGTGACGCTGCAGGTAGAGTATTCATAGTAACATGTTAAAAGTAGTATCAAAGTCTAAAAGTAGTAGAAAATTCAAACCAATAATCATAACAACATGCGTAGTAAATAACAGTAGACTAGTCCCTATAGTGGTGAAGGCATTATAGTTTTAACCTGTGTAAGTAGGCTGTTTAGGTTTTCTTATTGGTAACGCCACATAGCGCTCTGTATGAAAATCACTGGCTGTGCTGTGTGCAGTCTGTGGCTAGTATGCATTGTTGTCTGACTTTTGAAGTTTTTGCTGTGTTTGTCTCTGATTTTGTTTCATTGTGTTTAACTGTTGCTGTGTTTGTCTCTGGTGTTGTTCCATTGTGTCTAACTTTTGAAGCTTTTGTCCCATTTGTTGCATTAATTGTAATAACAATGCATTGGTGTCTGAAACATGTTCCTCAGTGCTATTCGGCAATGCATTTGAACCGGCAATATTCGCATTTTGAAAAGCAGAAAATGTGTCTTGATTTATTTGAGAAAACGGTGAGGACGCAAAATCTGAATCTACAGTATTTTCAAGATTGTGTCCTGTCATTTCGGAATCCTGAGGCGAGCTGTTGCCGACCGATCGATCGATAATGCTTCCTGTTCATTAATTGTTTCACCGCCAAGAGCATGCTTGGATAGGATTTTTTTGATGGAAACAAATGATGAAATAAGACGAAAGACATATGGAATGAAATTTTGTGTGGACTGCAGTAACAAATGTTTCACTGAAAACAAACATTGTAGTGTATTTTTGTGTTACTACACTATGTGAATTAGTGTTTTTCCTGTCTGTATGTGTTTAGCTAATAAGATTCATGTTGTAGAATTTTTCTGATAATATGTTATTTACCTTATAAATATGCTTATACATTATTTATTCTGTTTTGTTTTAATGCTCATGTGTAAAGTTGATGTTTCAAAAGTTATTCTGAACTTTTATGTATTTACTTATGTCATAATTCCTGTAACACTGATGTATATGTTAGTTCAATTCTTTTGTAAAGCCCATATTACGACAAATGTTATCTGTATTGCTATGTTCTTTAATGATATATTTTGTACCTTTGTTATTGTATTCTCATGTTATAATATTGTAATTGACACCAGTTCATCAAATTAAGTAGCTTGTAAGCATTGTTTTCACTGCACACTTTTATGTTGGTCATAGTATAAGCACAAAATGTAAAAAAAAGAGGGCTGTTAGTGCTCCCACGTGTGTTCATAAGTCAGCAAGGGACTGGTTAACAGCATTGCTGGTTCTAAGGACAATTCCAAAAACTTTGTGCTCTGCGCAAAACAATTTGTAAAATTTTTTGTGGGGAGCATGGGGGCTATGTAAGTAGGCTGTTTAGGTTATCTTATTGGTAACGCCACATAGTGCTCTGTATGAAAATCACTGGCTGTGCCGTGTGCAGTCTGTGGCTAGTTTGCATTGTTGTCTGCCATTGTAGTGTTGGGCAGCTGGATGTTAACAGCGCGTAGCGTTGCGCAGTTGGAGGTGAGCCGCCAGCAATGGTGGATGTGGGGAGAGAGATGGCAGAGTTTTGAAATGTGTAAGAATGGATGTTATGAACTGCTATATATATTATGACTATTAAGGTAAATACATTGTTTGTTCTCTATTAAAATCTTTCATTTGCTAACTATGCCTATCAGTAGTTAGTGCCTTCAGTAGTTTGAATCTTTTATTTAGCTGACAGTATTGGTGCTCAGTGAATTGCAGTAGTTCGAGTAACGAGGATTTTTGTGAGGTAAGTGATATGTGAAACGTATAGGTTAATGTTAGTCAGGGCCATTCTTTTGTAGGGATTATTGAAAGTCAGATTGCGTTGGGCCAAAAATATTGTGTGCCAGTTTAAGCACAGCCATGTATAATATTTCTAAGGGGGCGTTTCACCTGTAGTGTTGGAAAATAAAAGCTGCAGATTGTCAATTGTGATAGTTAGAAATAGGACGTACTTAGGTAGTAGGTTAATTTGTATAATTATAATGATTTGAATAAATGTTTTTTTAAAAAACGTCGTCGTACTGGAGATGTATCATTACGTCTGAGATCAGAATAGGTTATAAGTTTCTACTACAGGCAGATGCCAGTGACACTGGACGGTAGTTTGTCCCCTGTGCACTAGACAACGTGTCAAGAGTGGTGGCTCTGATCGCGGCAGCGCGGAGGGCGCAGTGAGTGAAATCACGGCGAGCGCGCCGGCTTAGCGGAAGCCCGAGAGGTGCCGGCGAAGCCCCGCGGCCCGACCTACCCAGCGGCTGCGCGCCCGAGACTGCCCGACCTCTGACCTGCCTGCCCAGCTGGCGGCACTCGGTCGGCTGGTGTCAACCTGAGGGCACGCCGGCTGGCTCTTATCCCTGCCAGGCTCACTCACTGTCTTAAGCGTATCATGAGAGATTAGTCACCCTCATGCCCAGTGACATCGAGCTAACACCATGTAACACTACCTTTACTATTCCCAACGGCTCAATTCGATGATGATGGGAGTCAACAGGTGTCTTCACGTATGCAATATGCAGCTAAATCCGCTCATCGATGATTAGACCCGGCAGATCCACCAAACAGAGAGGAAAATGACTTCTACGTTCGTCCACTGTTAGAAATAATACCAAGTATTTTCTGTAGGATTAATATCAAATGCTTTAGCGAGGTGGTCAAGTCGTGATAGAGTACCCGAGATTTTCCTCAAACTGGAAACGTATGCATGCTCCCTTGTGAACACGGTGAACCATCAATTACGGCGGTTCACAAACAAAAACTCAAGTACACATGTTATTCCAAACCTCATCGTGGAAGTAGGGACCAGGAGGTGCTGGTGAAATAACACGCACTGCTAAAGATATCTTTTTATTTTAAAAGATTTTCTCAAGAATAAATTTTTAAGTCTGGCATTTAAAAACAAACAAAACAAAACAATTTCCAGTAGCTGACAAAAGGAGATAGCAAGGTATGACGTTAACAACTTCCCAACAATAAGATTTTAAAGGACAACAATTAAAAAAACTTTTTTAAATAGCTCGCAAATTTTCTCTATGTAAAGGATATTTGAAGTTATGACGTTAACAACTTCCAAATAATAAGATTTTAAACTATATATATAAGAGAACAATTCCTTAGAAAATCCTTTAAGTGGCTAGTTTGTACTAAAATTAAAATAGTTATCTCTTGCCAATTAAAAAACTTATATTACACATGTCAGTTGTTACAACATAAATGTGAATAAGCCAGCACACAAACATTCACATTAAAGGCAGTTCCGAAAAAAATTTCCTTATCTCTGTGAGGCAGTGACACGTCTAAAGGGGCCCAGATCACAATAGTCATTGGTGGTCTACAGGGCCACAGCAGATCAGCCCCAAAACTTGCATTACAAGCCACCATCTCCCCGAGTTACCCAAAACCACAAGATGTAGCAAGCGCGGTGGCTGTACAGACTCTGAACCACAGAGACACTCGACACCGACCCTACACCACCTAATCAAGGTATGAATGAAACGTCCCGACCAAGAAGCAATTACTACATTCCCGCGGACAGACAAACGAAAACTGTGGTGGGAAGACCCAACAAAACCACTGGTGAAGAAACTCATACACTTCACTAGAACTTGAAAAACCCCTTTTATAACTCTGTTTCATAAAAACAATACTCAACTTCTCACACTCCACCACAGAACCGGGAACACGTTGCACTTCCTTATGCTCGTCAGAGCCAATCGCTGCCAGTGGTTTCAACGGCCGATAAGAAGGCATACGGTCACACGCGCTGATCTCCTGCACCACGGTTTCTAAGCCTCATAGGCCACGTACATGCCGGTAAGGCAGACTTAGCCCCTGCCAGCCAAGAGGTCGGCCAAAGCACGTGGGGAGCAGTTGGCGACTCCCAACAACAAGGCCCCGCTCGAGCCACCACTTCCCTCGGTCACCGCCCAGTACGTACTCCTCGATCGTCACGGAGACCGTACACTTGCTCCACCTCCCGCCAGAGAGCGGTAGCGATGCAAACAGTGCGCTAAACGAAAAGCGCCATAGCAAACACTAGGCGCGAAGCGAAAGCACTCCGCCTGGCGCGCCTTTCGGAGAGCCGGACCCAACTACGGCTCTCCCGGTTATCACCTTTGAAGACGATAGAGACCCCGGCATAGCCGTCGTGAAGATATAGGGGAAGGGGGAACACATAATCAGAAAAATGGTAAAATAAACATTCTGTTTCACGTAAACGGTAATCTGAATGATCGGACCAAAGTCATAATACGAACATCACCCCCAAAGCATCACAGAATTAACTTTGGTGTTAACTGTACCCTCATCCCACTACGGGTTGGACGTTACATTGGACTGTCATTGCACTTGATACATTGAACCATTTGAAAATTGCCAGTCATCTGACCACACCACAATCACCGGTCAGCAACTATACAGTTTCTGAGAACAAATGCAGCTTTCTTTGTCGCTGTGAGCAACGGCCTTTTAGCGAGGTATTCGATATCAAGTGTCCATTAAATGCATTTCCCTTCACTATGTTCGCTTCGATACTGGTCGAGATGGTCCTGCAATCACCGATAGCAAGAATTCCTGTCAGGTCAGAAAGCGACTGTCATTGACAAGGCGCGACAGTCGCCTCTGATCCCTGTCGATTAAGATCTTCTAATGACCACTGTTGTTAGCCAGAGTTAAATGGCTAGGAAAAAAAAAACAGGAAGCTTCATTCTCGGGTTGGTGTGGGCACGTAGAAACACGTTAACTTCTTTCTGTCAAATTGTCACGCTTCTACGTCCAACCATTCCATGTAACCGACTGGTAAAAACACTCTATGGCAAAAAAAAAAGACGTAGCCTACCACGATAGGTATTATTCACATGGAACGGAAATCGGTAGAAGCGATCTACACGCACAGAAAAACTGATTATAGTTACAGAAAAATTGGATTACTTGTTCAAGAGAACAAACTGAGTAAGTCAATAACGCTTGGTCCATCTGTGGTCCGTATGCAAGCAGTTATTCGGTATGGCATTGATTGACAGAGTTGTCTGATGTCCTCCTTAGCGATATCGCGCCAAATTCTGTCCAACTCGCGCGTTACACCATCAAAATGCCGAGCTGGCTGGAAGGCCCTAAATGTAATCTCCAAATGATCCAAATGTTCTTAACTGCAGAGAGATGCGGCGATTTTGCTAGCTTAGGTAGGGTTTGCGAAGCACGAAGACAAGCTGTAGAAACTCTCGCTGCCTGTGGACCTGTATTATCTTAGTGAAATGCACAACCATGATGGCTGGCCATGAAGGACAACACAACGGGGCGTAGAATATCGTCGATGTGACGCTGTGCTGTAAGGGTGCCCCGGATGGCTACCAAAGGAGCCCTGCTATGAGAAGAAGTAGGACCCCAGACCATCACTCCTTGTTGTCGGGCTGGAAACACATTGGCTGGAGCAGAATTGTCTTCAGCGATGAGTGACACTTGCAACTGAGAAGCAATGACCAGCGAAGACTGGAGACGCTCCAGACTGGGGTTGGATACCAACCTGACCATCTCCCGCCATACCGTTTGACAACCAGAAGCGATGGTTTGTGGTGCCATTTCATTTCATATCCGGATCCCCTTGGTTGTCATCCACAACACCCTCGTGGCATAGGGATACGTCTACGATAGTCTAAGCTCCGTTTTGTTGCCCTACATGGCAAGCCATCCAGGGCTTACATTTCACCAAGATAATGCCCACCTGCAGAGAGAGATAGTTCGTACTGCCGGTCTCCGTGCTTGTCAAACCCCATCTTAGCCAGAAAGGCCATTGGTTCTCCCTCCACTTGGGAACGTTTGGAGCATTTAGAACATTACTGGCTGGGCCTTCCCACCAGCTCGGGATTTTGACGATCTAATTCATGAATTAGAATTTGGCACGATAGTCCTCAGGAGGATATCAAACAACTCTGTGAATCGATGCCAAACCGAGTAACTGCTTGCATATAGGTCACAGGTGGACCAAGTGTTATTGACGTGCTCAGATTGTGGAACTCTTTCTTTTGAATAAATCATCGATTTTCTCCTAGATTATAATCTTTTGATTTTGTGAACATGTCCATTTCATCTCCCGATTTTCATACCATTCGCATAATTCCATCGTGGTGCGTCTTTTTTTGTGTCTTAAAGTGTTGATACCAGTTCACATGAAGACTTGTAGGGTCACATGGCCACCTAAAACTGGCTGTGAGCACTATGGGACTTAACATCTGAGGTCATCAGTCACCTAGAACTTAGAACTACTTAAACATAAGTAACCTAAGGACATCACACACATCCATGTCCGAGGCAGGATTCGAACCCTCGACCGTAACGATTGCACGGTTCCAGACTGAAGCGCCTAGAACCGCTCGCCCACTCGGGCCGGCACATGTCCACCTGGTCGCACTTTTATTCCATCTACAGCGTTCCAAAGCTACCATAGTGCTCTTTTAAGCTGGCCACTAATAGTTTGTGAACTGACCGTGTATTGCATGTTAACCGGGGTCCTAGAAACGACGGAGAGGCCTCGTCCCCGCCGCAGCCGCCGTGGTCCACAACCCCACGAGGACTACCGCAGTCCACTTCACCCCTCCGCCGCCCCACACCCAACCCAGGGTTACTGTGCTGTTCGGGCCCCGGTGGCCGCCCCCCCTCCCCCCCCTCCCAGAGAAAGTCTCACACCAGACGAGGGTAACCCCTATGTTTGCGTGGTAGAGTTATGGTGGTGTACGCGTACGTTGAGAACTTGTTAGTGCAGCCGACATAGCTGGGGCGGAATAAAGTGAACCAGCCCGCCGAGGCAGACGGAAAACTGCCTGAAAACCAACCATAGACTGGCTGGATCACCGGACCTCGACACAAGCCCGCAAGCCCGCCGGGCGGATTCGTGCCGGGGACCAGACGTTCCTTCCCACTCCGGAAAGCCGTGCGCTAGACCGCTCGGATAATCGGGCGGGCTGAAGCAACATTACTTTCATTCACTTTAAAGGATGATTCTTGAGCTGCAGTGTTTGCATACTAGCAAAGAGCTCAAACTCAGCCTTCGCAGACATAGCTCAGATGGTAGCTATACAGACATCCAACAGGTTCACAGCAGAAACTTTCGGTGTTAATCTCACAAAGATTGATATTATGCTATTTGAAACTACTGAAAATGATCTGCTAGCATCAGAAGCATATCTTGTGGTCATACACTCAATGAATTTGTATCGAGTATGCAGACATACTAGGGTTTCCCTGGATGTCTGGTCGCTGCGGTGCCAGTGTGGCGTAATGGCCAACTCATGTACCTGGCAAGCAGCAGACCTGGGTTCGATTCCGGTCAATGGTAGAAACTTTAGTTCAGTGCTTGGGCCAAAATCATTATCGTAGAATATCTGCGTAAAATTCGTTGGGTCCCAGATGGGTAACAAGTTAAAATAGTAGCAATATTGCGTAAAGTAGGTGACGACACATCTTGCACAAGCCTCTTATTTAGGAATCTTACACTCACCTTCCAATCCGTTTACTTCTTAAAATCAGGGCTTAACCAAGACGTACACAATCGCAGTACAAGACTCACAAAATTAATTTTCAACTAGATTGCCTACTTATCTGTGCTTCACAGTTGGCTTATGTACTATGGTGCAAAGATATTCAACAACCTCTCATGTAACGTAAATCAAGAAATCGAGATCTTAAACATATCGAATGAGTATTAGAAACGTACCTCATTAGCCACACATTCTAAAATTATCTGAAAGTCTGAACTCAAGTTGTGGGAAGCTCTGTTAGATACATGGTAAGTAACGATGTTCGCTGTACGAATGTGTGATATATAGATTAACGTACCGCGAGTAGGACTTAGTGTTTCCTGATGCAGCTGAGTGAGTAAGGGACCCATTCATATTAAGCTGGTAGTGGCAGATATACAGCAGCTATTCAATTAACTTAGGAGGAAGTTAATACTTTTGAAGGTAGCAGATCGTTCTCCGATTTTATTTCTCAGATATAATGTCATAAACATGAAGAGCATTAAGTACTAAAGTGATAGTTTGTTGTCAGTACAGCGTTCAGATTAAGATTACGTTATTTGCATGTCTTCCGTTTTTGTGTATCCCTACTCGTTCTACTTCACTGAAGGTTCTCCTCCACAACACGGTTTGACTGAGTCATTGTCAATACTCTATCGTTAGAGAGTCAGGCAGCAAATTCTGAGTGCTGACTAGAATATCCTTCGTCCATCCGTGACATAGGTTGAAGAGGTGAAGGGAAGTCCATCTTAGAAACGTGGAGAAGTGCTGTTCTATCTCTTTCAGCATTAAACATTTTTATGTAAATGCAAATGAAATGAAATTTGCTGCTTACTTTGACCTGTTATTCTGAAATGGGAACGTTATCCAAAGAAAGAAATTTCTACGCACTGGAACAGTCAAAAATGTTCAGCTGTGTGTGAAATGTTGCGGGGCCTTAACTGCTTAGGTCATCAGTCCCTAAGCTTACACACTACTTAACCTAAATTATCCTAAGGACAAACACACACACCCATGCCCGAGGGAGGACTCGAACCTCCGCCGGGACCAGCCGCACAGTCCATGCCTGCAACGCCTTAGACCGCTCTGCTAATCCCGAGCTGCACTGGAACAGTTATTAAATGTCGAATGGAAGCAAGGTAACATTCTCAGGTCTTCGTGATACGTACAAACCATGATCGCACGATCGTTCGAGTTAGAATGGAAATTGCACGAAAAAGGAAAAAAAACTGTTGATACAACTAAAGGAAACTCTCAGTGTTGCTTCTGATTTCAAACACTTCGGAAAGGCAGTGCACAGCAGAGTAATGCTCTGTTTCTCGGAACAAACCTTTTTGACAGGTTTGATGTTAAATTTCAGTGTCGTCTCCCTTATTCAGTATGAAATAATTTCAGCCTTGTATGAGACAGTGGAAAGTAGCGATAAGACACTGTTGCAGTTGGGTATATTGTAAATGCTCGTATAGTTGGGTATACTGTAAATGCTCGTATAGTTGGGTATATTGTAAATGCTCGTATAGTTGGGTATATTGTAAATGCTCGTATAGTTGTATGCATAAACTTATCAGCGATAGCATTATGAGCACCGACATACTATTGATATCAACCCGCCCAGGCGATAGAAACGTCACCAGACGAGGAGTGACTCGAGTCAGACACACACCCACTGTGCTATCCGTGTGTAGAGTGGGAAGGCGCGCGATCTGTCTGTGTTTGACACAGTGCGGACTGTGATGTCTCGGAGACTCGGATCGGGCATTTCGGAAATCGCATGACTTGTCGGGTGTTAGAGAAGTGCTGTGGTGTCTTCAACACGTGGCGAAACCCAGGGGAAACAACGTCCAGACGTCATGGGGATGGGCGCCGACCGCCATTACAGTTATCGGATGTCGTAGGCTGGGCAGACTGGTAAAACGGGACACGCTCTCCGGCTGTCCTGTGGCGGAGCTAACATCATACTGTAATACTGTTGCATTAATTTGTTATGAAGGCGGAGCTCATAGACAATAAGAGCGGTTTAAAAGCTGTGAGCTATCTGAGGAAGTTAACCTTGCATTACTGCGCAACTGTTTCACCAGGTGTCCAGTCTAGCTTACCAAATTCCCAACCAGACTAACATTAATTATAATCTTTTAATAGTCATACGAAAACCGGTGATATATATAAAAAAGAGAATTTAAATAAAAAGAAATAAATCAGTTTATATTTGGAAATTTATTTTAACATTGATCATTGAAATTTCAGCGTATTAAACTTGAGTCATAACTAAGCTAATGCCATATTTAGGATTGTGAAAATGTGAGTTTGTAATTTTACAGAACACATCAAATATGGAGCCAAGATTAGGAGACTGCATACAACACTGCATTCATACAATAACACACGAAGAACGTTGAAACATATGCAAGAGGAAATTAAACACTAACCGATTCAATTTTCACACAAAGAAGTTACGTTCGTAGCGCAGTCCTGTTCGTCATGTAATTACCACACACTGGTATACTAAATTCATACTAACTCTCTGTGAAATCTTCCCGAAAAGAATAGCTGAGGGCTACTTTGATGCTTACACCACATGCTTCACGTGGTCAACTTGGTTTACACAAAGAGTGTAACTCCACAATAATTTTGATAATTAAAATAAATTAGATCGAAAAACAATTTACAAAAGAAAAACTCCGAACTGGTTACTAACCTCTTACTATTAACCTGATGGGTCAAACAATTGTATAAGCACGTGGTACTGGTCTCACAAAGTACACCCCCACGTGGGTTGAACATAAAGAAAAGTTGCTATATTGAAAAATATTGTCAAGACGAGACGTTATAATCTCACGCACATTCCCATTTAAGATTGATGATCTTAGTTAGAGTTTCTGATCAACACGTGGTTCCACTTTACTCACAAAGTAGTGACAAAGCAACTACTGGAAGATATTCTGAACTGTACACTCGAATCACACTGCGTTATCTCTGTGAGGCAGTGACACGTCTAAAGGGGCCCAGATCACAATAGCAGATCAGCCCCAAAACTTGCATTACAAGCCACCATCTCCCCGAGTTACCCAAAACCACAAGATGTAGCAAGCGCGGTGGCTGTACAGACTCTGAACCACAGAGACACTCGACACCGACCCTACACCACCTAATCAAGGTATGAATGAAACGTCCCGACCAAGAAGCAATTACTACATTCCCGCGGACAGACAAACGAAAACTGTGGTGGGAAGACCCAACAAAACCACTGGTGAAGAAACTCATACACTTCACTAGAACTTGAAAAACCCCTTTTATAACTCTGTTTCATAAAAACAATACTCAACTTCTCACACTCCACCACAGAACCGGGAACACGTTGCACTTCCTTATGCTCGTCAGAGCCAATCGCTGCCAGTGGTTTCAACGGCCGATAAGAAGGCATACGGTCACACGCGCTGATCTCCTGCACCACGGTTTCTAAGCCTCATAGGCCACGTACATGCCGGTAAGGCAGACTTAGCCCCTGCCAGCCAAGAGGTCGGCCAAAGCACGTGGGGAGCAGTTGGCGACTCCCAACAACAAGGCCCCGCTCGAGCCACCACTTCCCTCGGTCACCGCCCAGTACGTACTCCTCGATCGTCACGGAGACCGTACACTTGCTCCACCTCCCGCCAGAGAGCGGTAGCGATGCAAACAGTGCGCTAAACGAAAAGCGCCATAGCAAACACTAGGCGCGAAGCGAAAGCACTCCGCCTGGCGCGCCTTTCGGAGAGCCGGACCCAACTACGGCTCTCCCGGTTATCACCTTTGAAGACGATAGAGACCCCGGCATAGCCGTCGTGAAGATATAGGGGAAGGGGGAACACATAATCAGAAAAATGGTAAAATAAACATTCTGTTTCACGTAAACGGTAATCTGAATGATCGGACCAAAGTCATAATACGAACATCACCCCCAAAGCATCACAGAATTAACTTTGGTGTTAACTGTACCCTCATCCCACTACGGGTTGGACGTTACATTGGACTGTCATTGCACTTGATACATTGAACCATTTGAAAATTGCCAGTCATCTGACCACACCACAATCACCGGTCAGCAACTATACAGTTTCTGAGAACAAATGCAGCTTTCTTTGTCGCTGTGAGCAACGGCCTTTTAGCGAGGTATTCGATATCAAGTGTCCATTAAATGCATTTCCCTTCACTATGTTCGCTTCGATACTGGTCGAGATGGTCCTGCAATCACCGATAGCAAGAATTCCTGTCAGGTCAGAAAGCGACTGTCATTGACAAGGCGCGACAGTCGCCTCTGATCCCTGTCGATTAAGATCTTCTAATGACCACTGTTGTTAGCCAGAGTTAAATGGCTAGGAAAAAAAAAACAGGAAGCTTCATTCTCGGGTTGGTGTGGGCACGTAGAAACACGTTAACTTCTTTCTGTCAAATTGTCACGCTTCTACGTCCAACCATTCCATGTAACCGACTGGTAAAAACACTCTATGGCAAAAAAAAAAGACGTAGCCTACCACGATAGGTATTATTCACATGGAACGGAAATCGGTAGAAGCGATCTACACGCACAGAAAAACTGATTATAGTTACAGAAAAATTGGATTACTTGTTCAAGAGAACAAACTGAGTAAGTCAATAACGCTTGGTCCATCTGTGGTCCGTATGCAAGCAGTTATTCGGTATGGCATTGATTGACAGAGTTGTCTGATGTCCTCCTTAGCGATATCGCGCCAAATTCTGTCCAACTCGCGCGTTACACCATCAAAATGCCGAGCTGGCTGGAAGGCCCTAAATGTAATCTCCAAATGATCCAAATGTTCTTAACTGCAGAGAGATGCGGCGATTTTGCTAGCTTAGGTAGGGTTTGCGAAGCACGAAGACAAGCTGTAGAAACTCTCGCTGCCTGTGGACCTGTATTATCTTAGTGAAATGCACAACCATGATGGCTGGCCATGAAGGACAACACAACGGGGCGTAGAATATCGTCGATGTGACGCTGTGCTGTAAGGGTGCCCCGGATGGCTACCAAAGGAGCCCTGCTATGAGAAGAAGTAGGACCCCAGACCATCACTCCTTGTTGTCGGGCTGGAAACACATTGGCTGGAGCAGAATTGTCTTCAGCGATGAGTGACACTTGCAACTGAGAAGCAATGACCAGCGAAGACTGGAGACGCTCCAGACTGGGGTTGGATACCAACCTGACCATCTCCCGCCATACCGTTTGACAACCAGAAGCGATGGTTTGTGGTGCCATTTCATTTCATATCCGGATCCCCTTGGTTGTCATCCACAACACCCTCGTGGCATAGGGATACGTCTACGATAGTCTAAGCTCCGTTTTGTTGCCCTACATGGCAAGCCATCCAGGGCTTACATTTCACCAAGATAATGCCCACCTGCAGAGAGAGATAGTTCGTACTGCCGGTCTCCGTGCTTGTCAAACCCCATCTTAGCCAGAAAGGCCATTGGTTCTCCCTCCACTTGGGAACGTTTGGAGCATTTAGAACATTACTGGCTGGGCCTTCCCACCAGCTCGGGATTTTGACGATCTAATTCATGAATTAGAATTTGGCACGATAGTCCTCAGGAGGATATCAAACAACTCTGTGAATCGATGCCAAACCGAGTAACTGCTTGCATATAGGTCACAGGTGGACCAAGTGTTATTGACGTGCTCAGATTGTGGAACTCTTTCTTTTGAATAAATCATCGATTTTCTCCTAGATTATAATCTTTTGATTTTGTGAACATGTCCATTTCATCTCCCGATTTTCATACCATTCGCATAATTCCATCGTGGTGCGTCTTTTTTTGTGTCTTAAAGTGTTGATACCAGTTCACATGAAGACTTGTAGGGTCACATGGCCACCTAAAACTGGCTGTGAGCACTATGGGACTTAACATCTGAGGTCATCAGTCACCTAGAACTTAGAACTACTTAAACATAAGTAACCTAAGGACATCACACACATCCATGTCCGAGGCAGGATTCGAACCCTCGACCGTAACGATTGCACGGTTCCAGACTGAAGCGCCTAGAACCGCTCGCCCACTCGGGCCGGCACATGTCCACCTGGTCGCACTTTTATTCCATCTACAGCGTTCCAAAGCTACCATAGTGCTCTTTTAAGCTGGCCACTAATAGTTTGTGAACTGACCGTGTATTGCATGTTAACCGGGGTCCAGGAAACGACGGAGAGGCCTCGTCCCCGCCGCAGCCGCCGTGGTCCACAACCCCACGAGGACTACCGCAGTCCACTTCACCCCTCCGCCGCCCCACACCCAACCCAGGGTTACTGTGCTGTTCGGGCCCCGGTGGCCGCCCCCCCTCCCCCCCCCTCCCAGAGAAAGTCTCACACCAGACGAGGGTAACCCCTATGTTTGCGTGGTAGAGTTATGATGGTGTACGCGTACGTTGAGAACTTGTTAGTGCAGCCGACATAGCTGGGGCGGAATAAAGTGAACCAGCCCGCCGAGGCAGACGGAAAACTGCCTGAAAACCAACCATAGACTGGCTGGATCACCGGACCTCGACACAAGCCCGCAAGCCCGCCGGGCGGATTCGTGCCGGGGACCAGACGTTCCTTCCCACTCCGGAAAGCCGTGCGCTAGACCGCTCGGATAATCGGGCGGGCTGAAGCAACATTACTTTCATTCACTTTAAAGGATGATTCTTGAGCTGCAGTGTTTGCATACTAGCAAAGAGCTCAAACTCAGCCTTCGCAGACATAGCTCAGATGGTAGCTATACAGACATCCAACAGGTTCACAGCAGAAACTTTCGGTGTTAATCTCACAAAGATTGATATTATGCTATTTGAAACTACTGAAAATGATCTGCTAGCATCAGAAGCATATCTTGTGGTCATACACTCAATGAATTTGTATCGAGTATGCAGACATACTAGGGTTTCCCTGGATGTCTGGTCGCTGCGGTGCCAGTGTGGCGTAATGGCCAACTCATGTACCTGGCAAGCAGCAGACCTGGGTTCGATTCCGGTCAATGGTAGAAACTTTAGTTCAGTGCTTGGGCCAAAATCATTATCGTAGAATATCTGCGTAAAATTCGTTGGGTCCCAGATGGATAACAAGTTAAAATAGTAGCAATATTGCGTAAAGTAGGTGACGACACATCTTGCACAAGCCTCTTATTTAGGAATCTTACACTCACCTTCCAATCCGTTTACTTCTTAAAATCAGGGCTTAACCAAGACGTACACAATCGCAGTACAAGACTCACAAAATTAATTTTCAACTAGATTGCCTACTTATCTGTGCTTCACAGTTGGCTTATGTACTATGGTGCAAAGATATTCAACAACCTCTCATGTAACGTAAATCAAGAAATCGAGATCTTAAACATATCGAATGAGTATTAGAAACGTACCTCATTAGCCACACATTCTAAAATTATCTGAAAGTCTGAACTCAAGTTGTGGGAAGCTCTGTTAGATACATGGTAAGTAACGATGTTCGCTGTACGAATGTGTGATATATAGATTAACGTACCGCGAGTAGGACTTAGTGTTTCCTGCTGCAGCTGAGTGAGTAAGGGACCCATTCATATTAAGCTGGTAGTGGCAGATATACAGCAGCTATTCAATTAACTTAGGAGGAAGTTAATACTTTTGAAGGTAGCAGATCGTTCTCCGATTTTATTTCTCAGATATAATGTCATAAACATGAAGAGCATTAAGTACTAAAGTGATAGTTTGTTGTCAGTACAGCGTTCAGATTAAGATTACGTTATTTGCATGTCTTCCGTTTTTGTGTATCCCTACTCGTTCTACTTCACTGAAGGTTCTCCTCCACAACACGGTTTGACTGAGTCATTGTCAATACTCTATCGTTAGAGAGTCAGGCAGCAAATTCTGAGTGCTGACTAGAATATCCTTCGTCCATCCGTGACATAGGTTGAAGAGGTGAAGGGAAGTCCATCTTAGAAACGTGGAGAAGTGCTGTTCTATCTCTTTCAGCATTAAACATTTTTATGTAAATGCAAATGAAATGAAATTTGCTGCTTACTTTGACCTGTTATTCTGAAATGGGAACGTTATCCAAAGAAAGAAATTTCTACGCACTGGAACAGTCAAAAATGTTCAGCTGTGTGTGAAATGTTGCGGGGCCTTAACTGCTTAGGTCATCAGTCCCTAAGCTTACACACTACTTAACCTAAATTATCCTAAGGACAAACACACACACCCATGCCCGAGGGAGGACTCGAACCTCCGCCGGGACCAGCCGCACAGTCCATGCCTGCAACGCCTTAGACCGCTCTGCTAATCCCGAGCTGCACTGGAACAGTTATTAAATGTCGAATGGAAGCAAGGTAACATTCTCAGGTCTTCGTGATACGTACAAACCATGATCGCACGATCGTTCGAGTTAGAATGGAAATTGCACGAAAAAGGAAAAAAAACTGTTGATACAACTAAAGGAAACTCTCAGTGTTGCTTCTGATTTCAAACACTTCGGAAAGGCAGTGCACAGCAGAGTAATGCTCTGTTTCTCGGAACAAACCTTTTTGACAGGTTTGATGTTAAATTTCAGTGTCGTCTCCCTTATTCAGTATGAAATAATTTCAGCCTTGTATGAGACAGTGGAAAGTAGCGATAAGACACTGTTGCAGTTGGGTATATTGTAAATGCTCGTATAGTTGGGTATACTGTAAATGCTCGTATAGTTGGGTATATTGTAAATGCTCGTATAGTTGGGTATATTGTAAATGCTCGTATAGTTGTATGCATAAACTTATCAGCGATAGCATTATGAGCACCGACATACTATTGATATCAACCCGCCCAGGCGATAGAAACGTCACCAGACGAGGAGTGACTCGAGTCAGACACACACCCACTGTGCTATCCGTGTGTAGAGTGGGAAGGCGCGCGATCTGTCTGTGTTTGACACAGTGCGGACTGTGATGTCTCGGAGACTCGGATCGGGCATTTCGGAAATCGCATGACTTGTCGGGTGTTAGAGAAGTGCTGTGGTGAGTGTCTTCAACACGTGGCGAAACCCAGGGGAAACAACGTCCAGACGTCATGGGGATGGGCGCCGACCGCCATTACAGTTATCGGATGTCGTAGGCTGGGCAGACTGGTAAAACGGGACACGCTCTCCGGCTGTCCTGTGGCGGAGCTAACATCATACTGTAATACTGTTGCATTAATTTGTTATGAAGGCGGAGCTCATAGACAATAAGAGCGGTTTAAAAGCTGTGAGCTATCTGAGGAAGTTAACCTTGCATTACTGCGCAACTGTTTCACCAGGTGTCCAGTCTAGCTTACCAAATTCCCAACCAGACTAACATTAATTATAATCTTTTAATAGTCATACGAAAACCGGTGATATATATAAAAAAGAGAATTTAAATAAAAAGAAATAAATCAGTTTATATTTGGAAATTTATTTTAACATTGATCATTGAAATTTCAGCGTATTAAACTTGAGTCATAACTAAGCTAATGCCATATTTAGGATTGTGAAAATGTGAGTTTGTAATTTTACAGAACACATCAAATATGGAGCCAAGATTAGGAGACTGCATACAACACTGCATTCATACAATAACACACGAAGAACGTTGAAACATATGCAAGAGGAAATTAAACACTAACCGATTCAATTTTCACACAAAGAAGTTACGTTCGTAGCGCAGTCCTGTTCGTCATGTAATTACCACACACTGGTATACTAAATTCATACTAACTCTCTGTGAAATCTTCCCGAAAAGAATAGCTGAGGGCTACTTTGATGCTTACACCACATGCTTCACGTGGTCAACTTGGTTTACACAAAGAGTGTAACTCCACAATAATTTTGATAATTAAAATAAATTAGATCGAAAAACAATTTACAAAAGAAAAACTCCGAACTGGTTACTAACCTCTTACTATTAACCTGATGGGTCAAACAATTGTATAAGCACGTGGTACTGGTCTCACAAAGTACACCCCCACGTGGGTTGAACATAAAGAAAAGTTGCTATATTGAAAAATATTGTCAAGACGAGACGTTATAATCTCACGCACATTCCCATTTAAGATTGATGATCTTAGTTAGAGTTTCTGATCAACACGTGGTTCCACTTTACTCACAAAGTAGTGACAAAGCAACTACTGGAAGATATTCTGAACTGTACACTCGAATCACACTGCGTTGCAATTTAAGATAACATTAGATATTTTAGAGCTAAACCTGAAATTAAGGTTATTAAATTTTCAGTTAGGCTGAACTTAAGAAATCCATTGTCCTACGGACTTCGCAGACACGCGTTTAGCCGGAGATCTTACCACTTCAGACGCTCGCCGCGGACAGACTGACCTGCGCTCCTACCGAGCGTGCTTCCCGATACAAAACGAAAGTGACCAGAGAGGCAGCTTCCTATACCAACATGACAAGCGACGGACAGGACAATACTAAGGGTAGAAACCTCTTTGCTTTTAGAAAGCGTAGCTACCTGTTCCGACGTTGGTCCTTCTGTTCTCTAGCAGACAGGTTTGTCTGCTACCATCAAGCATGCAACTAGAAATACATTTGCTCATTCATTCTTTCACACAGAAGGGAAGGGGAATGACAGAATCTTATCATATACTGTATATAAAAGAAAGCAGATGTAGGTTCCGTATGAGACTGTGTGACATGAATTACGTATAAACTGTGTTTTAAAGTGTAGTAGTGCGACAGATCGTCCTTGTTTATGTGTAAAAGTAACACTGCTCAGTCTCCTCACAGATAATCAGAAACACCACAGTAAATTTAGAAGAGGAATTTATGCCGTAAATGGCAACAGATTTAAGAAATTAACATGAAAGGAATCCAACAGAGACCTTTCATAACCCCAACGCTCCGGGAAAAGATTGTGCAGGGAATTTTCTGGCCATGCTAGGACATTCCCAAGCAGGCTTCTCGCACCCAACGTAAATAAAAAATGTAAAGAAAAGGCAAAAGGTCACCAGTTATTTGCTAAAACACAACAATTTCAACACGTCTTTAGAATCTACTAATTTCAAAGAGAAAAATAAACAATCTGTGACACCTATTTAAAAGATAGTGTAGACCTAATTCTGTCAGCAAGTAAAAACAATGGTTCCTGTGTCATTAATATGAAAACAATTTCTGGTTGTTACCCTTATGGAGTTCACCAGTATTTGCTCATTGCAAGAGCCAACTGATCACAGGAAATTTTATGACTGTTTATTAACTAGTAAAAGTTATGAAAATAGCAAAGGTGCCACAGCAATTAAAAAAAAACATGAAAATAACATCAGTATTCTAAAGCAGAACATTACAATGCACAATCAGCAAAAGCAAAAAAAAAAAAAAAAAAAAGATAAGAGAAAAAACATGTTTTACAAAGTGGTTATCGTAAAAAATTCTATATCTTATAAAACTAATAATTTGTAGAATTAAAATAAATTTCTGGCACTAATTTACTCACTCTACTATGTTTCAGTTATTTATCAAACAGTGATCACTATGTAATTATACTGAAACTACAATTAATTATGTGATTGTTACCCTTAAGGGGTTCCTCATTATAAATATGCCCCATGCAAAGGCTAATCGATCACTGTCCGATGAGCATGAAAGGTATCTGACTGATAAACGAACCAATGCCACAGGAATGAATTTACGAAACAAAATATCACAAATCTAATACAACACACAAAAACAAACATTGAGAAATAAAACAGCTCTGAAAGTACAGTAGTCAACATCTAGAAAAACCACCAATAAACAAAACACCTGCAAAATAAAAAAAACAACAATAAATCGAACCCCTGCAAAATACACGATGAAAGTTTCTCTGAAAGAACACACGTATATGCTTTGCACTAAGAACTGTATAATCACTGTTCACTGGCACACTCAGTAGTTCCACTGTTCCGAGGCACAATATAAGGGGAGGGGAGGGGGGGTTCGTCACCGCAGCTGTCAGTAGAGATTTTTGTCCATCTGTTGCGTGCAATCCCGCTGTCTCTGCCCTCTGATGAAGTTTCTGTTGGTGGCCCGTGTCACGTACATCTCGATTTGGTTCCATGTTTGTGTTATCAAATTCGTGCGCTATCCTCGTTTGACACTCCAGGTTGATATTCCTCTTCTTTGTGCCACCCTTAGCTACCAGAGAACATTGAACCATGATTTACTGTCACTTGACATCGGGCATCCGTCAGGAAATGTTGATAGGCGTCGTTCAATTCTGCCATTTTCTCTGGACAGTATCTGTCAAAAGGCTCCACGTCCCTCTATCCCCTGTCTTCTGTCGTTTCACCGCGGCCGTCTCGCCACGGTCGCGTGCGTGTGGTGCGTTGCCAGCAGATGGATTTCCGCGCGGTGGACCGCTCGGCCACCTCAGGTCATCGCCTCCACGAAGGGTCGCACTGGCGCGGCCGGCCATTAGCTCCAGGTGCAAGGGAAAGTCTTTGCCGCGTACCCTTCTTTTGATGTCGACCGCGCTCCCGAAGTGGCCTGGTTGACAGTGTGTCCTGCTGGGAAACCCACCGGTTTACAACTAGTCCTCCTCCTCGCTGCTCCCGCTGTCTCGTAAGAGTTTAGCCGGTTCGCTTTCAGGCTCTCAACTGCATTCACAGAAATTGTTCATCATAGTTATGTGATTACAAAATCTCATACATAATACCACTTAGTATTGTCCTTCACAATTTTTTTAGAACAAAAGTGAGACAAATTTTTTTAAATAAAAAAGTTATATGAATCAACAATATAACAATAAAAGTTAAATAATTTGTCAATATAAAATATGAAAGTGAAATGACTTGACAGCATAAAAATAAAAAGTAAATGAACTGACAATATAGTATCTAAATCCACATCACTAATGTGGTTTACTTACGTTTTAATAAATCAAATTTTACTTATTAATTCACTAAAATGAATAGGAGTATGCCTTGTGCAAGTATAGGTCAGGACAGCATAGGGTTCACATGTTATTTACACACACACATGCACACCTGTTGTCTATTCTACAAACTAAATACCCATAAACATGCATTACTCAAAATTTTACTTCAATCCACTACTAGTTAATCCAACAAGCTACTTCAATGCTACTTCAACACAGTGTTCATACAACTACAACATTGTTCTAATTCGTCCTCTTCCTGACGCTCGCGGCATACGTCTTGTCACATGATAAATATGGGGAAACTTTTCTTAAACATACATAGTAAAAAGAACAATGGTTATTTGCACGCCAAAACATTTATACCAGTTGACACACCTGATAAGAGACTCACAATTATACATTTATCATACTCATATGTTCATACATAAAACAGTAAGACAATTTCATCTAAAATTACGTTATCACAAGAATTAACCACACAGACGACTCTGAAAATGGTAGAAATATTTTCATTATACAGGTTATACTACATTTTCTTAACCACTTTGCTCCCATTTCGTTCCTTCTTTAAGTTACCTTTCGCTTCCAAATCAGTTATTTCGCCTATGGTGGTCATTCTGGATTCATTTCTCATCAATGGCAAAATTGTGGTCACCTCTATTCTGTAAAACAGTTTCATCTAAACATATTGAACTTAGAACAGACACAAAAGATCCGAATCCTCCTGTAGTTTAAATGACAAATGTTTTGCTTCATCCTTATTACATTAAACCAAGCTTTCCTTCGGTCCCATAATATAAATTATTTAATCTTCCTCTACCTTCAAGAGGGAAATTTCCTCAGTACAAATCATACAGGCAGCAGTGCTCCCCGCACCAGCGAATACAGTAAGCTGTAATGCTCACAGCATCAGCAAAACACATAAACGTCGCTTTTCTAGGACAAGTATTAACGCCGAAAAATTTTTCAGGCTCTGGCTCAACATCAATCAAGACTACAGAAAGGATCCATATTTCTGTTCCATTCTCCATTTACTGAAAAACTGCTCGTATTTGACTATCACAATAATATTTCAGGGCCACGTAAATTACACAAACCACAATTCTTCTTTCACCTTGAAGGGAATCAATATACTGACGAAATCCACAGACAGCACTTTACATACTCAGCTATAAAGAACAAAAAGGACATATATCATCAAAATTAACATATCATCGCATATTGGGAAGCCAATAGTTAAACAATCGTATTATCGCATCCTGTTTTCAAGATTCTAAACTTACTCATTCCTTTCTCATAGTTCTTGTATTTTAAATTTTCATACAGCACTCATACTATAGCAAGAGATCCTCATTTATACTGACATATAGATTAGTAATAGATCGATAGTAGCACTGAAAGCAGTAAATCGGAAACAAGGCTACTAACAGCTGGGGATCTGGGTTTGCCAGACCCATAATACCCACAGATCGGATAATCCCCTGAGTTTTGCATTAATTCAACATAGATCTTGCTTCTCTTAGGAGCGACTCTTTTCAATTTACACAAAACAACCATCAACAGCATTTCACTCGTTCACAAAGAAACTTTTTATCTTCACATTTGAACCAACCTAAGTCCTAAATGCACAAGGAGAGAGAAAAAAAAAACACGAACATCACTTCAATCAATCACACAGAAACATCTTTATCATTATTTTTACCAACATATTATTCAAAATGCATTTATCACAAATGTAAACTAATCAATTGTTTCTCTTCATCGTCCTCTCTAATATCTTCCCTCTTTATATATCCTATGTTCTCATTTGCATTGCCGCTCATTCGTTCGATTGGGCGCCTTCTTCGCTTATCATTTGTCATTGCCGGTTCTGTTCATTTCCTTTTGCTAGATTATGTCTAGGGTTAGCCGGCCGAATTTCAACATCATGTGGTGCTCCGCCTACAACCCTATTCCTACAGTGTTCATCGTAGTATCGATTCTGTTTGCCGTATCTGTAACGTTCACGATCTTGTCCACGTCCTCGATCATTTCCGTTGTTCCACCTGTGTTCGCGAGTATTAAACAAGTTTCTATAAGGTCGGTCCCGATTATTGTTCCGTTCGCATCGCGACGACCAGTCACGCCGTTGATTAGTACTACGGCCACGACTGCGATCGCCCTGCTGTGTCCCGTAATAACTTTGTGCCTGATTAGGCGGGCATTCTCCTGTATTATATTCCAACTCTTGGAGAAGTGTCTTAAACGTTTCCACGTCCTATTTGCATCGTCCCGCAAGAATGACGTGGAGCAAGTGCATCGGCAATTTGGTGATGAATATCCTAATTAGTTCCGCAGGCCCGTATGGGTCGTATAAAAATTGATTTGCCTGCAGCATGTGGTCGTATAGGCGCACTGGACCCCCGAAACCAGACTGGTTCAAATTTGGCAGCATAATTATGCTATGCTTGACCCTATCTTCTGCCGCTTCCGACCAATAGGCGGACAGAAAGGCTTGTCGAAACTCCCGAGTGGAGTTGCAGTGACGCGTTGCCGACCTCATGCGAATCGCCGGTTCGCCTTCCAAATAGCCACACATATATTCTATCTTATGTGAACTTGCCCAGTCAGGGGGAAGACAGAACTCAAATTGCTCGAGCCATGCTCGTGGATGTATTCCTTTTTGCGAATTTCGAAATATCTCAAACATTACACCGTAAGGAAATGTTTGAAATCAAATCCCCGCATTTCCTCCCGGCGAGGCCCTTGAATGTTTCTATTTTTCTCATGTCTGTCCCTCAACATACATTCTTCCCTGTCGTTAAAATCTCCCTCGTGGCCGGAGTCCCTCTCTGCACTGTGCGTGCAGCTACACTCCTGGAAATGGAAAAAAGAACACATTGACACCGGTGTGTCAGACCCACCATACTTGCTCCGGACACTGCGAGAGGGCTGTACAAGCAATGATCACACGCACGGTACAGCGGACACACCAGGAACCGCGGTGTTGGCCGTCGAATGGCGCTAGCTGCGCAGCATTTGTGCACCGCCGCCGTCAGTGTCAGGCAGTTTGCCGTGGCATACGGAGCTCCATCGCAGTCTTTAACACTGGTAGCATGCCGCGACAGCGTGGACGTGAACTGTATGTGCAGTTGACGGACTTTGAGCGAGGGCGTATAGTGGGCATGCGGGAGGCCGGGTGGACGTACCGCCGAATTGCTCAACACGTGGGGCGTGAGGTCTCCACAGTACATCGATGTTGTCGCCAGTGGTCGGCGGAAGGTGCACGTGCCCGTCGACCTGGGACCGGACCGCAGCGACGTACGGATGCACGGCAAGACCGTAGGATCCTACGCAGTGCCGTAGGGGACCGCACCGCCACTTCCCAGCAAATTAGGGACACTGTTGCTCCTGGGGTATCGGCGAGGACCATTCGCATCCGTCTCCATGAAGCTGGGCTACGGTCCCGCACACCGTTAGGCCGTCTTCCGCTCACGCCCCAACATCGTGCAGCCCGCCTCCAGTGGTGTCGCGACAGGCGTGAATGGAGGGACGAATGGAGACGTGTCGTCTTCAGCGATGAGAGTCGCTTCTGCCTTGGTGCCGATGATGGTCGTATGCGTGTTTGGCGCCGTGTAGGTGAGCGCCACAATCAGGACTGCATACGACCGAGGCACACAGGGCCAACACCCGGCATCATGGTGTGGGGAGCGATCTCCTACACTGGCCGTACACCTCTGGTGATCATCGAGGGGACACTGAATAGTGCACAGTACATCCAAACCATCATCGAACCCATCGTTCTACCATTCCTAGACCGGCAAGGGAGCTTGCTGTTCCAAAGGGACAATGCACGTCCGCATGTATCCCGATCCACCCAACGTCCTCTAGAAGGTGTAAGTCAACTACCCTGGCCAGCAAGATCTCCGGATCTGTCCCCCATTGAGCATGTTTGGGACTGGATGAAGCGTCGTCTCACGCGGTCTGCACGTCCAGCACGAACGCTGGTCCAACTGAGGCGCCAGGTGGAAATGGCATGGCAAGCCGTTCCACAGGACTACATCCAGCATCTCTACGATCGTCTCCATGGGAGAATAGCAGCCTGCATTGCTGCGAAAGGTGGATATACACTGTACTATGTCGACATTGTGCATGCTCTGTTGCCTGTGTCTATGTGCCTGTGGTTCTGTCAGTGTGATCATGTGATGTATCTGACCCCAGGAATGTGTCAATAAAGTTTCCCCTTCCTGGGACAATGAATTCACGGTGTTCTTATTTCAATTTCCAGGAGTGTATTTTTAGAGCTATTGTCGAGTTCGGAATCACACCCCATGCGGCTTTCCAGATGCGCCACGCTTTCTTGTAATTCGCCTGCTATAGCTTTGTGCCGCCTGTTCACTTCGAACTGTCCCTTCTGAAATCTTAGAAGCGAACGCACTTCTTCGGGCTCTACCACTGCTACCTGTGTAGTTTTGTTATCGCTCTCCGTCACCTTCATCGTGCCTACGATTTCCACTAATGCCGCAATCTTATCGTGTATTTGTCTGTTGTCCTCCGCCCCTGTCTGCTTCAATTGTTCTACTTGCTGTTCGAGTGCGTGAATCGATTGACTGTTGTCCGCTACTGTGTTGCTAATCGACGCGGGACAATGCGTTTCCGCTTCCTGGACCCTGGAGAGTACCTGCTGGTATTCCCTTTGGCATTCATCTCTCAGCGCTTGGAAATTCCTAAGTAGCTGTTCTTCGCTCTCTTTCGATTCCGCATAGCGATTCCGCTTGCCCTGTTCTAAGGCTTGCAGACGGTCATCGATTTGTTCAAATGTACGGCCTAATTCTTTCATAATATCACTTTTTATTTCACTTCCCAGATTGTTTATTGTTTGTGAGATATCATCGGACACTCTCTGCATCGACTTGTCGACTTTATTTGTCTGCTGGATTAGTTTTTCGTCTATTTGTTCGCCTAGCTCGCGGATCGATTTTTGAGATTTCTGCGTCATTTGTTCGCCTAGCTCTCGAATAGATTTTTCAGACTTCTCTGCATTTTCTTTATTTTGTTGCAATAAGGCTTTCATGAGTTCTGCCAAATCAATTTGGTTACTTAGAGGCAAATTAATTTTTGGCTCTGATGTGAGCCCGTTCGTCCTGTTTTGCATTTCCTCTGAAGTATTTCCTAATACATTATCGGAACCGTCAGACGCGTTAATACTTGAAATCAAATCATCCCCTTGTTCCATGCTGCTTAAGTTGTTGGACCGCCTACTTTTAGCTGGGTTACGTGTCTGCATTAGTTCAATTTATACCCGGTACGCAACACACTAATCACAATAAATGTATCCCCCAAAAATTACGACAGTCACACGAAAGGTACCCAACCTAGTACGCACTTTTTCACACGCAAAACAAATTTTTATCTTTGATCTAAGCAGTGCAATTTACAAGTAAGAAAAAAAAACACACACGCATATAAAACACACAAATATAGAAAACAAAAGAACAAGACAAAACACAACGCCTCTCAACAACGCCGTGAATCATTTTAAGTTTGCTCAGAAGCAACGCAGAAGTTGTTTGAGCGCTGCAGGGAAAAAAAATTAAGATTATACAAAGCTCGGAATCTAACGTTCCAGAGATTCCAGAGTCTAGCGGAATCACAGAACAGGGTCACCATGTGTAATATTATAGCATTAATTTGTTATGAAGTCGGTGCTGATAGACAATAAGAGCGGTTTAAAAGCTGTGAGCAATCTGAGGAAGTTAACCTTGCATTACTCCGCAACTGTTTCACCAGGTATCCAGTCTAGCTTACCAAATCCCCAACCAGACTAACATTAATTATAATCTTTTAATAGTCATACGAAAATCGGTGATATATATAAAAAAGAGAATTTAAATAAAAAGAAATAAATCAGTTTATATTTGGAAATTTATTTTAACATTGATCATTCAAATTTCAGCATATTAAACTTGAGTCATAACTAAGCTGGTGTCATATTTAGGATTGTGAAAATGTGAGTTTCCGATCTTACAGAACACATCAAATATGGAGCTAAGATTGGGAGACTGCATACAACACTGCATTCATACAATAACACACGAAGAACGTTGAAACATATGCAAGAGGAAATTAAACACTAACCGATTCAATTTTCACACAAAGAAGTTACGTTCGTAGCGCAGTCCTGTTCGTCATGTAATTACCACACACTGGTATACTAAATTCATACTAACTCTCTGTGAAATCTTCCCGAAAAGAATAGCTGAGGGCTACTTTGATGCTTACACCACATGCTTCACGTGGTCAACTTGGTTTACACAAAGAGTGTAACTCCACAATAATTTTGATAATTAAAATAAATTAGATCGAAAAACAATTTACAAAAGAAAAACTCCGAACTGGTTACTAACCTCTTACTATTAACCTGATGGGTCAAACAATTGTATAAGCACGTGGTACTGGTCTCACAAAGTACACCCCCACGTGGGTTGAACATAAAGAAAAGTTGCTATATTGAAAAATATTACAAGACGAGACGTTATAATCTCACACGCATTCCCATTTAAGATTGATGATCTTAGTTAGAGTTACTGATCAACACGTGGTTCCACTTTACTCACAAAGTAGTGACAAAGCAACCACTGGAAGATATTCTGAACTGTACACTCGAATCACACTGCGTTGCAATTTAAGATAACATTAGATATTTTAGAGATAAACCTGAAATAAATGTGATTAAATTTTCAGTTAGGCTGAACTTAAGAAATCCATTGTCCTACGGACTTCGCAGACACGTGCTTAGCCGGAGATCTTACCACTTCAGACGCTCGCCACGGACAGACTGACCTGCGCTCCTACCGAGCGTGCTTCCGTATACAAAACGGAAGTGACCAGAGAGGCAGCTTCCTATAACAAAATGACAAGGGACGGTCAGAACCCTACTAAGGATAGAAACCTCTTTGCTTTTAGAAAGCGTAGCTACCTGTTCCGACGTTGGTCTTACTGTTGTCTAGCAGACAGGCTTGTCTGCTACCATCCAGCATGCAACTAGAAATACATTTGCTCATTGATCCTCTCACACAGAAGGGAAGGGGGATGACAGTATCTTATCATATACAGTATATAAAAGAAAGCGGATGTAGGTTCCGTATGAGACTGTGTGACATGAATTACATATAAGCTGTTTTTTTTTTTTTAAAGTGTAGTAGTGTTACAGATCGTTCTTGTTTATGTGTAAAGGTAACACGTTCCACTGCTCAGTCTCCTCCCAGATTGTCAGAAACACCACAGTAAATTTAGAAGAGGAATTTATGCCGTAAATGGCAACAGATTTAAGAAATTAACATGAAAGAAATCCAACAGAGACCTTTCAACACTTTAATGCTGAACAGAGCACGAGTGTGTTTGTGAACACACAGTGGAGCGAACACTAGTAACGATGGGCGTCCGTAGCCGACCACCCACGCGAGTGCCAATGTTATGACCACTACACTGGCAACAACGACTAAAATAGGCACGTGACAATCGACACTGGACGTGATTACGTAGGATTTCCCGGTGTAATAAGTCTTTAAAATGTCTTCGGGTTTGCTACCGGATCCTAAAATCAACTTGATATTTCGGCGACTCATCTGGTCGTCATCTTCAGGAAACGCTGCTTCTGCTGATGAGTCCCCCTGAGAACTGACGCCAGGTTGCAAATCGACGTCCTATATTGGCCGCCGTTCAGTACACGGCGCATGGGCCGCCCATAACGGTTTCTGCCTTCCAAGACATGGAGGTGGCTCCGCCCTTAGTGAAACACTGCTGGCAACGATATATCGCAATCAAGGCCGCACCGAAGAACGTTCAGTTTTGATGCGAGATAATACATGATTCCACGTCTTGCTAAGAGGAAACCCATTGTCTCTGTTGATTAAATCATCAGCCAACCTAATTTCAATCGCCTCTTTATAGACACTGTTCAAAAAACCGGAAATGTTGGCAACTACCACAGTTTCATCAACTTTTATACTGTGTCCCTCATTTAGGCAGTGTTCTGCTAATACCAATTTTTCCGGATGTTGTAGCCTCGTATGATGGCCACACCTGTCACGCAGTGTGCCAATCGAACGGCCAATGTAATCTTTCCCACACTGACACGGAATTCTGTACACCCCGGGTTTCCTGATCCCCAAATCAGCTTTCACAGTGTCGAGCAGTGCCCTAATTTTAGAAGGTGGACGGAACACACTTTTAATGTTAAAACTGCTTAAAATTCGTCCAATCTTAAACGATAAGCCTCCAGCATAAGGAAGAAAGGCCACACATCTATGTTCTTCATACACTTCCGGAGATGGTCCAAACTGCATAGACCGACGAATCTGCTTCTGGACGAATTGGGCGAATTTTAAGCAATTTTAACATAAAGAGTGCATGACAGGTGTGTGGAACATCTTTTTGTAGCCTTTCGTATACTCGTAGAGGCGGAATCGTTGTAGGATCATTTTCCTGTCTGTATGTCTGCCGTCTGTTAGGATTTCCCTTTTATTCAGGGACAGGCGGAGGTAGCAAATTGAAATTTATGTCATATACAATGCCCTACAGTCCTTGGGCAATGTAAAAAAAAAAAAATTGCTCCTAAGTCAATGCTGACAAAAGGTACGGCTATTAACACTGAGGTGACGTTAATCATGGGATAGCGATATACACATATGCAGATGGCGGTAATATCGGGTCTACAAGGTATAAACGGGCAGTGCCTTCGCGGATCTATCGTTTGAGCTCAGGTGATTCATGTGAAAAGGATGCCGACGAGATTATGTCAGCACGGCGTTAATTAACAGACTTTGAACGCGGAATGGTCGTTGCAGCTACACACATGGGACATTCCATTTCGGAAATCATTACGGAATTCATTATTCCGAAATCCACTGTGTCGAGATTGTAGCGAGACTACCAAATTTCATGCATTACCTCTCACCACGTACAACACTGTGGCCGGTGGCCTTCACTTAACGACCGGGATCAGTGGCGTTTACGTACAGTAACGTATCCGTTAGGTGAATGCTGCGAAATTTGGCGTTAATGGCTGTGGCAGGAGACGACCAAGGCGATTGACTTTGCTAGCAGCATAGCACCACCTGCAGCGCCTCTCTTGGGCTCGTGACCACATCGATTGGATGCTAGACGATTGCGAAATCGTGTTCTTGTCTGAAGAGTCACAATTTCAGTTGCTAACAGTTGATGGTAGGGTTTGATTGTTTCTCAGACGCACGAAACCACGGACGTAAGTTGTTAACAAGACACTGTGTAAGCTCGTGGTGACTCCATATTGTCATGGGCTGTATTTACATGGAATTGTCTGGGTCCACTGAATGTTGGCTACTTGGATTCAGTTTGCAGCCATTCATGAGCGTCATGTCCCCAGACAACGATCGAATTTGTATAGATGACTATGGGCCATGTCAGTGAGCCACAACTGTTCGCTGTTCCTTTGAAGAACGTTCTGGACAATTCGAGCGAATGATTTGGTCACCCGGATAGCCGACATGAATCCCATAGTACATTTATGGGACATAATTTAGAATTCAGTTCGAGTTCAAAACCCTGCACCGGCAACAGTTTTGCAGTTATGGTCGTCTATAGAGACAGCATGGCTCAACATTTCTGCAGGGGACTTCCAACGACTTGTTGAGTCCATGCCACGTTGAGTTTGTGCACTATGCGGGTAAAAGCAGGTCCGACACGATATTAGATGGCATCCCATGAGTTTCGTCACCTCAACGTGAAGCTGACGTATTATGATACAAGCAGACTCATTCATCAAAACCTATAGACACGAACTATCAACATACGCAAGTAAGTTTGTAGAGAACTCTAAGAGAGTGAGACCTACTCGCATTTGTCCGGATCTTTCCGTTGTGTTTTACCACTTCAAGAAAACTTGTGTGCTGACCTATAGGTGTGCCCATATTGGAGGGGGTCAGTCGGTAAGTTTCCCCCCCATGCGCGGCAGCCAGGATCGAGTGCGGCAGCAGGCACGGCCTGTCCAGCCGGGAGCCGCCCCCGCTCCGCCCCCATGCAAACGAGCCGGCCCGCCCCCAAATTAGATTCGTTTGGCGGCGGCGCGACCCGCGACCCCGCGCACCCTGCCAGCCGGGGACACATTAAGACGCTAATAAGCGCCCCCGCCGCCCTAACAGCCCATTCATTACCGGCCGGCTAGCGTGACACTGATTTGACGGCACCGAGCAGCGATCTGCCGAGGGGCGAACGGGGGGGCGCGGAGCTCTTAAGGCTCAACGCCGGGCTGTCAGCTCCTTTCCAGCCAGCAGTAGAACGTCCTCGTCCGAGATCGGCAGCAACTTCTTCTCTCAAAGACGTCTCCTACAGCACTTGGCTACCCAAGTGTGCAAGGTGCGTCCTCTACCGGTTACTTTGTCAACCTCAGTTTTTCTTAGATCATGCACGGTGCTTTAATGATTCAACTATGAAGAGCTTGGTTAACTATTCCTTTCTTCTCGTTTTCTTTTTTAAACCTGGTCTCCACGTAAAGTTTTGTCGTCAGTGTTACATGATCATGCCACATTTGTCAAATGAAACCTTACGTGGGGACAGAAGTTTGACAGTTTTGCATGAGCTGACTAAGGTTTCACAAAGTCGAAAAAGACTGATGGGCACGAGATTTTGATACAAGCAAGACTGTCGAGAGTACACGCACGTCAATCTTATCGCTCAAACTTAGCTCCGCTGCTAGTCTACTCCGGATGACACTAGAGGCTCCAACAATTATTTTACCGAGTGTAGTGGCGAAAGACAGTGGCAGACTTACGACTGTGGGCACACGAATTTTTCGCGATGTTCGTAGAACTGTACCAAAGTTTTCCTTGCCTCTGGCAAGTAAAACTTGAAGATAGCAGTAACCGAGACAAGGAAAACCAGACATACGCTGCTTTAGATCATAACTACAAGGAAAGTGATCGGTAACCAGCAAAATAGTTGGTCACCAAAAACACATTTGGAACAGAACACCGCAAAGAGAGTGCGAAAATAAAAGCACCCATGCGATCTGAAGCTGGAACAGAAGAACTTTAGAGACCTTCTTTGTGGCAGTTTGATTTACTTTCCTTCTTGAATGTCGACGACAAATACCCGACAACATTCATTACAACGATGAGTTTGTTGCTTGGGGGAAATAAATAACGCATAAATTACGGGATATTATAGGGTACAAACATATACTTGCACTAAAAATCATTCATTATGCTATTTTTTAGGACGAACTGGGTAATTAACGAAAGACTCGCCAGATGTTAACTGTGCTAATTCTTCCGGAGGACAGAGTATAATGCAACACAGTTTCCCCAGTAATAATCAGGGAAATCTTCCCAGTACCACAGTGGGTTATCCACAACCTAGTGATCCTGAGCAGCCCGCTACTAGCTCAAATATTAATGTAATAAATATACATAATTCTTCAAGCTTACCAGAACCTTCTAATACACTGCTAATTTCGTAAATGATACCTAAAATTACTTGGACTCTAGTCTAGCTATAAAGTATTTTCTGAAAATTCAAGTTACCTGTAGCTCCAGCCAGTGGCTAAAAGCCTTAACGTTACGGTGAGTCCCTCGTGGGTACTGGCAGTCGCTCTCGTGATTCTGCCTTCTGTTTCTGTTTCTGGGGCTACAAGCTTTAACAGTTTGCAGTCCGTTTCTGTGTCCATATGTAAATAGCGGCGCCACTCTGCTGAAGTTCTCCAAGAAGACTGACCTGGGAGAATGTCTCCCTCTTTAACAGCAAATCCAGGGACCACAGTTTACGACGTGTATATTTTGTGTTCTTCTTCGCTCTTAAATGTACACTACTGCCCAATGAAATTGCTACAACAACAAAAAATGCAGATGATGAACGGGTACTCATTGACAAATATACGTATTATACTAGAACTGACATGTGATTACATTTTCACGCAATTTGGGTGCATAGATCCTGAAAAATGAGTACCCAGAACTACCACCTCTGGCCGGAATAACGGCCTTGATACGCCTGGGCATTCAGTCAAACAGAGCTTCGATGGCGTGTACAGGTACAGCTGCCCATGCAGCTTCAACACGATACTACATTTCATCAAGAGTAGTGACTGGCGTATTGTGACAAGCAAGTTGCTCGGCCACCATTCACCAGACGTTTTTAATTGGTGTGACATCTGGAGAATGTGCTGGCCAAGGCAGCAGTCGAACATTTTTTTATCCGGAAAGGCCCGTACAGGACCTACAACACGCGGTCGTGCATTATCCTGCTGAAATGCAGGGTTTCGCAGGGATCGAATGAAGCGTAGAGCCGCAGGTCGTAACACATATGAAATGTAGCGTCCACTGTTCAAAGTGCCGTCAATGCGAACAAGAGGTGACAAAGACGTGTAATCAATGGCACCCCATACCATCACGCTGGGTGATACGCCAGTATGGCGATGACTAATGCACGCTTCCAATGTGCGTTCACCGCTATGTCGCCAAACACGGATGCGACCATCATGATGCTGTTAACAGATCCGGGATTCATCCGAAAAAAATTACGTTTTGCCATACGTGCAACCAGGTTCGTCTATGAGTAACCATCGCATGCGCTCCTGTCTGTGATGCAGCGTCAAGGGTAACCGCAGCCATGACCTCTGAGCTGATAGTCCATGCTGCTGCAACCGTCGTCGAACTGTTCGTGCAGATGGTTGTTGTCTTGCAAACATCCCCATCTGTTGACTCAGGGATCGAGACGTGGCTGCACGATCCGTTACAGCCATGCGGATAAGATGCCTGTCATCTCGCCTCCCAGTGATACGAGGCCGTTGGGATCCAGCACGGCGTTCCGTATTTCCCTCGTGAACCCACCGATTCCATATTCTGCTAACAGTCATTGGATCTCGACCAACGCGATCAGCAATGTCGCGATACGATAAACCGCATAAATCAAAGTCGGAAACGTGGTGGTACACATTTCTCCTCCTTACACGAGGCATCACAGCAACGTTTTACCAGGCAACGCCGGTCAACTGCTGTTTGTGTATGAGAAATCGGTTGGAAACTTTACTCGTGTCAGCACGTTGTAGGTGTCGCCAACGGCCTCAACCTTGTGTGAATGCTGTGAAAACCTAATCATTTGCATATCACAGCATCTTCCTCCTGTCGGTTAAATTTCGCGTCTGTAGCACGTCATCTTCGTGGTGTAGCAATTTTAATGGCCAGTAGTGTACATACTGCTAACGTCGTCACTAACAATTATTCCCGCATGACAATGTCAGGACGACTGAGCGAAAGCACTATAGTGTAGCCGAGCGATTTGTGTCAGTCTTGCCGTCAGTGTTGTGTCATCATGCAAGATTGACCGCAAAACTTTACGTGTCGACCAGGCTTTATGTGTAATTATTAGTATCACTGTATTTTTGTGGTTGCGAAATTAAAGTGTGCAGATATTTTTAGTGGTGACTGAGGACAGTGTATTGAACCACATTACACCAGTATTTATCTCATTTGCGTGCTAATAATTTTAGCTATAAGGAATTGTATGTTCTTAGGTTGGCTAGTATGTTCAAGTACATGTGGTAAGAGTAAGCTATTGATGTTTCTTTCCCCATGGACAGCACATCAAGTGCTGAAGTGCTGTCGACGCAAAACGGTTAGTCCATACTGACAAGCGTAATCCACTCTGTGGTGCAGTTACGACCGTGCAGAAACATCATGGTTTTTGTGTTTGTTGGAAGACTGTTCGACGCAGAGAAAAAAAACAACGAACGCACTGATGCTATTCAGGTTCCACGTATAAAAGAATGTGCACTTATGCCCGTTACACCCTGTATATCTAGTTCTTAGAGTTCAGTGTAGGAATAACCATCTTTGTAACGAAAACTGGCAAAGTCCAGACGCGCACACGTGGAGAGAATATGTGTACAGTCGCACGTGATTTTTAAATGTTGTGAGAGCCAGGTATCGTATCGACGTCTACCATTTGAACTTAACTAATATGTACACAGAAAGTGGACAACGATTGACAACATACACTCTGTGAGTAGGGACTGTTAACGCAATATTAAAATACGTATCTGCGAGTATTACAGACGCTCAGCGCTTGCTTTCAGTTGAAACAAAAAGATTCGGTGATAGTATATATTTCCCCAGATCTAAAGTAAAATGGACCCAAAGCTCCGGTTCTGACTAAGGTTTTTGGAGATATCCCAAGGTTGTCAGATATATGTCGGAACTGGTGAGCCCCTGCGATTTATGACAATTTCCCGCTGAACTGTAATTGTCTGAAAAGAACAGCGATTCTCTAATGAATTGCTTCATAAACAGTACCATCTACTACCTAGAATGCAGAATGTGAAAGTGAAAAAGACACATACACACATACACGACATAGGCACACTGCTCATGTCGAGCAAATCATCGAGTTAACTGTGTGTTCACATAAATATTACACTTGAAATGTCCCCTTAGAAAAACTTATACAAGACTGTGCTTAAACTGACACACAATATTTTTAGCGCAACGCAATCTGACTTTCAATAATCCCTACAAAAGAATGGCCCTGACTAACATTAACCTATACCTTTCACAAATCACTTACCTCACCAAAAATCTTCGTTACTCGAACTACTGCAATACAGAGAGCACCAGTACTGCCAGCTAAATAAAAGATTCAAACTACGGAAGGCACTAACTACTGATAGGCACAGTTAGCAAATGAAAGATTTTAATAGAGAACAAACAATGTATTTACCTTAATAGTCATAATATATATATATAGCAGTTCATGACATCCATTCTTACAAATTTCAAAACTCCGCCATCTCTCTCCCCACATCCACCACTGCTGGCAGCTCACCTCCAACTGCGCAACGCTACGCGCTGTTCACATCCATCTGCCCAACGCTACAATGGCGAGTATTACAACAATGCCAACCAGCCACAGACTGCACACAGCACAGCCAGTGATCTTCATACAGAGCGCTACGTGGCGTTACCAATATAAAAAACCTAAACAGCCTACTTACACACTGAAATTTTGGTTTCATATTTTTTGAGCTGGACATCTTACCCCACACTAAGCAAAAGCGTTAATGATTCCTCGTTGCCGACCAAGGGTTTTGGGAGGTTTTTTTAACGATACGTCAAATGCTGCAGTTGGAAACCCGTCCCAAATATTTCGAATTAGGATTCCCTTTGACCCACTGCCAGCTCTCGTGGTGTCTGTCTGAGAACTCCATCGTATTCGGTCGGTCATTATTCGAGTAGCCCGTTCTACCTGTAGAGGTAAGGAATGGAATTTTTTTTAAAACTCTGGCTGACTGCCAGTAGATTAGAACTGTCTGTTTTCAGCTGATGACCCCTAATAAACTGATGCGAACCACGTCTGACAAAACAAACTTTGCCTTTATTGGGTTCCAAACACAGGGTCCCATCCTAAAAATCATTAATATCATATTAACAGCAGCTGACTGACGTATCAACAACATAAAAAAGAATTAAAATTTGGAATAAGTACGAAGTGCGACAGTGGACACCAAAGTAGCCTCAGTCATCTATGTATCATATGTTAACGCCGCGTACAGATGGACTCTGAATCGTTACGACGTCAGAGTTTCGGCAATAACTGAAACAAGAGGACATTGTTCGAATCACCACCTAAGATGGATATATAATTAACTTGACGTTCTCCGATGCTTCCGCAGTGGTGATTTAGTTTTTGGGATTGCAGTACATTAGAGAAACATGAAAAAGTATTCAATTCAGCACAGAAGTCGTATTTGTATTGAGATTTCTCAGTCATGCATTAACGTTAGTGCTCATATAAAGTCCCGCTTGTACGGCACCATTAAGGTACATGTGAGGCTGAAATAAAATTATTGGCGTAATGTTTGCACTCTGTGGCGAGTTTATGATTGGTGAACTTTTTCTTCCGTTGGAGAAAACTCAGTCTCTTTTTTTTTATCAAGATAGCTTTCTTGCTTTCTAGTATGTAGTTGAAAATGATGTAAGGGGAGAAGAGAGACAGCTAACTAGTGTTACTTTTGTATGTGAGAAACTAGGGATCCAACGCTTTATCCTGTTCGACTTTGTAGGATGAAACTATATAATACCATCATTCGATCCGCTCTTCTCTATGACGCAGAAACATTGGCAGCAATCAGGAAGACAGTTAATGAGATGCCCAGCACCACTGAAAGGCGAACGATGAGACAAATCCTAAATTCACTCACAGATGGAGATGAATGCAGGCAGTAGATAAATGGAGAAATGTATGGCTTGATTGATCAGTGCATCACGAGGTCGTTGCTACAGAATATATCCAACGTAGCGCGACTCCGACGCGGGTGTACAAGTATCTACATGTACGCAATTCGTGTCTTTGCGATGTGCGTGCGGTAAATGTAGAACGTGTACTATTGAGACATTAATACTAAATGCGTCCAGCCAGGACCAATGTTCTTGACTAATGAAGGACAAACACCGGTAGACGTCCATCGGACACATTCCACCTTTGTAAAATGGTGCACTAAGTTCTGTGGTAGCTCCGATTTGACCCATGACCTACACGTGACACTGCTGCAAGCGACGAAGGCTGGTTGCAGACACTCGAGCTCTCGCAGTATAGTCCTGATCTTTCCCCACGCTATTGTCACGCCTTCGGTACCCTCAAAACAGCCTTGAATGGTAGACGATTCCTGTCGGACGAGAATGTGAAGCCTGCAGTTACGGACTTCTTGACGCAGCAGGACACCAAACAGTTATTTTCAGCCTGGAGCGTGGGTGGTGTGATTGCCTCCATGCTCACTGCGATTTTGTCTGACTGGCATGCCGATTCTGAACGGCACGGCTTACGAATGGAAACTCTTTGATTGCTCCTATATATATATATATATATATATATATATATATATATATATATATTGGGGAGCAAGAGGATCTAGTGTGCTTGCCATGCGACAAGAATGACAGCAGCACTACGCCAGAGCTTTAACAGAGGGACTAGCACCATCAACGCGCTCACTCGGCAGACCAATAATATGTTGATGAGAAACCATGTGCACCGTTCAGGAGCGGACTGTTGAACACCAGCACCGTACTCGCCGTCTCCAAGCCAGCAAATCCGCTGCTGTCGAACAGCGTATCTTTACTGGTCACTAGATGGTTTGCAATGAAACGAACATTGTGAGCCGTACATCGAACTTCTGGAATTCCATCATTAAGCCACCAGTGGAAGTACAACTGTTAACGCACTTATCAGTCAGGGTTGTGGTGTCCAGGTGGATACTCTATGGAATCCTCTCATAGGAAATTTGTTGTGCACGTAGCTGCCTTCAGTCCGCGATTTATCGAATGAATATATCGACCTGATATCGGTAAAACGAGCTGGCACCTCGTAAAGTACTCTGAGCAATGCACTTACAGCAGGACCGCAATGAACGAAGCCAAATATGTGGTGGCGTCGACTGAAATAGGGCATTTGAGTGTACTTTGGCCAGAGCACACCTGAAGATGGCCGGAAAACTGTGTCAAAATATTGTGGCAGTATGATGCCCACATACGGTAGTTCACCAGAATGTTACGGATGAATAGTACAGGACAGATCTACTTTCGAAACTCATCGTCATCTTCATTATCATCTTTACCTTGAGGGATTACGCGCGACAACCGTTTCGTCTTCGTGATTCAGACTTTATTGATGTCTCTTCTTAGGTCTTCCAAGCCTTATTTTTCCATTTGGTACTTACTTCACGGCTAGAACTGGTGATCTCCACTCTTTCCACAGGGTCCTAACATGTAATTCTGTATTCATCTACGACATCCTTCATTGATGTAACTTACATTACTTTTCTAACGTCTACAATTTTTAATTTATTTAATTTTATACAGCGTTTCATAGCTCTTAGAAATGTCAGACACTTGAATCTTATTTCTCTTTGGTATAGTAATGATTTCAAGTCTCATTGCCAGAGAGAAGCCAGGAAATTCCATAATTTTATAAAATTTAATTGCTGTTTCTTTCCTAACCTTCTTTCTTAAGTCACTATTTACATTGCTTCACATGTACCGGAATTTTGCGATCTGTTTTATCTTCTTGATAAATTGTTTAATGTTGTATGATCTCGTCACAGATGACAAATTTTCATTTTTTATGTTCTACACCTCTAAATATCATTATCAAGGAGAGAACGCCTACTCGTCATCGCCCAATTCGTCCAAAATTATGGTACATGTAGATCATGTTGAGACAAGAAAGGGCCCCAAGTGGGAACTCCAGATGGCCAAGCGTTTAGTAAACAGCGGCGTCGGCCGCTCCGCTATGGCTACCATGGTTTCCACGTGCATTCCGCGAAAAGGTACTGTGAGCTTTACTTTCGATACAACAGCGCGACACGTGCAGCCCGGGTCTCTAGAAATCCACGATTATCTTGTCGATAACATCCATCTGATCAGGTCCACACCACTTATATTCATGCAGATGAGTACGTGTTTTACGTGAAATATATGGATCCTTTTTACGTTGAGAGATCACTATTGTGACATGGTTCTCAAGTCCCGTTCGAGCATCGCGATAATTCCGTTAGTATGGTGTCATTCGCAGATGCTGAAATCGAATATACCAATGTTCGAGTGTTCAACCTCCCGCCGGAAGTTGATGACAACTTTCTAAGGGCCATATTAACTTCTTATGGCAACGTGAAAAACGTCTGTCGTGAACGCTGTTCTACTCAACACAGATTGCATTGCTATAGTGGAATTCATTCCCTGGAAATGCTTGTCAAACGCAATATTCCATCACATTTATAAGTGTGTGGTTACCGCGTTCGTGTCATGTGTACTGGTCAAGAGGGAACCTGCTTCCTATGTAATGGAAGTAGACAATTTCGGTCTAATTGCCCGCAGAGGGTTTTTGTATTAAAGCCGTCATTAGTGCAGCGTCGCAAATTGGCGGTTGCTTATCTTGTTCCTTCCCTTCACGCCGTCGGATCTATTTCTGCTTCGGATGATAATGAACATACAGTCGGTTATCAGACTCATGTCAATGACTTTCCGCCTTTACTTCCCCGACAGGCTCAGAAGCCTACTGCCCCCAGGATAGAACCTGTAACTGTGACAAACAAGAGACGTTGGACTCAAGATGGTGATGTGCCTTGTGCTCCATCCTCCTCCGCATCGATTGTGTTCCCTGCTCCTCTCGATGCTACGATACCTCCCTCCTGTGGTAAGATGAGTGGCGAAGAAGTTACCTCCAGCATCCCTCCTGCTCGCAAAGTGCGCCCTCCCCCACCCCCCTTCGTCTCCGTGTCCTCCGTTACAGTCTGAGCCGATGTAGTGTCCTCATGCTCCTTCGTTTTCAGCCGCCGACGTTTCCCTAAATTTGTCGACTACAGTAACTCACGAGGAGAATAAAATTAGCGACCAAGTATCACCTGTTGCATTGGCAATTCCACAGAATGCTTCCGCCTTAGTGACTGGCGCTGCATTACATGACTCTAGTTCTGAGGGGCAGGAAGCTGGCCTATGACCCCTCCCACACCTCCGTCTGCAGAGGCCGCCACGCCACGTGACTGACACAAACACCGTGTACAAACTGACGGTGTGGTGGCACGTAAGAAATCTAAGACAAAAGGTTGCGACGACGGGGATTCTGGTCCCCCGATGTCTGATTCCTCTGTCGATTGCGCAGTGGACCTTGACTCTCAGCTGTCTACCTAATTCTGCACGGACGTTCCGTACATTCCTGTATAGCTGTGATCAATAAACCATGCCTACACGTTCTTCTCCTTGAACGTCAATGGTGTGGAATCATAAGTGCTGTTAACCTTGCTGCGTCAGTTCATTTATGATTGATGTGCGGACCTAATCTTCTTACAGGAGGTGTTATTTAGGCATTTCTCCTTTCCTAGTTTTCGTGTCATCTTTATTTTAGTACCTTAATATTCTACGGGGACCGCCTTATTCTTTAGCTGAGGTGAAAATGGATCCTGACAGGGGCATAGATGGTCAACTTTTTAATCTTACCTTGGTTCTTTTATATGCTCCTTCTGGCATTGGTCGTGCAGTCGATCGTTCGCGGTTTTATAAAGAGGATATTGTTTATTTGTTGCGTAAGAGTCCCCCGGGTATTCTGTTGGGTGGTGATTTTTAACTGTGTGTTTCGTCCTGCAGATCAAATTTTAATTTCTATCGCGAATTACATGAATTGGTCCGCTCCTTATGCCCGATAGACGTCTGGATATGCAAATACCTTACGTTAGTTAAATTTACTAACTTTACTGCGGCTTCTAACAGTCGGTTAGATAGGTTTTACTGTCTGCGGGAATGCTTTCTTAATGTTGAAGTCATCCCAGCTTCCTTTACGGATCACTGTGTTATGTCTACAGCCCTCAATCTAGAACGGCAACCAGTTAAATTGTTTCGCACTGTGGATGTTAAACCTCACTCACCTAGTTGACCCCCCCTCTCGAGGACGTGACGCGAGCCTGTGGGAGTGTACTATAATGTCCACTGGGAAGTATTGTTGTATCCTTAACTGGTGGACACAGATGGCAAAACCGAGGCTCAGGCAAACTTTGATGCTTTTGTGTGCTGCCAAAGGGCGAGATTTTCGGAGAACTTCCGAATATTACTATTCCATCCTGCTTGAACTTTATGATGCTGTGAATCACGCCTCGGATATTAGACGTGTAGAGGAAAAATTTTTGACCTTGAAAAGAAATGAAAGGGTTGAAAATGAGATCCAAACAACGATGATTGGTGACGAAAGAACTGACTTCCTTATATCATTTTCTTCGGCATCAGATTCATCACCGACGAGCTTGTATACATTCTCTCACGGCAAATAATGGACGTATCGAATCGGAGCAAGCTGATATAGAGCGTATCTTACACCAATACTATGTAGACATCTACGAAGTCTATGAGTTTAGTGCAACCCCTTGCGACAATTACACCTGAGAATAACGAAACGCTATTAGCTGCATTTCAACCTTCTCAGAAGTCTCCGGGTCTGGATGGACTTCCCAAGAAATTTTACGTGCTCTTTTGGCCGCTGTTGGGTGCTACTTTTACGACTCTTTTGAACGAAGAGTTACAGGATAGAGTGGTATCGACCTCGTTCAAAGTGGGAGAAATTGTTTTAATCCCGAAACGCCCTGGACCAGCTTCTCCTGATAGCTTGTTAAACTTTGATTATAAGACTGGCGAGGACAGTTAATAGTAGGATATCGGCTCTGATGGAGATGATAGGTGCTAAACATCAAAGCTGCGTACCTGGTCGTACCATTCTGACTCCTGTAGTCGAGCATCGCGACGTGGTTTCGATTGGTGCTGTCACGTCCGTGCCCTGTGCCCTCGCTTTCCTAGGCTTTGATAAGACATTTGATCGTGTTAACCACGACTTTTTACTTCGGATTCTGGAATCAGTTAGTTTCACTGTTGACCCACGACGAGTGCTCTCAGATCTATTTACGAGTATTTCAGGTTTGGTGGTTGTTAATGACCAACTGTCGCACCCGATTAATATCCGTCGGGGTGTGGCTCAAGGTAGCCCGCTGTCAATGACTTTGTTTGTGTTGTCTCTGGAGCCCTTACTCCGGATGCTATCATCCTAGCTGAAAGGTTCGATGCTTTCCGGAGGGACTATAGCTGTTCATGCATACGCAAATGAAGTGACGGTTCTACTCCGCAGTTCTGCGGAGATACGTCGAGTGAAGGCTGTAATCGATTATTATAGTCGGAGTTCAGGTGCACTACTTAATGAAGGTAAATGCAGGCTTCTTACTTTGCGTGGTTTTAATGACGCCGTTGTTTCATGGGCTACTGTGGTGAATCGGCATACGTCTCTCGGTATCGTCATTGATCGTTGTCCACTCAAAATGGTCACGCTCAACTGGAATTCGGTTGCGGAAAAAACACAGGGAGCGGTACTAGAACATGAAAGGCGTTCTCTTACTCTGCTCCAGAAAGTCCGAATATTCCATACATATGTCTTATGCAAGGTTTATTACGTGGCCCAAGTTTATCCGCTTCCCTCGATGATGGCGAAGGACCTAAATCAACTTTCTTTTTTATTCGTGTCAGAAGCACCATGGATACAGGAATATAAAAAAATGAATAGCACACAGAAAAAAATTAATTACAGGCATATATATATATATATATATATATATATATATATATATATATATATATATATATATGTGTGTGTGTGTGTGTGTGTGTGTGTGTGTGTGTGTGTGTGTGTCCAGAAGCAAAATGTTATACGCATTTGGCCCATAAGCGGGCTACGTCGTCAGCATTTGGGGTTGCCAACATCAGATCCTCTAAAGTGCAGTGTGAAGTACATTCAGGGCACTTATACATGCGCTGGGTCGTCTGCACCTCTCCACAGTCGCAGAGATTAGATGTAGTAGAATATCCCCACTTCAGAAGGTTATCTCTTGACCGTGCAGTGTTGGTGCGTATCCTGTTTAGTGGTCTCCAGACCACCCAGTCCTCATCGTAACCTGGTGCCAATTCTTCCTTTGGTTCCATCCAGTGCCCTTCTCCCGACCGCTTCCATCTCTCCACCCTAGATCCAGGTTGGTCGCTAAAATCTTCGGTTGCTCTGAGAAAACTGCGTCTAGATTTCAAGCGTTTGGTGGCTGGCTGAGTTTTGTGGAGGAGGTGGCTCTCTGCCACCTTTTACTATAGGCTGCCGCTTCTCTTGGCACTGCAGGAGGTGCAATCCCAGCAAGATGGTAGAGCTTGTCTGTTGGCGTCGGTTTCAGACATCCAGTGACGAGCCTGCAGGTCTCGTTCAGAGCAATGTCGACCTGTTTAACGTGGGTAGAGTTGTACCAGACACTGCTTGCATATTCGCCTGCTGGGAAGCACACTGCTAGTGCTGTGGTCCTCACTACCTCTGGCTTTGCGCCCCAGGAGGAGTTCGTTATTTTCCGAAGAATATTATTTCTGCCGCTCACCTTCATTTTGGTGTTAATACAGTGCTGCTTATACGTCAGAGCCCTGTCTAGGGTTACTCCTAGGTATTTGGGGTTAACGCAGTGCTCGAGGAGTGTGTCCTTCCAGAAGACAACTGTCAGGTCGTTTCTTATGGAAAAGCCATATCTTTCGGTTACGGTGTGAGGTGGTCACGAAGCCTCGATCCTTTGGAGGGTTGGGCCTTGCTGGCGTACGAAAGAAGACGCAGATGTTACATGTGCGACGTACTGTTTTGATAACTCAAGAAACCCACACATTCACGTCTCGTTTATTTCTATGTGTCCGTCCTGCTCGTCTTGAGCCTCCTGTTGATGCTGGTAGCATAAATCATAAGTTAAAACATATTTGTGACTTCTATCTTGCGGTGAGCTATTAAGGGGCTGAATTTAATGGAGACTCGTCCTCACCATGAAATTCCTAGAGACTAGTTGGAAAGCAGTGCCTTGACCGAACCTCGTTGAAAGAGGATAGCCGTCAACAAACTTGGCGACAGTTTGGTGCAGTATCAGTCTTCCGATTTTGCCTATGCGCGTGACGTCGTCTTGGTATAAGGTAGTCAGTAACTTGATTCCAACGAACGAGCGACTTTTCCGTATTGGTCTTAGCGACACGGATTTATATAGTCGCCTTACGTCTACAGCTACGATACGAAATGGCTTTACTTGTGGAGTCCATATGGAAAATTGGTCATGGATTAGGACGAAATTGGCCTTCCTTACACGACCCTCTGAGACTTTATACAATACGGACATCATACTGCGACCAGATTCTTCCTTCTTTCCACGGTCGAAAACCCATACCGTTACGTGGTTACTGGGACACTTCGTTCATTACGTTGTAGAAGGCGAGGGGGGAAGATCACGTGAACTTCATGCAGTACATGATCACGGCCTATTGGACATGCTTGCGAATGCCTCGATATCGAGACCTCTTCGCCAATATGTTTAATCTTGTTTTCCGTCGGCAAAATGTTAATTTTTTCTGATGATAGGTGTTTTCCTAGTTATGTATGTTTCCCATCCGATTTGCTTCGGCTTGTTCTCTCCTAGTTTACCTGCTCGTTTTGTGTAGTGTTTTGACTCAGTGTCGCTCCATTTCTATTGTAAAATGTGAATAGATCGTATATATACACATTAGTGTATACACTCCTTGAAGTCATATTGGAATTTTTTTTAGTTTGCTATTTAGAATATAATCTGATTCGGTTGTATTTCTGCTTTTAGATTCTACATAAAAACTGATATACATAATAAAAAATTAAACAAAAAATTTAAAAAACTAAAATATTCTTTATATATCATGAGAGCTTGGTGGTGATTTTTCGGCTATGTTCTCGGTTTTTCTTCCTTTCTCCTATTATTATTTTGTTATAATTAATTTTTTCTCCCATTTACAGCTTATATTACATGATTTGACTATGGTCTATTGAAGTTTCATGAAAGTGCCAAGTCACTCTGATAATAAAAAAAGCGATAAGAGATCAGATTCACATTGAAAGGGTCGCCGGTTCGACTCCGCCGGGCGGTAAATATTTTTGTGCTACCTGGCAATGCATACAATACTGACATCACAATTAACCGCAACATCATGTAGGTTATTTTATTAATTTATATAAGCACAAAAAGTATAGGCATAGGATGAAATGCCGGACTGAAAACATTTAAAAGGGATTATAGTTAACGCGTACAAGGGGAAGTCGTGTATGTAAATCGATGTTTCCATTCTATTGCAAGTGATTAATTACATGTGCCGTGGTGATATTCATCGAAGAGACAGGGGAATCAATAGTTCTGACCGCATCTTGCGCGTCTTATAAACGCCGAATTTTTTGCAGTGACATGGTATTTTTAATGTCTCCGTAGAAAAAATAAACTTGATTGACATTCTGAGAATAGCTTCTTTCAGCGCACAGCCCAGCACGCGTAATGCAGCACGTCGCTGAATAAGTGCGAGGATAGCTGATGATGTATAATGGAATGTTGTTTGCTGCAAGCTTCTCGGGAAGTGATTTCTTCTTTCTCGACGAGTTAAGTGCAGTTTTGACATTTTTATTACGTTTCTTACCTGACCATAAAAATATACATCGCAGGGTTGCACTAGTGGCGTACGTTTGGGGAGGAATTACTCTGATACTGCACGTTGGCAATCCGTCTTCATCTTGGAACAGTTCGTCGTATATTTGCCAAGGAACACAAAAATACTTGCCGGTGGGTAGAGTCGAAACCGCGACGCTATAAATACGAATCCGTTCTTTTACTACTGAGCCAAACACCGCTTCCTAAACACGTTTTCACAGGGACAATTGATAAAGTCCGCATGGTGATAGATCCGTATCAAAATTCCTTTTATTTCCTAAACGCTTGGTCATCTGAAGTTCCCACTGGGGGCACTTTCATGTCTCACCACGACCTACATATACCATGAATTTGAACGAATTCAGCGATGGCGAGCAGGTGTCCTCTCCTTGTCAGAAGTAGAGATCCTCGTATTATAGTAACAGTAAGCTCAGCGTGTGGACAGCGATTTGTAATTTTTCTTGGTCCCGATTTATATCTAAGTGATCTTCAGCGAATGAACAGGTATTTATTTCTGTTTATTATGTCTTTAAACAAGAATGAACTAAAAATTTCTAGATTCTCAGGAGGTAATTTATACTAAAGTGTGCTGGAGACGTGCTACATCCTTGTCTAACCCCGTGATTTACTTAATTTGTTTCACATATTTTTCAGTCAGTTTTGATTTTTATTGATGCATTGTTATATACAGATAAGACTATCCGTATGGAAATGATATGCCTGGGGTATCCTCATTTTTCCGTGTCTGTTTGTTAGGTTATCCGTCTTCTTCGTGTACTCTATAAAGCCTACGCGGGTTTCGTTACTATACTTACTCTTGCCCTTTGCTGCTGCTGCTGTTGTTGTTGTGATCTTCAGTCCGTAGACTTGTTTGACGCAGCTCTCCACGCTACTCTCTCCTGTGCAAAGCGCTTCACTTCTTCATAACTATTAGTAAGTGCTTCCATGTAACCTGCTTACTGTATTCATACATAACTTTCCCTCCACGTTTTTCATCCCCTACACTTCCGTCCATTAGCAAAATGACGATTCATTCATGCTTGAGGATGTGTAATATCAGTCGAGCCATTCTTTTATTCAAGTTACATTATTAATTCATTTTTCCTTAGTACGTTCTCATTACTTATTCGATCTACCTATCTACCTTAGAGCATTCTTCTGTAGCACCATATTTCAAAACTTCTATTCTTTTCTTGTCATCTACTGCTTTTATTGTCTCAATTCCTAATCTAATTCAGTCAACTTAACAGACTTAATTTTTATATCAGTTGTTTACTGATAAATACACAGTGTGTACCAGTTCCGTTACTATTACTTGTGTGAAGTTCCAAACTACAATACTCTCTTGTTGCGAGTTGCGGCATTACGATCACTGAAGTTTCAAAAGCATCTGTATAGAAAGCCAAAGCTGCTGTAGGCATCCTAGCCGCAAATTTAACAGTACGTGTCTGACACTCGTCGGAAAACGTCAGAGTCCTCAGCATTTGTGGGCAAGAATTCGTCGAATTCGACCAGAATACCGTGAGGCAGGTTCCTGGTTGCTGCAAATCCAAGACTGAGCACGAGTTTTTTCACCAGGAAGTAGATGACAGTCCTCGATCACCCACCGTATTGACGGAATTTGGTCCCAACCCACTTCTGGTCGTTCCGCAAACTGAAGCTGGCAGTGAAAGGACACTGTCATGACGCAGTTTAGGACAAACAAGGAAACTGTACTCCAGAAAAGGACTACAATGACAGTTTCAAAATTTTAAAACAATTTCAGCTTTGTTTTGAATCTGAGCAGACTATTTTGAATAAATACAATGATATTTTTAATATAATCCACGAATAATTTTTTCATAGCCACAATCTTAACGGAACTGGAACACACCGTACACATTGTCGGCGTAAGCTTTGCCCTTTCCAAGACCTTTCTCCTTCTCTGAAAGGAGAATTTTATTTATTATTTGTGCACTATTACAAACTTATTATTGTTTGAGTATACAACTGGGAATCAACTGCAAATCGTAACAAAATGAGAAATGTAGAATGTAGAATGTAGCTCCGGATCTCAGAACTCATCTCCAGACTTACGAGTCTGCAGATAAATCACGGAGAGGAAGGAACAACACCTGAACGGAAGAACGTAAGAGGAACTTTACGTAGAATCGCACGCCTCCGTTGAGTATAACGGTTAAAATGAGACAGGCTCTCCTGACTGATAGGTGCGTTTCAGCTGTGAGGGGCTGAGCAGAGCGACGTGCACCAGCTGTGGTCCTCGGGAGCCGCGGTCGCACGGCGCAGAGTGACGGGGCGCGAGATTTCCTGGGCAGAAGGCGGGACGGGCCGGGCCAGTGCAACGAACTGAGAAGCGGGGCGCTTCTTCATTCAGCACTCCTGCGGAATGCCAAATGGCGCCCGCCTGCGTAGCCGCAACCCGCAGAACAGCGCGCAGTCCGCCACAGCGTGTTACGCAACATTCTGTTCCGTTCTCCGTTCTCCTCGTCAATATCATAAGAGGACAGTACAGACTGGCTCTCTTCGATTTTTTAATTGTAGAAGGATATAAAGGATAACATTCTATTAGAGCAGCTGATAGCATTGGCAGAGCCAGCCATGACAAGATTCTATCATCTGGCTAGCGAGATGCACGAGACAGGCGAAATACCGTCAGACTTCAAGGAGGTTATAATAATTCCAATTCCAAAGAATGTAGATTCCGGCGGGTGTGAAAATTACCGAACTGTCAGTTAAATAAGTGACTGCTGTAAAATAATAATACTAATAAGAATGAAAAACTGGTAGAAGCGGACCTCGGGAAAGATCAGTTCTGATTCCGGAGAAACGTAGGTACACGCGAGGCAATATCTTCTCACAGAAGTTAGTTTAACAAAATCGTTAACCTACGTTTATAGCATTCGTAGACTTAAAGAAATCTTTTGAAAATGTTAACTGTGATAGTCTCTTTCAAATTCTAAAGGTGGCAGAGGTAAAATGCAGGGAGCGGAAGGCAATTTACAATTTATACAGAAACCAGATGGCAGTTATAAGGGTTGAGGACAGCGAAAGGGAAGCAGTGGTTGGGAAGGGAGAGAGACTGGGTTGTAGCCTCTCCCCGATGTTATTCAATCTGTATATTGAGCAAGCAGTAAAGGAAACAAAAGAAAAAATCGGAGTAGGTTTTAAAATTCATGGAGAAGAAGTAAAAACTTCGAGGTTTCCCGATGACGTGGTACTTGTGCCAGAGACACCAAAGGACTTGCAACAGTAGTTGAACGGAATGGACAGTGTCTTGAAAGGAGGATACAAGATGAACATCAACAAAGGCAAAACGAATATAACGGAATGAAGTCGAATTAAATCGGGTGCTGGTGAGGGAATTAGATATGTAAATGAGACACTTAAAGTAATAAATGAGTTTTTGCTATTTGGGAAGCAAAAAATCTGATAGTGGCCTAAGTAGGGTAAATATAAAATGTAGACTGGCAATAGCAAGAAAAGCGTTTCTGAAAATCATCGAGAACAGATTTAAGTCTCACGACGTCCTTTCTGTAACTATTTGTATCAAGTGTAGCCGTGTATGAAAGTGAAACATGGACGATAAACAGTTTAGAGAAGAAGAGAATAGAAGGTTCTGAAATGTGGTGCTAAAAAAGAATGCTGAAGATTAGATGGGAGGATCACTTAACTAAAGAGGAGGTACTGAACAGAATTGGGAAGAACAGAAATTGGTGGTGCAATCTGACTAAAAGAAGGAACCGGTTGGTGGGACACTAATTTACTACTGGACGGAAGCATAGGGGGGGATATAAATCGCAGATGGAGACCAAGAGATGAACATAGTTACCATGGGTAACAGAAGAAATACTTCAGTTGATTGATGAAAGGAGGAAGTACAAACATGTTCCGGAAAATCAGGAATACAGAAATACAACTCGCTGACGTATGAAATAAATAGGAAGTGCAGGGAAGCTAAAACGAAATGGCTGCAGGAAAAATGTGAAGACATCGAAAAAGGTATGATTGTCGGAAAGACAGACTCAGCATACAGGAAAGTCAAAAGAACCTTTGGTGACATTAAAAGTAACGGTGGTAACATTAAGAGTGCAACGGGAATTCCATTGTTAAATGCAGAGGAGAGAGCAGATAGGACGAAAGAATACATTGAAAGCCTCTATGAGGGTGAAGATTTGTCTGATGTGATAGAAGAAGAAACAGGAGTCGATTTAGAAGAGATAGGGGATCCAATATTAGAAGCGGAATTTAAAAGAGCTTTGGAGGACTTACGGTCAAATAAGGCAGAAGGGATAGATAACATTCCATCAGAATTTCTAAAATCATTAGGGGAAGTGGCAACAAAACGACTATTCACGTTGGTGTGTAGAATATGTGAGTCTGGCGACATACCATCTGACTTTAGGAAAAGCATCATTCACACAATTCCGAAGACGGTAAGAGGTGACAATGCGAGAATTATCGCACAATCAGCTTAACAGCTCATGCATCGAAGCTGCTTACAAGAATAGTATACAGAAGAATGGAAAAGAAAATTGAGAATGCGCTAGGTGACGATCAGTTTGGCTTTAGGAAAAGTAGAGGCACGAGAGAGGCAATTCTGACGTTACGGCTAATAATGGTAGCAAGGCTAAAGAAAAATCAAGACACATTCATAGGATTTGTCGACCTGGAAAAAGCGTTCGACAATATAAAATGGTGCAAGCTGTTCGAAATACTGAAAAAAGTAGGAGTAAGCTATAGGGAGAGACGGGTCATATACAATATGTACAAAAACCAAGAGGGAATGATAAGAGTGGACGATCAAGAACGAAGTGCTCGTATTAAGAAGGGTGTAAGACAAGGCTGTAGCCTTTCGCCCCTATTCTTCAATCTGTACATCGAGGAAGCAATGATGGAAATAAAAGAAAGGTTCAGGAGTGGAATTAAAATACAAGGTGAAAGGATATCAATGATACGATTCGCTGATGACATTGGTACCCTGTGTGAAAGTGAAGAAGAAGTAAATGATCTGCTGAACGGAATGAACAGTCTAATGAGTACACAGTATGGTTCCAGAGTAAATCGGAGAAAGACGAAGGTAATGAGAAGTAGTAGAAATGAGAACAGCGAGAAACTTAACATCAGGATTGATGGTGACGAAGTCAATGAAGTTAAGGAATTCTGCTACCTAGGCAGTAAAATAACCAATGACGGACGGACCAAGGAAGACATCAAAAGCAGACTCGCTATGGCAAAAAAGGCATTTCTGGCCGAGAGAAGTCTACTAAAATCAAATACCGACCTTAATTTGAGGAAGAAATTTCTGAGGATGTACGTCTGGAGTACAGCATTGTATGGTAGTGAAACATGGACTGTGGGAAAACCGGAACAGAAGAGAATCGAAGCATTTGAGATGTGGTGCTATAGACGAATCTCGAAAATTAGGTGGACTGATAAGGTAAGGAATGAGGAGGTTCTACGCAGAATCGGAGAGGCAAGGAATTTGTGGAAAACACTGCTAAGAAGGGACAGGATGATAGGACATCCGCTAAGACATAAGGGAATGACTTCCATGGTACTAGAGGGAGCTGTAGAGGGCAAAAACTGTAGAGGAAGGCAGATTGGAATATGTCAAGCAAATATTTGAGGACGTAGGTTGCAAGTGCTACTCTGAGATGAAGAGGTTAGCACAGGAAAGGAATACGTGGCGGGCCGCATCAAACCAGTCGGCAGACTGATGAAAAAAAAAAAAAAAAAAAATGCACTAGTCACGCGGAGATGAAGAGGCTTGTACAGGATACAGCAGTATGGAGACATGCATCAAACCAGTCTTTGGATTGAAAACAACAACAACACATGGACGAAGTTAGAATTATATAAATACCTTCAGACAATGGCGGGCGTTGATTGTATCAACGGGAATAGTTGAAAATGTGTGCCCCGACCAGGACTCGAGCACGGGACCTCCTCCTTACATGGCAGAGGCTCTATCCTTCTGAGCCACCGAGGGCACAGAGGATAGTGCGATTGTCGCGCACTCCTCCCGCGAGACCCACATTCTCACCTCGTATGTTCACACACTACAGTCGTAGTGTCCAACCCCAACACTCATTACTCATGGAAGACATTCTTACCAAGTCCCGTTAGAGTTCGGGGAATATGTGTGCATCCACACAGAAGAGGAAGGTCATGGCCGGTATTGCCAGAACTATATAATTATATGGACATGGTGCCTGTTCTTCCGGAACAACTCTTGCGGGACTTGATAAGAATGTCTTCCACGAGTAATTAGTGTGTTGGGCTGGGAGACTACGAATATACTGTGTGGACACACAAGGTGAGAATGTGGGTCTCGCGGGAGGAGTGCGCGAGGTGGTCCCTGCAGTAGCACTATCATCTGTGCTCTCGGTGGCTCATATGGACAGAGACTCTGCCATTTAAGTAGGAGGTTCCGGGTCGGAGTCCCGGGCAGGGTACACATTTTCACCTGTCCCTCTTGATATATGTATCAACGCCCGTCAGCAGCGGAAGCTATTAATACCAATTCTAATTTCGTTCTAGATGGCTGCAGATCATAAATGCTGTCTGTTTTGACATATCCGAAAGAACAGACACCATATCCATGTAAGCATACAACATATGGAGGACGGATCCTGAACATCTGTTTCCCAAAGCAGTAGGACGAATTTTGGAAAAAAATAAAATAAAACACAAGAAAATCGGCTTTGAAGATTTCCGATCCCTGTTCAATACAACACATTTCAAGCATTTTAACATGTAACACCATAGCTCTAATACTCCAATGATTTATTTTGGTTTTTGTTTCATTTAATATTACACCGTTAAGCTTCTGTAAATGTTTTTGATTGAATAGATAACACAGAACTGTATACTCCTTTCTTTGTAAGAACTTCGATGTCATGATATGATTCTATGCAATGTAGTGTATCTGTCATTTAAATTCTTTGTCCCATTTGGAGGGAACAAAACTTACTGTATATAATTGTAATTTCTGTGTGAATAATTTTTTGTACAAATGTCAATATGTGTAAATATTCTGTTTTATTGAATGAATTTGCTTGCTGTTATGTAAACTGCTGATCCTCACTTAGGGTTCTTAGTTAGTTTGTATGTAAAATGCGTTGTGGTTCCCCTCGGGAACGGAACTGTGTAGCGCGCGCAAATTGTGGTTGGCCTAGGTAGAAAAGGTGGAACAAGAGTCAGTAGGGGACGAGCTACGAGTCGGGGACGAGCTACCAAACTTTGCACTGCCATGTGAAAGATGCATATTGTGCTGGTTCCGAGAGAGGCTTTTTCTGCTACTTTCCAATGCCTCGGATGGATGGATAAATAGCTGGAATTATTCTGGAATTTGTATGTGTCATCGCCATCAAGAAATGACAGAGTCGAGCAATTCTACCTGCAATTTCAACTACCAACATGCAATCGCCACAACATTGCGCAATCACTATAATGGAGCACTATAGCAATGTACAGTGAAGGATCAGCTTAATGGATGTGTCAGTGTGTTCAAATATAAGGTAATTTATAACTGAATTTATGTACCTACCTTGATTTTTCTCCTTATCATAACACCTCTCAGGTTCCTCTCCGTTTGAACTAAAGTGATTTCCGAGGGTCCTTACTGAAAGAACATTAAAGCCCAGTGTTCTGCTAATTCATGCCTCTTGAACATAGTTAAATGAAAGTTTAAGTTAATGTGGCAAGAGAGTGAGTTAAAGTTAATTATGCTCGCCGAAAATAATTTCCCTAGTAAAACTGCTTATTAATGTATTGTTGCCAACTTCAAATTAAAAGTTCTTAAGACTGAGGCTTGTAAAGTTTTTCTTCGTAAATGATCTCATTACTGCCTGTTGTAAATCACAGAAGGTGAGTCAGTATCTTACATATATGTTAATTTTGTCTCTCAATGTAGTAAGAGTGGAAAACTGCAGTATGAAGAGTGGAAAACTGCAGTTGTTCAGTTTGCACCTATAGACGGAAAAAATTATAAGTAGTTAGCATTTTACAAAGACAGAGTGAACATAAAACGTCCAGCGGCACTAACCTGTACCTTATTTAACAGAACGGATAGTGAAAGTTCAGTTTCATTGAAAATAAAAGGTATCAGTACTTAATAATAGCTAAAATGGACAGGAAACTAGAAATAAATCTAGACACGCGAGAACAGGATGCAATCGAGAGCATTTCGGGCAGCACATCAACAGATGGCATTACGCGCGAGTTAAATTACGTACGTTATCACGCGGAGGTAAATAAACAGATAGACGGTATGAGCATCGCTCGTACTAAGCAAGACAATGTAGGCGATGTTGTCGAAGACAGTGGCTATGCTGATGAATCGAGGGATATGTTTGAATCGCCAAAACCAGAAAGGGGCGTAGGAACTGAACACAAACAGGCAGTAGAATCTAAAAGTGAAAAGACACTAGATTTGACTGACTTGCTTAGAATACTGTCTGCGCAAAATGACAATATTAAGGCACAAATGGCAGCACTTGGGCAACAAAGTAAACAAATCGAAATGCAGGGTACCAGACTTAGTAAACAAATTGAAGAAGTCAACTCAAGGATAGGAAGAATGAGTAATGAAATCAAAAATATTAAAAGCGAAATTACTGTCATCAATGGCAATATTGCCAATGTACAAGGACAAATTGATGACATTAACGAAAGGTTTGATACTGAAGTAATTAAAATTCAAGATCAAATAGAACCCTTAGTCTGTACTAAAGTGGGTGAAAAGGTATTCGGTATTAAATCCGAAATAAAAACAGAATGTAACGTGGAATTTGTACAGATTAAACAATCTGTAACAGAAACAAGTAGAGAACTAACCAAACAGATTGTTACTTGCAAAAAGAAGTGTGGACGTAACACTTCACACATCCAAGGCAAAATGTATGACTTGGAAAGAAAAATACAGACAGGACCTACACATTTTACTGAAAAAATGCCTTTCAGTAAAATCTTAGAGTGCGAGGAAAAATTCGACCCTGCAAAGAGGCATAACGGATGGCACCCCCTTGATTTTGTAAAGAATTGCGAAAGAAATTTTCCTGAATATTTATCTGACCAGGAAAAAATTAATGTTGTAATCTGTGCATTAACGGGAGAAGCAAAAAGGTGGGGATTGAATCGGGATACAAACCAGATGTCTTTTGAAAACTTTAAGCAAAAATTTATTGACGAATACTGGTCGGAACGAAAACAAGACCAGTTGTGGCGTGAGTTTTTAATGGCCAGGCTGTATGATAGCAGGGTTAGACAAACCATGAAAGAGCTTTGCGAATCGTGGTATAGAAAACTGATACACCTAAAAGCAAGGAGGACTGAAGCCGAGATCGTTTGGGTTCTTTGGCAGAAGCTGCCTGAGGATTCTAAACGATATGTTGGGAGTACCAACAAAAGTTTTTCTACGTTCCTGGAAAGGGTAGAGGATGAAGATCACTGGCGAAGAAATCGCGAATCTCGTCCTCATAATAACAACAATTATTCGAGCGAAAGCAATGACCAAAACGAACGACCTGAAAACAATAGATATCATGTAAACACGATTCAAAGAGGTCGTGCGAGAGGCAGGGGAAATTACACTACGCGCGGCCATCTAGGAAGCGGCGAAGCTGGTCGAATTTTCGAGTGCGACTTTCCTATCTGTGTAAAGTGGTTGAACGAAGGTGGAAAGGGAGTGGGCGACAAGGTGTTGGACGCCCACGTCTAATCAGAGAACGAGCAACTCGGAGACTTGCCCGCTCTGTAAAGCAGGGTAGGCGGCGATCCGACGGCGGACCACAGTGCTGGTGTAGGCACAGGTGCTTCGAGGCACGCCGTCCAGCGCACATTCTCGAACATGCGGTTGGCTACACTTTTTTTTTCATTTTGACGCAATGGATTCGTCAATGACGATTGCAGTGAGCCCGGCGTCACCTTGGATCAATGCGAACGTGTCGACTGGTAGAATGAATCGCGCTTCTAGTTGGCATGGAAAGAAGGGTAAGGTGGCCAGGTTGGGAAAAGTGCCCACTGCCTATTTGATGTCTTCAACAGGGCTGCTTCCTACTGATAAGTGGCGAAACTAGCTGTAGTCCACACCATTAGTGTTGTCAGTCACGTTGACAAAGAAAGCTTTCTGCGTTATCTTTCTGTGAAAACATTAAAGTTTTTCGATCGTTTGATATAAGGTAAGTCATTCATATTACTTTAGTAGCTTCATTTTTATGTAGAGCAATAGGTTTTTGTGATATCACGGTTGGCGCAGGGCCTTTTAGCTTACTAATATAACCGAGTGTCGTTTCCTTCCGTTGTATTACTTCGCGTGACAGCCACTGATACAGACATAACGTTCGATTGGGAAAACTGACCACGCTACACGTCGGGAAAAAAGGCCAAGGTTGCCACTTTTCCAGACAGATGGCCATTATTCCCGGCAATTCATGTTCAATCTGTTTGTCCCAATGAGAATTAGCTAATTCCATATTTTAAGCATAGTACAACAACTGAAATTAGAAATCGTTTTACACACCAATCTAATATCCATTATGGCGCTCTTCTTCAAGGATGTCCAAGAGCTTTAAGACGCCAAGAAAATACGAGAAAACAGAACTACGTCCTTGGAACTCTGCTGCGATACAAAAGGTAGTTGAAGTAGTACAGAATAATAACCTGTCTTTTTCGGCAGCAGCAAAACGATTTAATATTGCACGTAATACGATAAAACGAAGAGTTCTAGGAGTTGGCAGTAAAAAGGTTATGGGCAGCCGAAGGGCATTATTCAGCGTCGAACAACAGCCATAAAGCCTTAAGGACATTTTTGAAACAGAAAACCTCTTTTCAGGAATTACAGTGAATACCTCGCGGTGATTAGCATTCTAGTTGACCGAGCATAACAATATACCACATCGTTTCAACAAAGTCATTTTCGCAGGGAAAGCTCTTCAAAAGGTGAGTATTGTAAGGACTGAATGTTTGTCTTGCAAATATCAGCTAAAAATATCTGAGAACTGTTAATTTGAAGGTTAGGCTGCCAAGATCGTCTATTGTTGGATAAACACCGTCACGTGGAGCTCTGGTGTCAGACTGTCACCATAGACTGTTACTTCTTTCTACAGAAGCTGTTCACTTAAACATGAATTCATGTTGTCAATTGAATTTGTGTTCCTAAGCCACTCGTGATACGTTTTAAGTTAGCACTAAAAAACATTAATAAAATAAAATAAAAAATAAAAATGCACTCCGTCTTCAGGCCTCGAGTGGCCTACCGGGACCATCCGACCGCCGTGTCATCCTCAGGAGGATGCGGATAGGTGGGGTCGGCCGGGTGGCCGAGCGGTTCTACACGCTACAGTCTGGGACTGCGCGACCGCTACGATCGCAGGTTCGAATCCTGCCTCGGGCATGGATGTTTGTGATGTCCTTAGGTTAATTAGGTTTAACTAGTTCTAAGTTCTAGGGGACTCATGACCTCAGATGTTAAGTCCCATAGTGCTCAGAGCCATTCGATAGGTGGGGCGTGGGGTCAGCACACCGCTCTCCCGGTCGTTATGATGGTATTCTTGCCTGAAGCCACTACTATTCAGTCGAGTAGCTTCTCAATTGGCATCACGAGGCTGAGTGTACCCCGAAACATGGCAACAGCGCATGGCGGCCTGGATGGTCACCCTTCCAAGTGCCGATCACGCCCGACAGCGTTTAACTTCGGTGATCTCACGGGAACCGGTGTATCCACTGCGAAAAGGCCGTTGCCTGTTGTAATTTAGCACATAGTTCAATTTACATGAACTGGAACTGTTTCTGTAAGTTATACAAAACAGGGTCAAGAGGAAGTAGATTCTTTTCAGTAGCGTAGACCTACCTTCTTGCTGCATGCAACGAAGGAGATTGGTATGAGAGCCCCATTTGGCGTTGACTATCCCACGATAGTTGATTATGGCTACCTTGCGTTTCAATTTTAGCACTTTTCGGCTACTAGTTTCAACACTGATTTTGTCTTTGAAAGAGTTTTCAGTGCCGCTAAGAAAAAATATCGTTCCATTAAAAAACATAATTGCTGTAATATCTCTGTGATACAGCAACCAAAAGTATTACCAACGCAGCAGAAATACGTGACCCTAGACTACCGTCATTTCCGGAAGACCACGCCTCGACACCTTGAACAGTTCGCGACATAAGGGGGGTGTTAGTCTTATGCCACGCACCCTATATGTCTCACCTAGCACGGTAAGACGAGTTTGTGGCGTGCCGTGTGATAGCTGTGCGGAGGAGGAATATATTGAAATTTTTGCGGAACGGAAGACATTTCACGTAGTTTTCTTTTTCACATTCGTTGGCTTTGCCAACTCACAACCAAACTTAATTCCAACCAAACGTAGATCTCTGTACCGAGTGAGGCTCAAAAATGGTTCAAATGGCTCTAAGCACTATGGGACTTAACATCTGGTCGGCCGATGTGGCGAGTGTTTCTAGGTGCTTCAGTCTGGAACCGAGCGACCGCTACGGTCGCAAGTTCGAATCCTGCCTCGGGCATGAATGTTTCTGATGTTCTTAGGTTAGTTAGGTTTAAGTAGTTCTAGGGGACGGAGGACCTCAGATGTTATGTCCCATAGTATTCAGAGCCATTTGAACCATCTGAACTTATCTGAGGGCGTCAGTCCCCTAATCTTAGAACTACTTAAAGCTAACCAGCCTAAGGACATCACACACATCCATGCCCGATGCAGGATGCGAACCTGCGACCGCAGCAGCAGCGTGGTTTCAGACTGAAGCGCCTAGAGCAGCTCGGCCACAGCGGCCGGCGCGAAAGCTGCTTGTCCCTCAGAGCCCAGACTATGTATAAATGTGTCTGTGCAGAAGTGTCTCTCAAGTCATGACTTCCAAACCCTGATAAGGCACGGTCCTTAACCGTGTCTGATCCCCAAGTTGTTGCTGTTCCCATGTATCCTGTGGGAGAAACTCTGGCAGGAGTGTTCGGAAATCGTATGTGCGATCATCATTGACAGTTCATGTCCATGTTGGACCGAAAGACGCGTAATATTGAAGCAACTGTTTGCAATAAGCTGCAGATAGCGGGTCCAATGATTCTATAGAACAAATTTTCAATTTCACTGGATATTCCGTATGATGAAAATGTTTCTGCCGCGTCATTCATAAAGTTCCTTGAGGAATACTAAGTCTCCAGCTAGGGGCGGGAGTAGGTGGGGTGTGGGCTGCCACGGACTGCCGCCTCGCCCACTCTCCCGGCGCGAGGGTGGTGCGGATATATTCGGGCGGCCGACTCACCCCTCCCCCGGCCTTACATGTATGAGGACACACTGACCATCTGGTCCTTTTACTGTCCGCCGCATAAAACGTTATAACGTACACGCCTGCCTCCGCTCTCGTATTCTTTATGTGAGAAAGGAAGGGCCGCAGGAAGGACAATGGCGAGCAAGGCGGAGGAATAAAAAACAGTGTGTGTGTGGGTGGGTGGGGGCGGCAGTTATGCGCAAGTGTTACACGGCGGGCCACATTACTGCCGCCGTTACGGCGCTGCCCCGTCCGGCCGCACCTGACGAGGGCGCCGGCCGTCTGTGCGGAACACTGTGGCCGCTTCCAGCGCTCATTGTGCAACACATGGGGTGTTCACGGCCGCATTTGCGAGGGGCGTACCATAACTAACGCAACGCTTTCTTTTCTCGGCCAATTTCTGTTGATAAAAGTGAGGATTTTTTTGAGGGACATCGTGGAATATCCCCTCTACAGCCCTCATATTTTCATGAAGTTCACATAGTTGGCGACGGTACACGTAGCCTCCAAAAAATGGTTCAAATGGCTCCGAGCACTATGGGACTTAACATCTGAGGTTTGGCCTTCTTAGCCATAAGTGGCGGAATTAGCAGCGCACCAACGCTGGAATAGAAGCCATGCTGGACGTGCCTCCACTTCACCTTTGTATTAAGATGGAGGCAGCAGCTAGGGCATACAGACTTAAAATTGGCCAAACTCATATGGATATCCAGAATCAAAAAATGGTTCAAACGGCCCTGAGCACCAAGGGACTAAACATCTGTGGTCATCAGCCCCCTAGAACTTCTAACTACTTAAACCTAACTGACCTAACTACATCACACACATCCATGCCCGAGGCAGGATTCGAACCTGCGACCGTAGCGGTCACGCGGTTCCAGACTGAAGCGCCTAGAACCGCTCGGTCACTCCGGCAGGCTACGTAGCCTTCAAACTGGCGTCGGTAACAAAGGTGCGCACCAAGCACAGACCTGGCTACGTGGGAAACTGCAGTATCGCAGATATTCATAGGCGCTTGCAGCGAGTGTACCGTGAGCTGGCAGTGAACAGAAGCACGATGAGTCGATTGGGCGAGGCGCCTGTGATCGTCGCAACAGGGTCGCGCTAGCCTGTCGATCTCCCGCGTGCCTGCCGGCCGCACACAGCTGTGACTCTTGCAAAGCTGAAACGTGCGGACACTCATTCGAGGTGATCGTCAGATCACAATCAAATACCTCGTTGTGCAACTGGACGTCTCTGTTACCAGTGGTGACACCATCATCTACATCTACATGACTACTCTGCAATTCACATTTAAGTGCTCGGCAGAGGGTTCATCGGACCACAATCATACTATCTCTCTACCATTCCACTCCCGAACAGCGCGCGGGAACAACGAACAGCTAAACCTTTCTGTTCGACCTCTGATTTCTCTTATTTTATTTTGATGATCATTCCTACCTATATAGGTTGGGCTCAACAAAATATTTTCGCATTCGGAAGAGAAAGTTAGTGACTGAAATTTCGTAAAAAGATCTCAAAGGTGTGTGCCCAATGGATTCTTTAACGGGACACCCTCCCCTAGCATTACTTTTCCTTAGCAGTTGCTGTCGATACTAGTATTATTTTTCGAATTTCGGACAGTTAAGTATTATCTCAGCTATTTTCTGAAGACTTTCATATAATTTTGTACACAATATGTTATATTTCCAGCTAAAATTTATGAAAAGGAATTACTTTATTTTCGATTTTACAGTCCATAAGTACAATAGGTACAGTTAAAATTATTTTTGTTTAGAAACTTAAAATTTCTATTATTAATTACGCAGTGTAGTCTTTATCATGATTATTTCCGGATTCATTTATGAAATAATAGTCGAAATTTATAGAAATTCATTTGTCAAGAGAAACTGTAAACCTTTGCAACATAGTCATTAACGCAGAGTGAAGTAGTGGTAAGCATGTTTCTGATATGATCGGACGTATTTTCGTATTTTGGGCGAACAATGTAATTTCAGCTTTGTTGATGTGAAAATTGAAAAGACTACCTGATATATTAAAAAGTGACAAAATATATTAATGTAAAAACAAAAATTCTGCAACAACAATACTCAAATTTGTTTAGATCAATTCAACCATGAGGACCTAAACTGAGAGAATTTCAGTTTCAGGAAGAGGCCCCTTAAGAGCTGGAGCGGACCCTATACGAAAAGCTAAGTAAACTAGGAAGTTTTTTTGTAACCTTTTCTCTTCTCAACTTTTTCATAAAAGACTTTGCTTGTTGTGGAGAATAACTGGAATTAGGAAGGAGGTGGGAGATTACAATTCCTAGCCACTTAACAGAAGACTTGCACCTGTTTTGTCCTAAGAAGGGCGCCCTCCACGGGAAGCGCCACACTGATGACGTGCGCGTTACTGATGCGGCAAGATGTTGGCTGCGACGTCGGCGAGTCGAGTGTTACCATGCTTGCATACAGGTCCTCCATGTAAGCTGGCGTAAGGCCGTCGCATTTAACGGAGGGTATGTCAGAAAATAGGGTTCTGTTGCCAGAGAGTGGGGAATAATATACTGAACTGGAAACCTGAGTAAAACCAAACTTGTTTCAGAAAAAATATGATTTACAGAACGCCACTCATAATACAGGGAACAATAAAATAGTAGAGGAAAACCTGGAGGTGCTGTGGTGGATGTGTTGAGGAACAACTCAGTACAGAAAGACGCGAGCGGAAACGTTATCAAACAACGCTACAGGGCAGCGAAGTTTGAAAGCTGTCCTCCCATTTCTACTACTTACGACTGTTTAGCATAAGCGAGAAGCACACATTATGCCCCAACTGATACGCCCGCAAAACCAGCTGGGCAGAACAGTTATTAGGATTATGAATAGGGCCAAATACGGTTAGGGTCAGTTTCACCTTCTAATTGTAATTTATTGTACTTTAACAACACATTTACAACCAAAGAGGCACATAGCCGAACCCTTACCAAATGCAACTCTTTCACGGCTGAAGGCCTCCAAACAAGAAAAAAATGCATTTGAAATAGCAAATAAAGTAATTAAAAAAACATATCACAGCTAGGTGGAAAGCCTCAAGGCAAAGTAGATAGAACAAACATATGCAAGATGCAATACAAATGGATGAAGGCCACAATGAAATTTCAAAATTTTAAAATATGTTACCATAATCTTTTAAAGGCAGAAAGCCGCAATATTTAAGCATTAAAGGTAATTTCAGGAATAAAGTCGCAAGGATGAAAGCCCACAATTAATTTTCCAAAATTTTAGAAGGATATAACAATAAACCTTAAATTTTAAATAGCTGAGAAAAGATAATGAAACACAGGTGGGAAAGACAACAAGGCAACGGCACTCAGAAGCCTCCAGGGAGGTCTGTTGCCGTCGTTCACTTAGGTTAGACAGGTGGTGAGCCCAACTACACTTGATACGTCGGATCCCAACCAGGAGACAGCCACGGACCGACCGACTAACGACTTGCTTGCCACCAATCGGTACATGAGAATTTAAACACAAAATGTTACGGGCATGATTATCCACAATCAAATATGTATATGTATTAAGCTGTCAAAACTACAAGGCGTGTTGGACAGCGACAACCGGTGAGATAAGGACACTGCCTCAAATTACGTTAGTGGCCAGGGGAGGTAACCAGAACACTAACGGCCACAAGGCCGAAAATTCCGCTGCTGCAATCAAATTGTAGTCAAACAATATACACTCCTGGAAATTGAAATAAGAACACCGTGAATTCATTGTCCCAGGAAGGGGAAACTTTATTTACACATTCCTGGGGTCAGATACATCACATGATCACACTGACAGAACCACAGGCACATAGACAAAGGCAACAGAGCATGCACAATGTCGGCACTAGTACAGTGTATATCCACCTTTCGCAGCAATGCACGCTGCTATTCTCCCATGGAGACGATCGTAGAGATGCTGGATGTAGTCCTGTGGAACGGCTTGTCATGCCATTTCCACCTGGCGCCTCAGTTGGACCAGCGTTCGTGCTGGACGTGCAGACCGCGTGAGACGACGCTTCATCCAGTCCCAAACATGCCCAATGGGGGACAGATCCGGAGATCTTGCTGGCCAGGGTAGTTGACTTACACCTTCTAGAGCACGTTGGGTGGCACGGGATACATGCGGACGTGCATGGTCCTGTTGGAACAGCAAGTTCCCTTGCCGGTCTAGGAATGGTAGACCGATGGGTTCGATGACGGTTTGGATGTACCGTGCACTATTCAGTGTCCCCTCGACGATCACCAGAGGTGTACGGCCAGTGTAGGAGATCGCTCCCCACACCATGTTGGCCCTGTGTGCCTCGGTCGTATGCAGTCCTGATTGTGGCGCTCACCTGCACGGCGCCAAACACGCATACGACCATCATTGGCACCAAGGCAGAAGCGACTCTCATCGCTGAAGACGACACGTCTCCATTCGTCCCTCCATTCACGCCTGTCGCGACACCACTGGAGGCGGGCTGCACGATGTTGGGGCGTGAGCGAAAGACGGCCTAACGGTGTGCGGGCCGTAACCCAGATCCATGGAGACGGTTGCGAATGGTCCTCGCCGATACCCCAGGTACAACAGTGTCCCTAATTTGCTGGGAAGTGGCGGTGCCGTCCCCTACGGCACTGCGTAGGATCGTACGGTCTTGGCGTGCATCCGTGCGTCGCTGCGGTCCGGTCCCAGGTCGACGGGCACGTGCACCTTCCACCGACCACTGGCGACAAGACAACATCGATGTACTGTGGAGACCTCACGCCCCACGTGTTGAGCAATTCGGCGGTACGTCCACCCGGCCTCCCGCATGCCCACTATACGCCCTCGCTCAATGTCCGTCAACTGCACATACGGTTCACGTCCACGCTGTCGCGGCATGCTACCAGTGTTAAAGACTGCGATGGAGCTCCGTATGCCACGGCAAACTGGCTGACACTGACAGCGGCGGTGCACAAATGGTGCGCAGCTAGCGCCATTCGACGGCCAACACCGCGGTTCCTGGTGTGTCCGCTGTGCCGTGCGTGTGATCATTGCTTGTACAGCCCTCTCGCAGTGTCCGGAGCAAGTATGGTTGGTCTGACACACCGGTGTCAATGTGTTCTTTTTTCCATTTCCAGGAGTGTAGTTAACTCCACCGCATGGCGACTAAATTTCAGCAATACATAGACTCGGTGTTGCTCACAGGAAAACCTCCCAAACAGCGAACCACAGAAACGAACCACACAACATGAATGGACGCCGCTTGGGCACTTGACACCACTACTCAACCTTGGCGTCCTGGGTCGGTGAACCACGAAGCTCGTAGCTATCGGACAACTCCACACGCTCCCACACTGAACAGGGACCGCCACCGCACCCAACCGACTTCACTGCACGCAGATACCCTCTCTGGTCGGCGCCAACCGACCGCTTCCTGCTGGTCCGTCCGCGACTACTGCTCGGTCGCGACTGCACTCCTGGTGCGTCTCCCACTCACTTCCACACACACGACGGCGGAAATAATGGCTCAGACCCAGCAGTGCAGAGGAAACACGCCCACTGGCTAAGCAACATCCCTGCACCAGGGCGCCGGCCGTAGCGTCCGAGCGTTTCTAGGCGCTACAGTCTGGAACCGCGCGACCGCTACGATCTCAGGTTCGAATCCTGCCTCGGGCACGGATGTGTGTGATGTCCTTGGGTTAGTTAGGTTTAAGTAGTTCTAAGTTCTAGGGGACTGATGACCTCAGAAATTAAGTCCCATACTGCTCAGAGCCATCTGAACCATTTTTTGAACCTGCACCAGGAAAGGACCGACCCAAGTTCCACAAGATGGTCCCCGATGAGACGACCGACCTCTCAGAGCCAATACGCCGACATTGTCAATTAAAATCACACAACCTTATAGACACTTGCACGAATACCTGAACGAAACTCAACCGTAACGAAGCACTCATGAAGACAAATCGGGAGTCGATGCACACACACACACAGGCGACTCATGAACGATCGGCGAGCCAAAACGCGTCGTCCGATAGGACGGCCGACCAACGATCCACAGAGACCGTGGCTCAGCTTTAGTGATACGTGGCGGCAATGGTCGGGCGAGCCAAGCCGACAAAGACCTCACTGCTCCTCCAACCCGCCTGCACTAGTGCCACATTGCAACTCCCCGACTGGCAGGTCCGGACTGCGTTTCAGACGCATTCGAACCGACTGGCAGGCCCGAACTCACGACGCGAACTTGCAGCCCGAACTCGTTACGACAGACAACGACCGGGAATTAATAGCAGTCAAGCAGAGATACTACGAGAGGGGATATATCGACACGCGCTGCTAACGCCGTTCACGGCCAGACAAAGCAGCAACTCAGTGACTCTACTAATTTAAATTAACGCAGTGAGTTGGAAGTACGTAAAAAACAGGGTGTAAAATACATGAAGGCTGGAAGACGAGCCACGTACGCCTCAGCATAACCGAAAATTGTGAATGTGACCCAACAAAACATGATCTGATCTTTCCACTAATGGTAGGACATGACAAACTCACAGGAAGTACACGGTGAAGCGGAAAATTATTCGGAAATAACAACTGCTTGCTGAACGTGCACGTGAAACTGCTACCCACATACTACACAAGCTCCAAGTGTGATAGCCGGCCGCGGTGGTCTAGCGGTTCTAGGCGCTCAGTCCGGAACCGCGCGACCGCTACGGTCGCAGGTTCAAATCCTGCCTCGGGCATGGATGTGTGTGATGTCCTTAGGTTAGTTAGGTTTAAGCAGTTCTAGGTTCTAGGGGACTGATGACCACAGATGTTAAGTCCCATAGCGCTCAGAGCCATTTTGAACCAAGTGTGATAAATTGCACCTTATACGTGCGATTCATGCTGAGACAGCTGTCTTTGTCACCTGTTATTTACATTGCCTAATAACCTGTGAACATTTAGCGTGAATGGTGAAAGCAATGATTTGTTGAAAATTCTTTACAAAACAAGAACTACTCACGGGGAATGCAAGTACAACGTAATGCTGAAAGAAGTGCATCACAAATGCAAGAAGCACATCACCACATCAAAGCAGATGTGAATCCTGACATGGACGTGATACATGTCGCTGAAATTGGTGATGCCGAGATGATGCAAATGCATGTGGCTGAAGCTGGTAACACCAGGAAAAGGTGTGAATTAATGAATTCGCGAAATATAAATGTAGCAGATAAACAGGATAATTTACCATTAGAGTAGTTATACAACTTCTTCATGTTGGTAACGAATATCTCACATTCTTTCTGAACAACGTGTTAGAATGACAAAAGAAATAACTCGCTCATTAGTATGAAAACCGGCTTGTAAGTCATTTGAATTTATGGATCCTTGTCACCGTCGCCGCACCGTCTTAAAGGATACGTTCGTCGTATGTCCGACGTTGTCTCCTGCGGTCATTTCATGCTGTGTCGCTTGTCTGTTAGCACTGACAAATCTACGCAAACGTTATGTGATGGAAGTTGGTCATTGCGTTGCCAGTGGGTGATAGGTAATGTCTGAAATTTGGTATTATCGGCAACGGGTTCCCGGGTTCGATTTCCGGCGGGGTCAGGGATTTTCTCTGCCTCGTGATGACTGGGTGTTGTGTGATGTCCTTAGGTTAGTTAGGTTTAAGTAGTTCTAAGTTCTAGGGGACTGATGACCATAGATGTTAAGTCCCGTAGTGCTCAGAGCCATTTGAACCATTCTCGGCAAATTCTTGACGCTGTGGACGCTGTGTACCTCGGAATATTCGCTAACGATATCCCAAAAGGAATGTCCCATGCGTCTAGCTCCAATTACCATTTCGCATTTTAAGTCTCTCAATTCCCGTCGTGCGGCCATAATCACGTCTGAAACCTTTTTACATGAATCACCCGAGTACAAATGACAGCACTGCCCTTTTATACCTACAGTACTCCATACTACCGTCATCTGTATATGTGCATATCGCTATTCAACTATATCTGTCACCTCAGTGCAGTTTTATGTGTAAAATTACCTGTTAAATAACCACATTCAAATTTCAATTATGTTATAACTTTATTTCGCCGGCAAGACGTGAAGGGTTGATCGTTGCCGGTCACTGTGTCAGCTACTTGGTGAGGTAGTTTGTGTGCTTGGCACTACTCATAAGCATTGACTGTGGGAAACGTTGCTTTTTGAGCATTCGTGAGGTGTCTGCATTTCATGGCGCAATTTTCACTGATTTATATAGCGAAATTGTTTTGAACGCTGTGAGTGGATTCATGTTCCATGTTGTATTGCTTGGCTGTTTTCCGACCTGTGTTGATTTTATAAATGTTTTAGCATTAGTAGTAAAATGTTCACCAAAAAATGTCGCTTCATATTAACAACAACGAGAGAATAGTAAAATAATGAAAACGTAAGCTTTAGAATTAATGAACTGGAATAAAATACTCTTGCTTCGTGTAATCGCTTCAAGAGAGTAAGTACCTGTTGCTCTCCTATAAACGAATCATAAACCACAGAAGTCACTGTCGGACAGCAGAAAACTTTAATGACACAAAACCGAATGCGAAGAATGGTTTGCATAATAATCGATATGCCTGCTTCAGCATGTGTTTCTAATATATTCCAAAACGCCATGCATAAAAATGAAATTTTCCGATGCTCATACGTCGTGTTCTATTCGTGACGAGAAGGTAGAGTGAAATGCTTTGGATAGCCGTGGTCGGTCAGAGAGATGGTTGGCCTCTGTAATAAAAAAACTGAGTGGAAGGATCAACAAACCAACTCGACCAAGTGTCAGGTGACGTCCGCAAGGATCGGCTCTGTGGCACTATCTTACAGTTCAGGGTCGAAGTATGAGTACTGCACACCTCCTAATGCTGAGGCAAATAGAGCAAATCAGGTGGTCCTTTTAGCATTTGATGTGATCTTCAGTGGGTCTGATGGAACATATTAAGGCACCATCAGCTCATGGGCGGTTCCTTGGAAACCACAAAAAGCGTACCTTTTTGCTTTAATTTCACCGTAGCCAGCGGACGAAATACCTGCCGAGTATTCCAAGACGGCTATGTACAGCAAATGGCTGAAATTTTTACAATATATTCCTAAGATCCCCATCTAAAATAGCATCGAAAATTATGTTCATATCTTTATCTGTGTCTAAGACACGTAAATTGGTGTGAGGTGAAAATGTTGTTAATGCAGTGACGTAGCACGGAGAAATACGCTGATATGCTGTAAAATGTTTCCGTTATCATCTGGGAACCCCATGTTGTAGTAGTAAAGCATATGCAAAAACTGTTTGCAAGTAAAATCCGGACTGAGGTGTAAAATTAGTTCTGTGCTATTTCAATTTCGCATTAGTAAAATATCTAAATTTGACTGACCAACACATTTCCTTTCATGTGAATTACGTGCCCTGCTGCAGCAAGGGGAAGAATGCACCTATCGGAGCACAACAATTGGGATTATGTCTCTATTTACTCAAAAACCTCTGACTCAAAAATGGGTTACCACCTGCCTCTTTGTGTCTCCCACAGGTCCTTCAAAACTTTTTCCAAATGTTTTTTAAATAAACAGGAGCATTTTCTCATTTTTGTGTTCTTCTAGAAACGTTTTTTGTCTCTCAGCAGTAGTGATATGTTTTTCTTAACTTTATAAACTGTAGGATCAGATGATGTACGTAGCAATTTGAATATTATGGAGTGCTGAAGGTACGGCCGTTGTTGCGTCACAAAAACGACTACTTCCAACGAATTTATCGGGCCGAAAAATTTCATAGTTTAGAAGGTCGCAAATTGACACAGCACATTCAAATGAAGAATAGTTAAGTTACAGTTACTTATTATCGAAAGTATTACTTGGGAGTAGCAGCGCGGGATTAGCCAAGCGGTCTGAGGCGCTGCAGTCATGGACTGTGCGGCTGGTCCCGGCGGAGTTTCGAGTCATCCCTCGGGCATGGGTGTGTGTGTTTGTCCTTAGGATAATTTAGGTTAAGTAGTGTGTAAGCATAGGGACTAATGACCTTAGCAATTAAGCCCCATAAGATTTCACACACATTTGAACATTTTCTAGGGATTACACTAATTACATACGACCTGATAGTCCAACGCCTGCCGGTGGGAAGGTAGAGAAGACTGCAGTTCCGTCGTTCACATTTTTTTAAGAAACAAACTACATACAAAAATTGAAAAGATGTTAAGAAGTGACATAGATATAACCTGTGTTTTAAGCACAAAATTTTATCGCTGATTTTTGCGAACTCTACCGGTACGTTATAGTGTGCCATTGTTAATTCCTTGTCTTTTGAGATTAGTTGCCAGGCGCTACAGTCTGGAACCGCGCAACCGCTACGGTCGCAGGGATTTGTCTGATGTTCTTAGGTAGTTATAAGTTCTAGGGGACTGATGACCTCAGCAAAGTCCCATAGTGCTCAGAGCCATTTGAACCATAGTTGCCAGGAGGTTTGGTACTGAATGCGAATTTAATTCAAAAATGGTTCAAAGGGCTCTGAGCACTGCTGAGGTCATCAGTCCCCTAGAACTTATAACACCCTAAACCTAACTGACCTAAGGACATCACACACATCCATGCCCCAGGCACGATTCGAACCTGCGGACGTAGCGGTCGTGCGGTTCCAGATTGTAGCGCCTAGAACCGCTCGGCCACACCGGCCGGCCCGAATTTGGTTATTTAATCCAAAGCGTAATAGAATCGACTCACTCTTCCATTCAGTTTAACGTTTATAGAACTTGATTCGTATGATGTTTGTATGTGTCTTGCTTATCACGTGCCTTTGTGTTTCTAAGAGGTCATGTGTTTCTCTGTTCACTTGATCTTTGACTCAGTTATCTGACGTAGAGCTTCTCAGTTCAATTACTCTGTTTATTTTCTTGATATTTAAGTGAAAGTTGGCATACCTTTTAGTCTGCCGCCATTGCATAATCCCTGCTGAGGGATGCATTTGATAATTTTCGTCTGATATTTCGCATCGTAAATAGCGACCCTATTTGAAACATTCTCTTCATGTTTCCACAGCAAACACAATAGGCCATGACGCGGTCACAACTTGGGGAGACACTGTTAGATTATCTTGCAGAACTGTGTAGCCAACACATCAGTGTCACCCTATACACAGGGTGTAACAAAATGATATTGACAAACTCCAAGAGTCTGCAGTGAGTGTCTTTAGAAACAAATGCAGTGTAGTTGCACGTGTACAGAAACATCAGCCAACACCACAAAGCGTCGACATTCTGGGAGAAAATGGTGCCGCTAGGTCATCCCCTGGCAGCATACGTGAGTCTTTACGGTCAGCAGTATTGTGGTCGAGATCGACAGTATCTGACGTCCTGAACTGCGCCAGTCCTTTGAACCATGTAAGCGCATGATATTTTGCAGCCGGAAAGTAAGTTCCATAGGGACAGAGTAGGGTGTGAGGGTCAGTCATATCAGGTGTGACCCTGAGGTAGCAAGCCAATATCTTCTGTGTTAGTCGCCAAACTCCGGACGATGATGCGCAAGTAAAACGATGTTCATCAGTATCCAAAAGGTGACAATCTGGGCAATAAGGGGAGTCTGCCAGTCCAACAGTGTGAAGTCGCTGTAGTGTGGCATATTTTTTGTTGGCGATCTGATACCATTTCGAACGCACCGTGGAGGACAGAAAGTTGTGGTCTATCGTTTTCCACACTCTTGGCCAGTGAACCGTAGGATACTTGTTTTCCACCACGTTATGGGGAACAGCACGCAGAAGGTTGGTATAATAATCTTTCGCCTTTGGTGGATGCGTGGCGGAGAGGTTCGAGCTGACATAGCTGTAATCAAGAATGAAGGTTGACACATGGGAGAGCTGTGGTGCGACGTGCGCAACGTTAGAGACTGGCATCAGAACCTGTAGTAAACGACCCGTGAGAGAGGTATTTTGACTCTTCCATCGTTTCCTCATGTTGCTCACGTAAAGGCTAGCTGCTCTCGCCCTGACGTTGACCAATCCCAGCCCTCCTTTGTGCACTTGGAGGGTAAGAGTGTCGTATCGTACTTTAAAGATATGACCTGCGGAAACGTAGTAACTGAAGGCCGCCTGAAACCGGCGACCTATCTGCATCGGTAGTGGGAGGACTTGTGCCACGTGGTTGAGTTTTGATGCCACGTAGAGGTTCAGGTATTCAACACGTTGTAGCTGATTCAAGTCCCGGAGCAGGTTCTGTCGCACCATTGCGCGTATGATCTGTAATAACCGTCGGTAGTTTGCTGCAGCTGTTTTACGTACATCTTTCTTGAACGTGATTCCTAAATATCGCACATCAGAAAATGGTGGGAGGGGAGCGAGGGCTTCCGGTCCGAGACCACGCCCAATATCCAACGCCGCCGACTTGTTGATGTTCAGAAGACAGCCTGCGGCCTGTCCGTATCGCTCAATCCAGGTTAGTACGCTTTGAACTTCGTCATTGGAACGAACCAGCAGTAGCAGGTCGTCAGCGTATGTCCTATAGCGAAAGGTGACGTCCCGCTGCGTGATGCCAGATAGGCGGTGGTTAAGGCCCCCTAGGAGTGGCTCGAGTGCGATGGCATAAAGGTAGGTAGAAAGGGGACAACTCTGTCGTAGAGACCTCTTAATGGGTACTGGTCCTACCGTCCTTCCATTGACCTGGGCGTGTGAGCTGGCTGCGGTCCAAAGACGCCGTAGGGTGTCGTTGAGGCCCGGGGGAAATCCCATACAGTCCATCACTCGTACGAGGAAGTTGTGGTGCACTCTATCAAAGGCACGGTTGAAATCTACGGAGACGATCGCCGCTCTCAGACGGCACGCAGAAGCGATCGCTAATAAGTCCCTGCAGTCATCGGTGGCCATGTGTATGTTGGCTTCTCCCCCCTGCGCCGTCTGTTCTGGAACGAGGATCATCGGCAAAGTCGTCTTAATACGGCTCGCCATAATCCTGGTGAAAATCTTGTAATCGGCGTTCAGCATTGTAAGCGGCCGATAGTCGTTAATCGATAGCCCTCCACCTGGCTTGTGTACCGGTATGAGAAGACTTTCTACAAACGCTGGCGGCACAACACAGTCTGGAGACATAATGGCGTTAATGGGCGTTAATGGGCTACAGCAGCAGAAGACCGACTCGAGTGCCTCTGCTAACAGCACACCCCGTGCAGCGCCGGTCCTGGGTTCGAGGCCATATTGGTTGAATCCTAGACGACTGGAAAACCGTGGCCTGCTGAGATGAGTCCCGATTTCAATTGATGAGAGCTGATCATAGGTTTCGAGTATGGCGTAGATCCCACAAAGCCGTGGACCCAAGTTATCAACAAGGCGCTGTACAAGCTGGTGGTAGCTCGTAATGGTGTGGACTTTGTCTACATACGTATAATGGACTGGGTGCTCTGGTCTAAATAAACTCGTCATTGACTAGAAATTGTTATGTTCCTCTACTTGGAGACCAAAGAACAATGGAATATTTGTGCATGACAATACGCCGAATCGTTGGGTTTAAATTGTTATCGATTGTTTTGAAATACATTCTGGAGACTTCGAGCGACCGGTTTGGCCATCCATATCACCCGACATAACCCCAACGAACATTTATGGGACATAATCGACAGGCCTGTTCATGTACAGGCCTGTTCATGTACGTCGCAATTATGGATAGGCATAGAGAGAGCATGACTCAATATTTCTGCAGAGGACTTCTGACGACTTGTTGAGTCCATGTCACGTCGAGCTGCTGTGGGAAAGCTGAGGTATCCCATGACTTCTGTCACATAAGCCGACGCCAATGCCGTTGACAGCTGCACCAGGTTTCTCGACGGGTATCAAAGGCGCGAACAGCCCTATCGATAGTCCTACAGATTCTCGACTGGGCTTTAATTCAGGGTGTTTGCTTGTAAACTCGTCTGGTGCTCTTCGAGCCATTCACACTGCGATCTGTGTGACATGTTGCACTGTCCTGCTGACACATGCCACCGTGCAGAGGGAGAACAAACTGCATGTAGGAGTGGACGTGGTCGCCAAGGATAGATGCATGCTTGTGCTGATCCACTGTGCCTTTCATAAGTATGGGATCACCCAGGGAAAGCCAAGAAAACATTTGACACACCATAACGGAGAGTGGAATGTCACATCCCTTAATCGGGCAGGTAGGTTAGAAAATTTAAAAACGGAAATGGATAGGTTAAAGGTAGATATAGTGGGAATTAGTGAAGTTCGGTGGCAGGAGGTTCAAATGGTTCAAATGGCTCTGAGCACTATGGGACTCAACTGCTGTGGTCATTAGTCCCCTAGAACTTAGAACTACTTAAACCTAACTAACCTAAGGACATCACACACATCCATGCCCGAGGCAGGATTCGAACCTGCGACCGTAGCAGTCGCACGGTTCCGGACTGCGCGCCTAGAAGGTGGCAGGAGGAACAGGACTTCTGGTCAGGTGAATACAGGATTATAAATACAAAATCAACAATGGGTAATGCAGGAGTAGGTTTAATAATGAATAAAAAAATAAGAGTACGGGTAAGCCACTACAAACAGCATAGTGAACCCATTACTGTGGCCACGATATACACGAAGCGCACGTGTACTAGGGTGGTACAAGTTTATATGCCAAAAAGCTCTGCAGATGACGGAGATAAAAGAAATTATTCAGGTAGTGAACGGAGACGAAAATTTAATAGTCATGGGTGACTGGAATACGAGAGTCGGAAAACGGAGAGAAGGAAACATGGTAGGTGAATAATGATTGGGGCTAATAAATGAAAGAGGAAGCGTTCTGGTATAATTTTGCACAGAGCATAACTTAATCATAGCTAACACTTGGTTCAAGAATCATGAAAGAAGGTTGTATACATGGAAGAATACTGGAGATACTAAAAGGTATCAGATGGATTATATAATCGTAAGAAAGAGATTTAGGAACCAGGTTTTAAATTATAAGACATTTCCAGGGGCAGATGTGGACTCTGACCACAATCTATTTTTTATGAACTGTAGATTAACACTGAAGAACTTCAAAAAGGTGGGAATTTAAGGAGATGGGACCTGGATAAACTGACTAAACCAGAGGTTGTACAGAGTTTCAGGTAGAGCATAAGGGAACAACTGACAGGAATGGGGGAAAGAAATACATTAGAAGAATGGGTAGCTTTGAGCGATGAAGTAGTGAAGGCAGAAGAGGATCAAGTAGGTAAAAAGATGAGGGCTCGTAGAAATCCTTGGGTGATTGAAGAAATACTGAATTGATGAAAGGAAAAAATATGAAAATGCAGTAAATGAAGCAGGCAAAGAGGAATACAAACGTCTCAAAAATGATATCGACAGGAAGTGTAAAATGGCTAAGCAGAGATGACTAGAGGACAAATGTAAGGAGTCTTATCTCACTAGGGGTACGATAGATACTGCCTACAGGAAAATTAAAGAGACCTTTGGAGAAAGGAGAACCACTTGCATGAATATCAAGAGCTTTGATGGAAAACTAGTTCTAAACAAAGAACGGAAAGCAGAAAGGTGGCAGTAGTATATAGAGGGTCTATCCAAGGGCGATGTACTTGAGAACAATATTATGGAAATGGAAGAGGATGTAGATGAAGATGAAATGGGAGATACTATACTGCGTAAGGAGTTTGACAGAACACTGAAAGATCTGAGTCGAAACAAGGCCCCTGGAGTAGACAACATTCCATTAGAAATACTGACAGCCTTGGGAGAGCCAGCCCTGACAAAACTCTACCATCTGTTGAGCAAGATGTATGAAACAGGCGAAATCTCCTCAGACTTCAAGAAGAATATAATAATTCCAATTCCGAAGAAAGCAGGTGTTGACAGATGTGGAAATTACCGATCTATTAGTTTAATAAGTCACAGATGCAAAATACTAACGCCAATTCCTTACAGAGGAATGGAAAAACTGATAGAAGCCTATCCCGGGGAAGATCAGTTTGGATTCCGTAGAAATGTTGGAACACGTTAGGCAATACTAACCCTACGACTTATCTTAGAAGAAAGATTAAGGAAACGCAAACCTACGTTCCTAGCATTTCTAGACTTAGAGAAACCTTTTGACAATGTTGTTGTTGTCTTCAGTCCTGAGACTGATTTGATGCAGCTCTCCATGCTACTCTATCATGTGCAAGCTTCTTCATCTCCCAGTACCAACTGCCTTTTGACAATATTGATTGTAAATCTCTCTTTCAAATTCTGAAGGTGGCAGGGGTAAAATACAGAGAGCGAAAGGCTATTTACAATTTGTACAAAAACCAGATGGCACTTATAGGAGTCGAGGGGTATGAAAGGGAAGCAGTGGTTGGGAAAGGAGTGAGACAGGGTTGTTGCCTCTCCCCGATGTTATTCAATCTGTATATCGAGCCGATGACACTGGAATTCTGTCAGAGACAGCAAAGGACTTGGAAGAGCAGTTGAAGGGAATGGACAGTGTCTTGAAAGGAGGATATAAAATGAACATCAACAAAAGCAAAACGAGGATAATGGAAAGTAGTCGAATTAAGTCGGGTGATGCTGAGGGAATTAGATTAGGAAATGAGACACTTAAAATAGTAAAGGAGTTTTGCTATTTGGGGAGCAAAACAACTGATGATGGTCGAAGTAGAGAGGATATAAAATCTAGACTGGCAATGGCAAGGAAAGCGTTTCTGAAGAAGAGAAATTTGTTAACATCGAGTATACATTTAAGTGTCAGAAGTCGTTCCTGAAAGTATTTGTATGGGGTGTAGCAGGTGTATGTAAGTGAAACATGGACGATAAATAGTTTGGACAAGAAGAGAATAGCAGCTTTCGAAATGTGGTGCTACAGATGAATGCTGAAGATTAGATGAGTTGATCACATAACTTATGAGGAGGTGTTGAATAGAATTGGGGAGAAGAGGAGTTTGTGGCACAACTTGACCAGAAGAAGGGATCGGTTGGAAGACGTGTTCTGAGTCATCAAGGGATCACCAATTTAGCATTGGAGGGCAGCGTGGAGGGTAAAAATCGTAGAGGGAGACCAAGAGATGAATACGCTAAGCAGATTCAGAAGGATGTAGGCTGCAGTAAGTACTAGGAGATGAAGAAGCTTGCACTGGATAGAGTAGCATGGAGAGCTGCATCAAACCAGTCTCAGGGCTGAAGACCACAACAACAAGAACGGTACTTCCTCCAGCTTTGACGATTCGACGATTGTTGCAGGATGTTTGCTTTCAGACGTTTCGCACTATACACGACAACGGCCATCTGTCTGATGGAGCATAAAATGTGGTTCATCTGAAAAGGCCACCTGTCGCCACCCAGTGGACGTCCAGTTGCGGCACTGGAGTGCAAATTCCAGTCTTCGTCGCCGATGAACAGCAGTCAGCGTGGGTGGGTGAACCAGGCACCTGCTGCAGAGGCTGATAAGCAACGGTTGTTGAGGAGACTCTGCTAGTAGCCTCTTGGTTCATTTAGTCAGTCCAGTTAGTTGCTGGACAGTTGAATGTCTATTCGCCCGAACACGTCTCCTCAGCCCTCGTACACCCCTGTCATGTATGACTCGTGGTTCACCAAGTTGCATAGGCAACGGTTTTCGATAGAGCCATTTTACCATGCACTGTATACTCTAATCGTGGCGATAAGGTGAAACAGTTTACAAACGAAATGCTTCCACACTTGGTCTAGAAGCCAACGATCATGTCCTTCTGGACGTTCCGATAAACTGCTCCATTTCCGCATCACAACAACGACTGCACTGTTTTGTGCGTCTCCCAGCACTCTTTGTATACCTTCACTGCTAGTGCTGCCACCTGGCGTCTGTGAGCCGATACTGCACGTTGATGTCGAACATGGGTGAACTTCACATTAATGTCACTGGAGCATGTAACATATTATTTGTGTGATATTGCTTGGTTCTGCCTAAGAAGTGAAGTTAGAAAACCGACAGGGTGTTAAATTAAAAAAAAAAGTTCTTGAAGGATGTTAATGTGGCTGCGGGCGCAAGGATAGAAACTATTATTTATCACTTACCTTAATTAACAGATAACAACGTTTTTAGTTGTCTCGTGAAAAGAAAGAATAAAATAAATTAGTAAAAATGAACAGAACTTAATTTTATGTATGCGCGTAGATGGTAGTCATATACGCGTTTGTACCAAGTATACCTGAAAGTCCTCCAGGCGCTCCAGCGTTATATTCAACATTTTATCGCTTTCCACCCCGGTCCTCCTTAAAAACAAGACATCCTAAATATGTCTCCTACGACGGTAATTGTTTACTGGTAGTCAGCCGTATGTGTTGAACTTTTTGTTGAAATTTCTGCATGTGTTCCATGTTCGTGATGGAAGAATCACACACATACGCCCATTTTCACATGCAGGGTGACCTTTCGACGTGTACGGAAACATCCCTTGCAGAATGCACAGATAAACTTTCGCTTTCTTTTTTTGATTAACGGTTGGCTAGGTAATTACTTTAAAAGCTATTTGTTTATGGGGGCGACGTTCAGAAACCGTGTGTGGCGCTAACAGGCGGCTGCGCGTGGCTCTCGCAACAAACAGCTCTGCGGGAGGCTTGCTGTTTCGTGTTGACATTACGTGGCGGACACGTACAAGGAAATGCGTGCCACGCGCGGTCGACGGCACTCGCCAGCGAGAGCTTCTGGCCAAGCGCAGACCAGGCATGCTGTTTGCTAACACACGACCCGACGCTCTCTCACGTGGTGCACTAGGGAAATTTTTCGTGCATTTAGTCGACAATAGTTTAAGTTTCAGTGAAACAGTTCCATGAAATGCAAACAGTATTATTATTTTAGGTATGCGACTGGACGGTATATATACTTCCATATGTCAGCATGAAATGATTCACACTCTGTGCGAAACTGTATATGCAGGGTGAAGAAAAATTCGCGCCCTTCGACTTCGCAGCGCATTCCTCACATACTGGCAAATATAAAAATGTCTATCACAAAATTTCTTCATGCGCATATTAACGGAAGTAAATGGAAGTTAAAGATTGGGGATCTGGGAACACTGTAATTACACGTACGGTAGCTACCTCTGTCAGGAAAGAGGCGTAGTGCTGTCCACTTGGCGCAGCTGATACCTTTTTGGGTTAGCATGCAGGAGGTCGAGAGTTCGATTTTGATTCGAGGAGTATTTGTTTTTATTTGCCAGTTTCATTCTGCCGTATAATACTGTAGGGTACAACGTTTCTTAAGCCACGCGTGTCCGATGTCTAGACAGTACAGTGTTTTGCAGCGCTGGACGTAACAAAAACGTGGTCAGACTGCTCAGAAAATGACAATTCAAGCAAATAATCTGTCATAGAACAGAATGACTACAAAAACAACATTAGTTTCGAGATGCTAAAGATGATTGCACAGTTAAATAACTCAACATCTACTAGTCATTTATATTATACGCAGTAAGTCCGTTCAGGTGTATCACATTAGCAACTAATAAAAATAATATGCTCCATGTTAATGAGCGCATGACGTTTTCAAAAGAATACGTTGCCTTAAGAGCAGTTGCTGAAAGCGATCCCAGTGCATGTTCAAACATTGTGCTACCCTCTGGATCATACAGCTCTGGACTTTTTCCAACATACCTTCATTCACAGATACAAGAGCACCATGGACACACGCTCTCACGTATTCCACATGTGTCGGCAGAGCAGAATACACGTGCTTCTCCAAGCGTTCCCACAGGAAGAAATCCAGAGGATTTAGGTCGGGTGAACGCGGAGGCGATACAACTGGACCTCCCATTTCCCTGGAAATGTTCTGTCTAAATACCGTTGCACATTACATCCAATATATGGAGGTTCACCATCGCGTTGGGACCATAACCTGTGAACATCTTCCAGCGCGTCGGGCAAATAGTTTGAGAGGGATGGATGATACCTTCGTGCAGGCAACCGGTCAGGCAACAAACTCCTGTCACCCAATGCTTTGGCCCAATAGATTCCAAAGTAAAATTGATGATCACGGTCGGGCGTGACGTACAGGTTAACGTCACACCGATGGTGGGCTTTGCGCGTATTGAAGACACACTCATGAGTGAACGCTGCTTCATCCGACCATATTACAGTGTTTATCAAGTCGTCGCTGACTTGTTGTTGTTGGAACCACTCACAGATGTGCATCCGCAGACAGCGGTCAACAGGAAGCACGTGTTGCGTTAAAGCATAATGGCAGCGGCGCAGCCCATGGTGGTGCAACATGTCAACGACCGTGCGTTGCAAGACACGCAGCAGTCTTGATACGCTAAGTGAACTTCGCTGTGGTTCTTGGTACATACCCTGCAGAACAGTTTCTTGAACAGCTGGTGGACGACATCTGTCACGTGATCATGGAAGGAGAGAATCTGTGTCCCGAGGACGGAGCTCCAGACGAAGAAACACGTTTCTATCTTAATTAAGTCGGCCAGGGTGTCTAGTAACATATTTACGAGTGGCAACGCCAACCTGGTTATCAGAAGAACCGAAGACCAGAAGTATATTCACATCTTCATCGCTTGTATATGCCATACGCCTGTTACGCTGTTTTAGAACATCGTATTTCGTTTTAGAATAAAACTAGAAGGAAATACGATATGCATACAAATGTACATGGAGCCTGTCACGGGTGCGTTACTCCCCTAGCATCTAGTGCCTGTCTCGTGAACGGCGCACACGGTATAAACAAATTAGTCGCAGCAGGCTGTCACACCTAATGCGCAGCACCTCTCTTACATCTCTTGTTCTGCATGATTGATCAAGACATTTCTAATTGTGAAATTTTCGTTTTCGAATTAGCCTCTTTCCCTGACGATAATGGACTTGACGTTTCCACACTGACAGCGATAATAATAGTAATAATAATAATAGTAATAATAATAGTAGTAGTAGTAGTGCTTGGAGATATTAAACACCATGCGCTTATCAGACTCAACGTTGAGAGGCCTAATTAGTTGTTCCGTTGTGATAAAATACATAAAAATTGTAACCGAGTTTGGAAATTATTTGCAAAGCACGTTGCTAGCCCTGCTGGTTACGAAGGGCTCTAACGAAATGTAATGGACTTAAACGTGCCAAGTACGATAGCTGGTACTAATCGATAGGACCATTGATGAGAGTACACAGAAAAGACGTTTGGAGTGTACTAGATACAGTGGCACCAAACAATTCGCGTCCACCTTGTGAAAGAGCTTCTTTAAAAGCTAACCAGTGGAAAAGATTTTACTTCCATTGCTGTGTTCGCAGTACGTAAGTGCAAGTGTTTTGTAGGAGACCCACTGTAATAGCTGCATGGCTATCAAGACGCCAGATACCGCAGCACGCAGACTACATTTAGCAAATGAAAACAATTACACTTCGACCCAGAATCGAACCCTCGACCTCCTCAGCGCTAACCGAAAACGCTCTCCGCTGCACCATTTGAAGAACAGCACTCCAATCTGCTAAATGAGGTAGATACCGTGCATGTAATTACAGTTTTGCTAGATTGCCAATCTTTAACTTCCATTTTTTGTTGGAAGTAAGGCCGAATTTTGTGAGAGACTTCTTTGTATTGCCAATACGTGAGAATGCGCGGTGCGAAGTCCAATTGCTCGAATTTTTCTTCACGCTGTATAGTGTGTCCTACTATCCTAGTTTTGTTTGACAGTGCTGTGTTGATGATGATTTGCTGACAAACGGCAGTGTGTAATGGATTAGTTGCTTGATAATACCCAAGTGTGTGAAATTAGTTAACTGATAATTAAATAAAATGTTTGGTACAAATCAAATATTGGGTAAAACAGGAAATTATTTCCTTCAAGTAATATTAATGAGCTTATAAAATATTTTATTCTATAAGAGTATACTGTTTTCATTCTATTGAATTGGTATTTACCTCTGAAGAGTAAGTTCCTGATCGACGCTGCTGACCCTACCGTGTAACTACCCGTCTGCTCGCTGCTGTCACAGTGCGTGATGTCGGGCATACGGAGCAACTGCCCTGAGCTTTACATGGACAGCTTGTAGGGAATCAGCAGCTCCTGAGCCAGCTGTTGTACCACTGAAGTCATATCAATGCCTAATCAATCAAGTAACAAACTTCTTTATTGTTTATTTTAACGATAGAAATACCTAAAAGTACGCAGGTTCTATCGAGTGCTTCCGTCGTTAAGAATTCCTAGACTGCATTGTTTCTCATGAAACATCGAAGTAGCTACGTTTCTGACCTCCATACACTCCTGGAAATGGAAAAAAGAACACATTGACACCGGTGTGTCAGACCCACCATACTTGCTCCGGACACTGCGAGAGGGCTGTACAAGCAATGATCACACGCACGGCACAGCGGACACACCAGGAACCGCAATGTTGGCCGTCGAATGGCGCTAGCTGCGCAGCATTTGTGCACCGCCGCCGTCAGTGTCAGCCAGTTTGCCGTGGCATACGGAGCTCCATCGCAGTCTTTAACACTGGTAGCATGCTGCGACAGCGTGGACGTGAATCGTATGTGCAGTTGACGGACTTTGAGCGAGGGCGTATAGTGGGCATGCGGGAGGCCGGGTGGACGTACCGCCGAATTGCTCAACAGGTGGAGCGTGAGGTCTCCACAGTACATCGATGTTGTCGCCAGTGATCGGCGGAAGGTGCACGTACCCGTCGACCTGGGACCGGACCGCAACGACGCACGGATGCACGCCAAGACCGTAGGATCCTACGCAGTGCCGTAGGGGACCGCACCGCCACTTCCCAACAAATTAGGGACACTGTTGCTCCTGGGGTATCGGCGAGGACCATTCGCAACCGTCTCCATGAAGCTGGGCTACGGTCCCGCACACCGTTAGGCCGTCTTCCGCTCACGCCCCAACATCGTGTAGCCCGCCTCCAGTGGTGTCGCGACAGGCGTGAATGGAGGGACGAATGGAGACGTGTCGTCTTCAGCGATGAGAGTCGCTTCTGCCTTGGTGCCAATGATGGTCGTATGCGTGTTTGGCACCGTGTAGGTGAGCGCCACAATCAGGACTGCATACGACCGAGGCACACAGGGCCAACACCCGGCATCATTGAGTGGGGAGCGATCTCCTACACTGGCCGTACACCTCTGGTGATCGTCGAGGGGACACTGAATAGTGCACGGTACATCTAAACCGTCATCGAACCCATCGTTCTACCATTCCTAGACCAGCAAGGGAACTTGCTGTTCCAACAGGACAATGCACGTCCGCATGTATCCCGTGCCACCCAACGTGCTCTAGAAGGTGTAAGTCAACTACCCTGGCCAGCAAGATCTCCGGATCTGTCCCCCATTGGGCATGTTTGGGACTGGATGAAGCGTCGTCTCACGCGGTCTGCACGTCCAGCACGAACGCTGGTCCAACTGAGGCGCCAGGTGGAAATGGCATGGCAAGCCGTTCCACAGGACTACATCCACCATCTCTACGATCGTCTCCATGGGAGAATAGCAGCCTGCATTGCTGCGAAAGGTGGATATACACTGTACTAGTGCCGACATTGTGCATGCTCTGTTGCCTGTGTCTATGTGCCTGTGGTTCTGTCAGTGTGATCATGTGATGTATCTGACCCCAGGAATGTGTCAATAAAGTTTCCCCTTCCTGGGACAATGAATTCACGGTGTTCTTATTTCAATTTCCAGGAGTGTATATACAGGGTGTTACAAAACGATACGGACAAATTTCAAGGAGTCGTTGAGGGTGTCATGAGCAACAAGTTAAGGATAGGAATCAGTGTTCGGAAACTTCGTCCATCGACGTTGCGGAGCGTCGAAGCCATAGGCGCCGGCCCCTGCCACGAGGCCTCATCTTTGATTGCAAACATGACTGCCGATAGTGTAGGCGGGAAGCCTCGCAAAGTTGTTTCTTGTTCAACGATCACGACTGATTGCCACAATCGCCAGTGGAGAAGATCGAGCTGGTTGTTGTCTACACAGGCCTTGTCTGCTATGAATGTTATACTCCCTTGCCTCGCCGGATGATCGTTTCGGACACAGGTTTCCACCAAAAGATTATTTAATCTTTGTTGATCCATTATGGATCGTGGGACGACGGTTGGCATGAACATCTTGATCAATAATTTACCGACAGTCGTATGATTTGTAGAAGTTTATTTTATTTTATGAACTTCTATGTGCTGCTATTAGTCTCGGTATTACATTGATGCCATCTTCAGGAACAACTCGTCATGATCGTAAAAATGCTATACACAGACTCTGAGTCTGTGTCGCCTGACGACCAAGATATGTTGCAGGACGATTGATTCACGGATCCAGTTATATGGCTTCTTCCGTGTATGGCACTTTTACTACTATGTTGAGTGGGGCCTGAAGATGGCATCAATGTAATGCCGAAACTGGTAGCAGCACATAGAAGTTCATAAAATAAAATAAACTTCTACGAATCATTTGGCTGTTGGTAAATTATTGCATCAAGATGAAAAGATTATTTTCACCTTGAACCCATTAAAACCTCTATAGCTTTTTGGTACATGTGGGAAAAACTTGTAGATTGAAACGCGTGTCCGAAACCGTCATCCGGTTTGAGGCGCCTTGTCACGGTCCGCGCGGCAACCCCCGTCGGAGGTTCGAGTCCTGCCTCGGGTATGGGCATGTTTGTTGTCCATAGTGTTAAGTTAGTTTTAGTTAGATTAAGTAGTGCGTAAGCTTAGTGACTGATGACCTACGTAGTTCCGTCCCTTAAGATCTTACCATCAATTTAAAATTTCAAACCGCCATCAAACGGGGCAACAGAGCCTCGCATAAGTAGGCCTGTCTACGCTGCAGCTAGGTCCACCTTCTCCACAGCTGACAGTGTCAATCATTCCGATCCCTGAATAACAAAATCAAGTTTGCTGCGGAAGAAACGGCGTAGCGGCAGGTGCCGGCACCTTAGCCTTCGACGCTCTGTAGCGTCGTTGGATAATGTTTCCGGGCACGGGTTTCCTCAATTTGTTCCTCAAGACACTCTCTACAATCTCTCAAGGTTTTTCGGTATCGTTTCGCAACACCATGTATATGAGTGAGAGATAGTAGTCTAATTTAGAATAATTGACAGAAACATGTAATGGTTTGGAGAAAGATATTATTGTAATACAAATTTTCATGCCGTACACGAAGAGTAAACATACTTTTGGAGAAATAAAGTATAATGGCGTTAATTTACGAGGGGCGAATGAAAAGTCTCTGTTACATGCACAATATTCAAAAAGACGGGAGGTGTCCATTGAAGACCTGAAATGTTCAGAAAAAGGGTCGCGAGGTGTGACAGAACAGTAGGAGGAAGATGATGTGTAAGAAATAGGCGACCCTGTATTGCAATAAGTGTTTCAGAGACACTGACTGATCTGAACCCAAACAAATAAGAGAGAGTCAGTCATATTGCTCCTGCGGCCTTCAGTCCGAAATCGCTTTGATACAGCTCTCCAAACTAGTCTAATCCTGTGCAAATCTGTTCATTTCTACAGGATTACTGCAGCCTATATATATTTTAATCTGCTTACTGTAGTAAAGCCCTGGTTTCTCTTAACAGATTTTACTCCCCACACTCTCCACCATTACAAAACTGACGAGTCTTTTATGCCTCAGGATGTATGCTATCAACCGATCCCTTCTTTTCGTCAAATTGAGTCATGAGCTTTTATCCTCACAATTTCCTTCAGTTCTCTGATCCGATGTACCATTACAATTTTCAACATTTTTCTGTAGCTCCCAGTTTCAAAAGATTTTATCCTCTTTTTGTTTGAACTGTTTACAGGCCATGCCTCATCTCCATAAAAGGCCTTACTCAAGGCAAATAGTTTCAGGGAAGGTTACTTAATACATAGTTTACTCTCTATTTTAACACATATCTTTTCTGTGAAACATTTTGTTTTCTGTTGTATTTTATATCTTTTCTACCTCGGCCATAGTCAGTTATTTTCCAGCCCAAATACCAAAACCAGTCCACTGCTTTTAATGTGTCATTTCCTATTCGCATTATCTTAGCGTCACCTGATTTAATTCGACTACATTCGATTAGCTTTGTTCTACATTTGTTGGTGTTCATCTTATAACCACTTTTTATGATACTATCTATCCCGTACATCTGCTCTTACCAATTATTTGCCGTTTATGACAGAATTGGAATGTAAGCAGCAAACACAAAATTTTTATTTCTTCTCTCCAAACTTTATCACCATTTCCAATTTATCCTTGTTCTTGCCGACAGGGGTGGCCGAGCGGTTCTAGGCACTACAGTTCGAACCCTGCCTCGGGCAAGTGTGTGATGTCCTTAGGTTGATTAGGTTTAAGTAGTTCTAAGTTCTAGGGGACTGATGACCTCAGCAGTTAAGTCCCATAGTGCTCAGAGCCCATTCTACTTGTTTTTCCTCTCTGTGTGTTCATTGTATAGATTTAATAACAATCGAGATTCACTGGAGCACTGCTTCTCTCCCTTCTCAATTACTGATTTCCTTTCGTGTCCTTAAAACTCTTCCAGCCGCAGTCTCTTTTCAGTAAAATTCTGGATCACCTTTTTCTTCCTGTATTTTATATCTCCGTCACTAATAATTTCAGACTGCTGGGACTACTGAAATCTGTGTACGGTATAGGAACTAATTTATTTGAATTGTTATCACAAAAGATACGAGGCTTACCATCAGATTTCCAGAACAGCGTTTCCATCAGATTATCAAAGAAGGCAGATGCAAATAAACGAGGAAACCATTGGACGATTAGACATTCTATAACACTCAGGGGGGCAAAATACCGTGAAACTGGCCCAGAAAACATCTCATGCACCTGAAGAGAGGCAACCCAACTTATATTATCTGATCCATACAATGTCGGAAAAAATAATTAATGTGGAATAATGAAGTTTCGGGAATGGATTTGTCTAGGAAACTGATTTCAATGATTAACACTGCAAGATCAAAGGATAATGTAAGCACGAGATCAGCTACCGCAAATGTGAAATGGTTCTACTCATAAATTAATAACATGTTGAACTCAAGTATGCATTGTGTTGTACAGGTGCCAGATGTCGGTTTTTTGGATGGAGTTCCATCCCTGTTGCACTTGATCCGTCAATACAAGGACAGCTTATGCTGGTTGTGGATGACGCTGGAGATGTCGTTCGATGATGCGCGATACGTGCTGGATTGCAGACACATCTTGCGATTGAGCAGGCCGAGGCGACATGTCGACAGTCCGTGGAGCATGTTGGGTTATAACAGCGGTATGTGGGCGGGCGTTATCCTGTTGGAAAACACCCCGTGGAGTGCTGTTTATTAATTGCAGCACAATCGATAGAATCACCAGACTGGCTTACAAGTTTGCAGTCAGGGTGCGTGAGACAACTACGAGAGTGCTCCTGCTGTCATACGAAACCGGACCGCAGATCATAACTCCAGGTGCAGGTCTGGTGTGTGTAGCAATCAGAAAGGTTGTTTTCAGGCCAACTGGCTACTTCTTACCAACACTCGGCCATCACTGGCACCGAGGAAGAACCAACTTTAATCAGAAAACACAACAGGCCTCCACCCCGCTCTCCAATGAGCTCTCGCTTGACACCGCTGAAGTCCCAAATGGCGGTGCTTTGGGGTCAGTGGGACGCGTCTGGCTCGGAGCTGTCCTTAAAGTAACCGATTCGTAACAGTTCGTTGTGGCACTGTGGGGCCAAATGCTGCTGCAAAAATGGCTCTGAGCACTATGGGACTTAACATCTGAGGTCATCAGTCGCCTAGAACTTAGAACTACTTAAGCCTAACTAACCTAAGGACATCACACACATCGATGTCCGAGGCAGGATTCGAACCTGCGACCGTAGCGATAGCGCGGTTCCAGACTCCGCCCGGCAATTGCTGCTCCAGATGCATCACGATGCTCCAGATCCATACGCCGAACACGACGGTCTTCCCTCTCAGTAGCGCCAAGTGGCCGCCGGAGCCCCGTCTTCTTGCGACCGTACATCCTCGCGACCACCGGTGCCAGCACCCATGTACAGTGGCTACATTCCTGGCAAGGCTTTCTGCAGTACTGCAGAAGGGACATCCAGCTTGTCGTAGCCCTATTATATCATCTTGTTCAAATTCAGTGATAGTATCGTTGTTGTCTCCTTAAGGGATTTCATTACTGGTGTCAACTCACCACGTCCAATCTCCAAGGTACTTTACGCTCATGACCCTTACAGCGCGTATTTAAAGCAAACCTGATCGAATGCTCACATGGGTGCATCTAGCGCTACTCTTATGCCACTAGCGTGAAATGTGAATAGACATCACCTCTCAGATGTAGAAAAACGCCTTCCAGCTTTCTTTTAAATCGCACAGTCGTTCTTGGTGTTGAGATATGTTTTCCGTCAGTGTACATAGGCTGCGGAAGGAGGTGTCTTTCTGCTGGATGCCACGGCACATGTGTATTACATGGTAGGAAAATTGGAAAGCAGCAGCCAAGGAGGCGTGTCGTGATCCTCAGATCCTTCAGCGTGCCGTCCTCCACATGCTACAGCCTCGCTGTTGTGGTACACAGTCGAGCGGCGGTGGGGAGAGTGGTTGGAAGAGTCGGATAGTAATCTGCGTCTCGAAAACTCGGCCATGGCGTACCTTCATCTAAGCGGGACGAGGTCCTCCTTATTCGCCTTCGGATAGGCCACAGCCCTCTGGCGCATGGCTTCCTGCTCCGGTGAGAGGACCCTCCAATGTGTGGTGCTTGTGCCCCACAGATAACACCGCGCCACATTTTACTACACTGTTTTGTTTTCGGACTATAGGGCAGTAGCTCATTAGTCGCAGTTTTTCCCACTATTTTAGTTCACAGCCAAACGAATGTGTTACGACTTTTAAAATTTTGTCAGTTGTTCGGCTTGTTCCCTAATATTTCAAGGCGACTTTTTTAATGTGTTATCATGGCTACTGGTCCATCCGTTACTATTTTTGAAAGTGATCAGCCAGCAACACATTCCTGCGGCTCTATTTTAGTTGTCCTCTCGTCTTACATTTACTTACCAGGTATAGAGACTCTGAACAATTTTGTCCCTACCTTCCATGATTTGAGCTAGTTTGATTGTGCATGTGGTATGGGTGCGACGGAAAAAGGGGAGGTGGGGGTCATGGAGAGAATACAACGTCATTTCATATTGCTTTTCTAAAATCACTATTTCATTTTTTTCCCCTAGTTCAATCACATTCGTTTCTACTGATTTAGTATGGGTGCTGAAATCACTGTAGTTGCAAAGTATATCACACTTACTGATTTAATACTTGTTTGTATTAAAATCATAAACTTTACTTGGTTCCTGAAACTGAATTTTTGGTTGCGCCAGCTTAAAAAGAGAACATTATGTGGCACTACAACACAGTTCTGTAGTTTCCGTACCAAATTAAATAATGCACATTTGCTTTTAGGGGACACCTTAATCAATATTTTGAAATTCAGTTTAAAATATTTTGCATAGTGACTGATTATAGAATACAAGTACATGTTTTAGTAAATATATTGCTCCACTGCATGCCTTGTTTAAAGTTACTCTACTAATCAGTTTCCCGGCCGCTCCAGAAACTCAAGCAGATGAAGCTTTACCGTAAAATGTACTGCGTAGGCCGGGAGGGTAGACTAAATGTGGATATCACAACGCGCGAGATCCCAGAATTTTAAAACAACTTTTCAATCGATACTGTACGCACACCTACTAGACAAAATACCTGAACATGTTTTCGGTTGGAATCAAAATTTTATGAGGGGCGGAACTTTTCTTTGTATGTACACTGAAGTGAAAAAAGTCATGAGATACCTCCTAATATCGTCATGGACTTCCTTTTGCTCGGCGTAGTGCAGCAAGTCGACTTGGAATGGACTCAACAAGTCGTTCTAAGTTTCCTACTGAAATATTGAGCCACGCTGCGTCTATAGCCGTCCATAATGGCGAAGGTGTTACCGGTGCAGGATTTTGAGCACGAATTGATCCTCGATTATGCCCGATAAATGCTCGATGGGATTCATGTTGGGCGATCTGGGTGGCCAAACCGTTCGCTCAAACTGCCCAGAATTTTCTTCCAACCAATCTCGAATAATTCCATCCTTGTTTGGGAACATAAAATCGATGGATTGCTGCAGATTATCTCCCAGTAGTTGAACATAACCATTTCCAGCCTATGATTTGTTCAGTTGGACCCAAAGTATCATGGAGCCACCATCAGGTTGCACAGTGACTACTTGGGTCCACGACTTCGTGGGGTCTGCGCCACAGGTCTTACAAACTGAAACTGGAGCTCATCTGAACAGGTCACGGTTTTCCAGTCGTGTATGGTCCAAAAGATATGGTCACGAACCCAGGAGAGACTCTGCAAGCAATGTCGTGCTCTTATCCAAGACACTCACATCTGTTGTCTGCTGCCATAGTCCATTAACGCCACATTTCACCGCATTGTCCTAACGGATACACCAGTCTGCGTTCCATATCGATTTCTGCGGCTATTTCATGCTATGTTTGCTCTCTGTTAGCACTGACAACTCTACGCAAGTGTCGCAGCTCTGAGTGGTTAAGTGGAGGTCGTCGGCCACTGCGTAGGCCGCAGTGGGAGGTAATGCCTCACAATACTGAATTCCTTAACGATTTCCGAAATGGAGTGTGCCATGCGTCTATCTTCAACTACCGTGCCACGCTCAAAGCCTGTTAACTCCAGTCTTGCAGCCATAATTCCATCGGAAAAATTTTGCACGCGAATCACCTGATTACAAATGACAGCACCGCTGAAACACTGCCCTCTTACACCTCTTGCGTGCGGTACTACCGCCGTCTGTATATGTACATATCGCTGTCAGATGTTTGTATGGCCTCAGCGCCAGTTCTGTAAAGGCTTCGTCGCTACTACTGTGCAGGCCGAGTGCCACTGTTGTTCCGGTAGGCCGAGTTTGTGAGTTCGAGAGCCGGCCTCCGGTGCAGTGCACAGCGTAGTCGATATCTTCATCCTCAGCGCCGCCTGTGGACCTCGCGCAGGTGGCACTGGCTCCATCTCGGACCTTTGCGCCTGTGACGCTTTTGCCCTGGCACTCCTCCTCCCCAAACCGCCACACAGTCGTCGCGTACGGGGTGTAGGAACTGTGGGCGTTGGAACCAGTGCTGGAGCGCCGACCGTTGCTGTAGCCGATGCCGAGTCGCTGCTCGCACCCCGACATCCGTATAGAGACTGCGATGGAACACCAGCCGAAAAACGACGAAGAGGGTGCGTCCCCGCACCTACCGGCAGGGCATCTTCTTGATGGCGTGGATCAGCAACAGAACCTTATTGACTGGATGCTCCTTGTCGACGCACGTTGGATGCAACCGGGGTGGCGTGCCAGGCGCCGCTGAACGTCCGCTAGTGGAGAAGATCGAGCTGGCTGTTGAGTAGACAGGCCTTGTCTCCTATGAATGTTGCCTCGCCGGATGATCGTTTCGGACACAGGTTTCCACCAAAAGATTATTTTTCTCGTGGAACCCACTAAAATCGCTATCGTTTTTCAGTATTCAGGGGAAAAAACTTTGGATAGAAAACAGTGTCCGAAACCGTCATCCACCGAGGCAACAGAGCATCGCATACATAGGCTATGCTGCAGCTAGGTCCACCTTCTCCACAGCTGATCGTGTAAACCAGTTCGATCCCTGAATAAGAAAATCACGTTTGCTGCCGAAGTAGTGGTTCAGCGGCAGGTGCCGGCACCTTAGCCTTCGACGCTCTGTAGCGTCGTTAGTTAATGTTTCTGGGCACAGGTTTCTATCCCCAGACAGTCTCTCGAGGTCTGTCGGTATCATTTCGTAACACCATGTAAATGAGTGAGTCCATCGGCTAGAGGTTCGGAAACAGCGGCAATTGACTCTGATGGATGGCGCTCGGGTTGACCGGGAGGGCCAGGAATCTGTGAACATACGAGAAGCTGCAGGAACTTTCCAAGTGACAAGAGAGAATTTGATTTAGTTGCAGCTTCTGCAATCCTAGAGACGACAAATCTGAAACATACGAGAACCAGTGGAATGGGTAATGACGCCGCGCTCCCAAGACTTCTTTCTGCCATAGATTCTGTAAAACGGAGGTTGACTAATCCAGTATGTTGGCTGACTGGTGTCTCTGGGAGCCGAGCGCAGCGGGGGACGGAGCAAACAAGAGCGTGCGGTGGCGTCGCCCATGTAGCAGTTCTGGGGGCGAAGGGCCCTAGCGGGGCTGGGAGCGATAAGTCAACAAGAAGCGAAGCAAGGCTAGTTCGCGTGCATGATGCGAGCCAAGTTTGTCCATTTGCTGTTTGAACGAACGAACAGAACTTTCAGCCTCTCCATTCGATTGTGTTTGGAAACATGCTGAGGTGAGACGGCGTATGCCGTTCACTCTTCAGAAATCTTCAAATTCTGCAGAGACAAACTTTGGCAGACCTTCGAATATGAAGTGCTTGCAAAGCACAGCGAGATGTTGTCGATGACATAGGAACAACAAAGACGAATTTGCTACATGAGTTGGCAACTATTAACCAGCGTATGTTCCAGTAAAGGCCAGCGAAGTATACGTGCACATGCTGCCAAGGCGGTTCTGAATTGGGTCACTCGTAAAAACGTTGTGGAGGCCTGATGTTCCGCCCACGCTTGACACCGTTCAGACATCCGTTCTATTTTCTCTGCGATGCCAAACCACGTGCAATGTCTGTGTGCTAATTGTTTTGTGCGGACAATACCACAATGACCTTGATGCAATAAGCTGAGTACATGTCTTTGAAGCACTTTCGGTATCACTACACGCGAATGTCCTGACTCTGTATGAAGCAAAATGACACCATGAACAACAGAAAGATCTTGTCGGCGTGCAAAATATCGACAAAAAATATGCTTGATGGGCATCCGGTATTAATGTATCGGAGCAAAATTTGCTCATCGGGATCGGAAGAAGTGGCTTGCGCTGCTTTGCGACAATCCAGGGGAAACTGCTTGGCAATGTGAGTTTCTTGTGTAGCAATTTGAAGACATGTTCCTCCGAAAATGTCGAAATCCCATAGATAGAAATGACAGAGCTTATGCATTCGCATGTTTAGAAGTGGGCCGAGAGATGACCTCGTACTGATAGTGGGAAAGAAGAAGAGCCCAATGTTGCAATTTCTGGGGAGTACGAATAGGAATCGGTTTTACCGTATTGAAGAGTGAGTCCAAAGACAAACTACAATTTTCGACCATATAAGTACTGGTGATATTTAGTCACTCCTAAAATAATGGCGATAGCTTCCTTTTCTGTTTGACAACAGTTCCGCTGCGTTTTGCTCAGATGTATGGAAGCGAAGGCGATAGGTCTGTCTGACGAACAAATCCGGTGTGACAAAACAGTAGCAATTCCATAGGGCGATGCGTCGTTGGCCAAAATGACAGGTTTGTTTGGATCGAAATGAACCAAGCATGGACCACTGAGCATTGCCGCTTTTAGTTTCTGAAACGCTATATCACAGTCGTGGGATCAAACAAAAGGAACATCTTTGCGGCGAAGGCGATGCAAAGGAGCAGCTGTATGAGCTGCGTTAGCGATGAAGCGAATGTAATAACTGAGCTTCCCAAAGAGAGATTGCAATTCCTCGACCTTCTGAGGAGGTTTGAGATCACGTATTGCTTACAAATGTGCCTGTGTCCGATGAACAACTCGAGAATTGACGACATGATCTAAATACTCTATTTCCGTCTGGAAAAAGACACACTTTTCTTTATTACACTTGAGTCCAGCCTCAGACAAAACTTGAAATAATGTGCGCAATTTGGCAAGATGTTCTTCCACTGTGCGGCCAGGAACTACAATATCGTCCAGGTAATTTGTACATGAAGGTACAGAGGTAGTCAGCTGTTCTAGGTAGCGTTGGAAAATGGCAGGTGTTGATGCGCTACGGAAAGGTGAACTAAGAAACTTGCAAAGTCCTAAATGTGTATTCATGACAAAAACATTTTGCGAAGATTCATCAGGTGGAATCTGAAGGTAGGCATCGCGAAGGTCAATTTTTGAAAAATAGCCATTTGTGCCTAAGCGATCCATGAGTTCGTCAGGTCGAGGCATTGGATAGCTATCCCCAACGGTCTGAGGACTGACAGTGGCTTTGAAATCAGCACATATCCCAATTTTTACTGATGATTTGCGAATATAAACTACTGGGGAAGACCACTGATTTGCAGATATTGGTGCGATTATGCCATTTTCTTGCCAGTCAGAGAGTTCTTTTGCAATATGTTCACGAAGTGCAATAGGCACTGCACGTGCTTTGAAAAAATTCGGCTGCGTGCTGTCTTTAAGCATTCCGTGCGCTACAAACTTATTGGCCTTACTACGCCAGAAGCAAACAGTTCCTGAAATTTGTCACAGAGCTTAGCAACACTGTCATTTGAATTAAAAAGAGACACAGCTAGCAGATTGTCCACAATGTTAAGTCCAAACAAATCTAACAAGTCGAGACCAAAAATATTAACTAATTGTCTACTTCGTAGTACTTGAAAGGAAACTGTCTCTGCAGATTCCGATACGTGGCCACAGTGTTAAGTGTTCCCATCACTGGAATGTTCCAGCCGTTGTACGCTGTAAGCGTATTTGTAGATTGAAACAATTTTGGCTTGCCTAGCTGTTCATAAGTGTCATAGTTTAACAAGAACACTGATGCATCTGTATCTAACTGAAGTTTTGCTATATGGCCTGTGATGACTAAAGGTACATGTAATTTACCAGAGACGTTGCACAGGGGAACCGGTGTTCTTAATAACTGCACAGTATAGTTCTGTGGGAGCTATCTGTTCTGAAGTTACAACATGCACTTGCATAGCAGGGTGGAATTGTTAGACACTGTCTTAAGCAAACACTTTGTACATATCCAGTTCGGTATCAGGAATAGCATGTGGCTTGGCGTGACGGGCAATGTTCACGTTTATGTGCTGTACAGCATTAGGGGCAAGATTTTGTATCATGTTGTTGGTGAGCGAAACGCGACTTGCGCTTGAGCTGTTGACGTGTTACGGCGTTCTACTCACGAGGCTGTTTGTGTGCCGCCAAGTGTGGCTGTTTACGAGACCGCGTAGCACTGGAGCTATTTCCGCCTTTCTATTCTACAGCACAAATGTTACCAGATTGCTGAAAACAGTCTACAGCAAAATCTTAAGAGTCTTGGTAATCAATTATCTGCATTACCTGCTCAAGAGTAGGATCGGAATATTTCAGAATCTGTTCTCTTATCCTATTGCCTGACACATTCTGTGTGATTGCGTCCCTGATCGTTTAGTCACTGTAATATTGTCCACATTCACAACGAAACTTGCATTTCCGCGTTAAGCCTTGTGATTCAGTCATCCACTGACGGTATGTCTTTAAACGAAAAAACTTAAATCTGGCAACCGCAATGTTGCTACGGTCTTCATAGTATTTATTTCATGCACTGACTAATTTCTCAAAGGGGACGTCTTCAGGCCGTGACGTAGGGGAGAGTTTTGCAACGATCTTATAACTGGACGTAAGCCTGCCTCACAGTACGTGATATTTCGTTGGCTGCTAGGTGGTCCCTGAACTGTACAATATACTCCGTCCAGTCTTCTGCGTTTCCGTCGAAGCCGTAATACGACGGCAGGACCAGTAGCACGGATACTGCAGGCGTGGCTCCAGACGCACTGCATCCTGTTTGAGCTGCCGCTTGATGTGTGACGAATTGTGACATGATTTCGGTCAGCTTCTGAAGCGACTGCGTCGGAAATCGAAGGAACATATTAAGATCCTGCGGCTATTGTACAGCGACATTAATTAATGGTTCGATAGGAACAGATACAATTGGCAGATTCTGTGGGATTGTAGCCGGAACCGGTGCACGCGTAGGTGACGGTTGCGTCACAGGATAATGAATTTTAAATTGTGGTTGACATCGTAACTAGTTAGACAACAGCAATGACACAAAAGCAAAAGGTGGGACGTACACGACGTGCTCCCATAACTAGAACAAAAAAGGTCACAAATGTGCAGTGCTGGTTTAGGAGGAACAAGGCAAATAAGAACACTTTAAATGCGAGGCATAAGTCACGCCAGCCGTTGTCGCCACTGCTTCTGTCTTCGGAAGCCGCGACCTCGTCGCCAGTTTTGTAAAGACCTCGTCGATACTGCTGCGGATGTCGAGATGCCACCGTTACGGTAGGTCGAGTTTGGGCGTTCGTCAAACGGCTTCTGGTGCGGTACACCGCTAAGACAGTTTCACCCTGCCACTATTCCACAGCTATGCCCCAAGGTCGGGGTAAAAGTATAGAACAACGAAGGTTCTAGAACACTCCAAGAAATCAGTACTAAAGTCACACAAATGAGTTAAAAGGTTTACTTATCTTTGTTGAAGGATTAAGTCTGGAACGCTGCATGTGATATAACACAGAAATGGCCCTCGATGGCTATGTGCAAATAATCGTTCGTAGACTTAGCAGTACATAGCAAATGTAATTTACTACAACTGTCTGTTCACTTCTGAGAGTTCCCTGTCTAAGTAAGCCCTGGACGACGATCTATAACCAAGTGGGCGAGAGCTGCTTATCTGTCTCACGAGTAGGCTCCTGTGCGTTGTCGTCCGACCTTTATCGGATTGTACTCGGCCAGCAATTGGCCGAGGTGAAGTCGATATCTTCGTCCTCAGCACCGCCCGTGGCGCTGGTGGAACTCGGGCAAGGGGCGAGTCTCTATGGTACTGGCAGCGGCTCGCATCTCTGCACCTGTGGTGCTTTTGCGCTGGCTGTGTCTTGTTCGGACGAACACATCACCATGATTTTGTCACCTAGCGTAGAGTCATCACAGAAGTGATGTAAGGTGTGCCCCATTGAAATGCAGTAAGATCACTATTGTACATGTTGGACATTAACGATGATGCAGGTTAATACTCATAGCCATCTCAGACTTCACGGTTGAAGCGGTTATACATAACAAACTTTTACACGATTCAGACAAAACATTAGCCGCGTACAAAGAATGATCACTCGCGCTGAAATTAGTAAAATGCGGAGGTATTCACTACAGGAAACGAAAAATGTAGTACCCTTTGACTACACTAATAATCAGTTACACTCAATAGGAATTATGTCATACAAACACATAGGATTAATAATAAGAAAGCCGGCCGGAGTAGCCGAGCGGTTCTAGGCGCTACAGTCTGGAACTGCGCGACCGCTACCGTCGCAGGTTCGAATCCTGCCTCAGGCATGGATGTGTGTGATGTCCTTAGGTTAGTTAGGTTTAAGTAGTTGTAAGTTCTATGGGACTGATGACCTCAGAAGTTAAGTCCCATAGTGCTCAGAGCCATTTGAAAATAATAGAAAGAAACAAGGAAAGAGATTAGGACATATGGTCGATGGTTGATGAGTAAATGTTGGTTTTTATTCATTGCTATTCTACTGGGGAGCGTAGCGCGCACACTCTGCAGGGTATCGACATGAAACTTCCTTGATTTCCAAATGCAATTAAAACAATTTGTGGTTTGCGCCATAGTTTAAAATAACTAAGAGAGTTTCGTTCAAAACCTTAATACATCTCTAGATTGGCTCCTTTCGCAACCCGTAAAATTTCTGGACGATACTGAAACGTACTTCATGTGCCCGCAATGTCCTCATTCCATGTGTGGTGATGGTGGCTATTACATCCACAGTTCTTCTGTTGCATCATGTAAGTGTAGAAAAGTTGTGGAATGTTTTCAAAGAGATAGTATCGACAGCAATTGAGAGATATACACCACATAAATTAATAAGTGATGATACTTATCCCCCACGGTACACAAAACGGGATCTTTGTTGCAGAAGCAACGAAAAAACGCAAAATCCTCAAAATTGGCAAAGTTTTACAGAAGTTCGAAATTTAGCGCGAACTTTAATGCGAGATGCATTTCTAAAGGCTGTAAATTCAGATAAATACTTAGAGATTACAATTACAAATAACCTAAATTGGAACGATCCCATAGATAATATTTTGGGTAGAGCAAACCAAAGACTGCGATTCATTGGTAGAGAGACAGCTTGAAGGTGGTTCATTGAACCCTCTGCCAGGCACTTAATTGTGAATAGCAGAGTAGTCACGTAGACGTCTAGACGTAGACCGCCCACCTTCGTACAGGCGAGGCGTACACAGTGTCTGTCACATAACCCCACGAGAAGACATACAGAGGGATTATATAGGCAGATTGCGGGGATCCACCAGGTCCTACCCATCGTTGTGCTAATGCTGGGCTGACGAAGTCACGAACATATGAACTCCACTGCGGTAATGCACCATCCTGCTAGAAAATAGCTGCTACATGGGAAGAAGCTGAGGGACTGCAAGTTGCTCAAGCAAGTACAGATGAACGCCAGCTGTTACCGTTTTCTCGATGAAGAAGAATGGCCCAACCACGCTTTACTTCATCAGTGCAAAGAACAAATTCACTTTTTCGCTGTCTCTGACATGTTCCCAAAAATTGTGGTAACTTATCGAACCATAGTGCAAACATTATACCGATTAACATTCTCACAGGTGTTGAAGTTTGTCTCCTCAGAGAAAACTACATTTCCTAGATAGTCGTTGTTTTTCCCCATCAGGCATTAGCAATCTCAAATAGTAATATTTGGGGAGAAGCTACAAGTTGTTTCGATTCAGTGCTTGCTCAATTTGTACTTTTTTTTAGCGACCAAGCGTTTCTTTGACAGGTCTTTCTGATCACGTCTACCGTCTCATCAGATCTGCGTTTTCTTCCGGAACCTGTCTGTCTGTTTACACTCCCAGGTTTGGTGTATCTCTTTGAAATTCGAGTCGTAAATTTCTTTGGACAGCAATGGGAATTCGAGTCCGCATACCACACAACGCATTGGGCTCTCTTTTGAGCTGTAATTATTTCCGGTAATTATTTATCATCTGAAATAAAAAAAGGAGTTGTCTTACATGACACTGTAAACCGCAAGTATCCATGTTTTATAGTGCTCCTTCTTCTTTTATGTGGACAGCCTGCATTACAGACTTAATGTGTGGGATGGTAAGACTGGAGTTTTAACAGATATGTTTAACCGAATTCTAGTCCTGCGCCACTTTGTTCCGTCACTTTGAACATATGCTGCATACGAAGAGCTATGTTGTGAAGCCCCATTTGTTATTGCCAGAAGCTTGCTAAATAAATGCGAAAAGTAGTATAGTGTGGGAGAAGGGCGTGATGCTCTCTGGAAAAATTGTTTACACCATGCGAATAAATAATTCAAGTGGCTCAAATTGCTCTGAGCACTATGGGACTCAACTGCTGTGGTCATTAGTCCGCTAGAACTTAGAACTACTTAAACCTAACTAACCTAAGGACATCACACACATCCATGCCCGAGGCAGGATTCGAACCTGCGACCGTAGCAGTCCCGCGGTTCGGGACTGTAGCGCCTAGAACCGCTCGGCCACACTGGCCGGCGAAGGAATAATTCTGTGTACAGAAACTACCAACATTCTTTAACCCATATCCTACCTCTGAAGCGCCTTTTGAGAAGCCAGAAAAGTCAGTGTAGCGGCTATCTCAACTAATGAAGCACCAGCAAACGAACTGAAATGTTACAGATAATACACCTCGTCAACATAAAAGGATACACCATCAGCTTGACTTGCAAGGGAACAAACAGACTGGTGTGTGAGTATGGAACTTGGCCGCCATCTTGTCCGTACGGCCGTAGGAGACTGTAGAGCTTCGTTCATCGTAATGGCTCGTCGCTGGAGCACTGCAGTGACGGGGGACCTGCCTGCCTCGTCGGTTCGCCGCCGACCGCTTTGCCACCGACTGGTGGCAAGCACGCCACTGAGTCGCCTTCCGTTGTCCATAAACGCTTCAAATGTAGTAGGAACACCAGTGCTGTAGCTGGCGAGCTGAAGTAAAGCGTATGGTTCTACTGTAAATCGCCCCTCAGTAATTACTGCAGTGATGATGGCGTACGGGTTAGCCTACATTATCCACGAGTATGCCCGACAAATGCCAAGTGTAGTGGGATGGAGTACCACCGGATGCTACATACCGCCGCAAGTGCTACGCATTTTAACCTACGATTTAAATGCCAACGGCCTGAGTTCGAATGTAAACACGACCTGCTGGCCACCGAGCCGTACCACGGTCAGGCAAATCGGTCCGACGTTGTACCAGTCGCGCACGGCTTACGGAATGCAAGTACATGTGCGAGTTCCAAAAATGGTTCAAATGGCTCTGAGCATTATGGGACTCAACATCTTAGGTCATAAGTCCCCTAGAACTTAGAACTACTTAAACCTAACTAACCTAAGGACATCACACACACCCATGCCGGAGGCAGAATTCGAACCTGCGACCGTAGCAGTCGCGCGGTTCCGGACTGCAGCGCCAGAACCGCACGGCCACCGCGGCCGGCTGTGCAAGCTCCAAATGGTTCGATATTGAGAAATATCTGATAGGTAATTACAACTTTGTGTAATAATTGTATTAGAAACACCACAGAAGATTTATTATCAATCAGTACAATATGAGAGAAATCAATACCGTTTATCTCCAGTTCCTGAGTACATTCACGGTTCACATAATTAGTACTTTTACAAAAATTTACAACAGAAATCATTGATGTTCAAGGGCGTGATATCGTTAGAAACATACGGTACATGTGATGCAACTTCAGATCTCTTGCACTCCCACGGTGTTTCACAATGCTTCTTTTTTTATTTTTCGTTCAAGCTTTACACAGCCTTGACGGCCTTGACTTTGCTGAAGTTGAGTCAGTATGCTTAGGGAAATGGGAACAGTGTTTCGCGTGCAGTCTCTCTGGTAAAACTCCGCACGATACTTGTCCTCGTCCCCTGTAATGTGGTTTTGGCATATGCTGTTTCAATCCTATGATCAACCTACTTATTTTTCTCGTTATTTATACACAAAACGTACGAATTGAAATGACCAATATCGAACAGACAAAAAAATGTTTCGATATACTTTCATTTTCTTTTTCACATTGGCAAGCGTCCAGTATTTGGTCTTACCGATCAACTCCAGTTAATCCATTCTCATACTCAATAACAAAATTTGTTTTCGAAGTACGATTGGATTTCTGTGTACTCATTTCTACTGCTTCGTATTTTGTGGTATAATATGGACACATCGCTTTTCTTTCCGTTTTACAGCGAGGATTCGCCTGCAGCTCCTCATTATATGTTCACCACTCTTTAATTTTGCTTTACAGAAATGTTATGGCATATTCTTTCTATTTGCACGTACTATGCCAATGATATTTGTTGTATAATTTGCGATAGACTCATAAATAAGTTTGGTGAATATTATCAATTATCTAAGTATAAAGAATGTCCTCTGTGTAATATAGACTGTGACAGCTCTCTGACAACACTTTGCGGAAACCCATCATCACAGTTTATCTTATAATGATCTGTAAACAGTGTGAAATTTAATGTAGACGAAAAACTGCAGGGACCGATACCTGATAACTTGGTGTAGAGGAAGCAAGGTCTTTTGAACATGTGTCCGGAAATGGACAGTGTGCGTGCAACGGCAACACACCGATCCGAAACACATGGCAGTCTGCCATACACCAGGTTGGCTCGCCACTTGCCTAGAGCTTGTACGAGGGTTCGTCTCAATATCCTATAGAACCCGGTCTACCATATCTGGTGTACGCTAGTCGGCTGTCTTTATGCACCTTCGTCTGTCTGAAAGCTCCCATGACCACGCAAACTCCCCAAAAGGGCTTTAAATGTTGTATGATGTGGTTGATGTCTATGAGAGTACTTGTTTTGGTATAGCCGTGCTGCCTCTGGATGGCCGTACACATACACCATCTCGACTTGTTCCTGATATGAATAACAGACTATTCTGCTGCTTACAGTACACTGCGTGAATCACACAGCCTGCAACTCTTAAGTGCACACGGCACATGCTCAGAGGAACTTTCGTTCCTAAGCGCCATCTACCGTAGCAACGATGCGTTTACGGTCATATATATAGTTTTAACGGCTTTGTTTTTCTAAGTATGGGTGTTTCTACGAGCAGCCTCTTCGACCAGTTCAGTTGAATCCTAGGGGTTTTCTGTTCATCTGCGCCATCATCATGTACAGTGCAAAATATCATTTACTTTCATTACAGTCCAAAGGAAACCAATTGTTGTCGACTCGTCATATTCTGTTTGGATTGGTTCGTATGAGTTCTGCGAACTGGTTAATATGGGTTACAATATCTGCCAGAATATGTTATCAAATACTGTTTGACAGAGAACCGAAAGACCTAAGTCGAAACAAGGCCCCGGGAGTAGATGACAATCCGCCAGATCTGCTGATAGCCTTGGGAGGGCCAGCCATGACAAGAACTCTTCCATTTGGTATGCAACATGTATGAGACAGACGAAATACCCTCAAACTTCAAGAAGAACATAATAATTCCAATTCCAAAGAATGCAGGTGCTGACAGGTGTGAATGTTACCGAACTAAAAGTTTTAGTAAATCATGATTGCAAGACACTAACACGAGTTCTTTACAAAAGAATCGAAAAACCGGTAGAAGCCGACCTCGGAGAAGAACAGTTTGGATTTCGGAAAGATGTAGGAACACGCGAGGCAATACCGACCCTACGACTTGTTTCATAAGATAGGTTATAAAAGTTTCTAGCATTTGTAGACTTTGAGAAAGATTTTGAGAATGTTGACTGGAATACTCTCTTTGAAATTCTGAAGGTAGCAGTGGTAAAATGCAGGGACCGGAAGGCTGTTTACGACTTGTATAGAAACCAGGTGGCAGTTATAAGAGTCGAGGGGAACGAAAGAGAAACAGTCGCTGAGGAGGGAGTGAGATAGGGTTGTAGCCTATCACTGATGCTGTTGAATTTGTACACTGAGTTAGCAGTAAAAGTAAAGTCCAGGGAAAAGAAAAAAAATATTTGAGGTTTGCCGATGACATTGAAATTCTCTCAGACACAGCAAAGGACTTGGAAGAGCAATTGAAAGTAGTGGACAGTGTCTTGAAACGAGAATATAAGATGAACATCAAAGGAAGCAGAACAAGTATAATGGATTGTAACTGAATTAAATCAAGGTGATGCCGAGGGAATTACATTAGGAAACGAGACACTTAAAATAGTAGTTAGTTTTGCTATTTGGGCAGCAAAATGACTGATGATGGTCGAAGTAGAGAGGATATAAAATGTAGGCTAGCTGTGGCAAGAAAAGCGTTACTGAAGAAGAGATATTTGTCAATAAGGAGTATAGATTTAAGTGTTATGAAGTCTTTTTGGAAGTATTTGTATGGAGTGTAGCCCTGTAAGTAAGTGAAACATGGACGAGAAACAGCTTGGAGAAGAAGAGAATACCTTTGAAATGTGAAGTTACAGAAGAATTCTGAAGATTAGATAGGTAGACGAGCAACTGAATAAAATAGAGGAGAAAAAAAATCTGTTGTACAACATGACTAGAAGAATAAATCGATTGATGGGACACATTCCGAGATCAAGCGATTACCAATTTAATTTTAGCACTGGAGGGAAGTGTGACGGCTAAAAAACGTAGAGGGAGATTAAGAGATGAATACAGTGTGCAGATTCAGAAGGATGTAGTTTGCAGTAGTTATTCGGAGATGAAGAGGATTGCACAGGACATAGTAGCATGGAAAGCTGCATCAAACCAGTATTTGGACTGAAGACCACATCAAGAACAACAATCACTAAGTTCAGTCTGTAGCAGAACTACTGGACATGTTTTATCCTCAAGCTTCGTGAACTAATTTCAGAATGAAAGCCTGGTCTATACAAACAAACATGGAATCTGTAAACAGAAATCTCACTTTACGAGTCTATGAAATTAGTGGCAAATGTGCCCTGACTGATGGCAGTGTTTGATAAGTCCTGCACTGTCGTTTAGTGAACAAAACACGATTTTATCGATTATCGGCCCAGATTTGTGACTCAGTTTAGGAGTTCCTCGAAGACAGAACTAAACACGGTTTCAAAGAGGGTGTGTAGGGCCGTTGATGTTCACGGTGTGTATAAATGATCTATTAGATAACGTCATAAGTTCCATAAGTCTGTTTGCAGACGTTGCGATTGCCTGTGGGAAGGCAGGAACGTCAGAAGAATGTAGCGAATAGCAGAAGGATCGGCATACCTTCACCAAATACTGCAGGGACTGGCAGTTTACCCTGAAGGTAGATGAATGCAACGTAATTCCCATAATTATGAGAAGAGATCCAGTGCTGACAGACTGCACTGTTGGAGACAAATACTGGAAAAAGTACTACTGTAAAATACCTAGGAGAAACCGTCCGGAGCAACCTAACGTGTAATGACTACATAAAACAAATTGCAATGAAAGCGGATGTCAAACTGAGCTTCTTTGGAAGAATATTAACGTAATGAAACTCATCCACTAAATACGCGGCTCAAGAACTGTTTGTATGACTGGGTGCTGAGTATTGTCCATCCGCCTGGGATCCTTAACAGGTTGTATTAATAGCAGAGGTGTTGTACAGCTGGAACGGCAGCTTCACGGAGTGTCTTAAAGGAATTCCAGTGCCAGAAGACGTTCAATGAGAATTGTTGCGTATCACGGTGAATTTTGCTACTTCCCACAGGCACCCAGCGAAATGACTACGACGAGGAAAACAGGGTGGTTCACAGATAATCATTCTTCCCATGCGTCATGCGCATGTGGAACAAGCAAGGGCATAAATGATAGTTGTGCCAGGAATATTCCGTTGTCATACACCGTAGGGTAAACTGCGGAGTGTAGATGCAAATGTAGCCCTCATCGTGGACTGTGTGTTAAACCTAAAGTTTTCTTCACAGGCTGTTGTGAACCTTCGGAGTCAAAATTATAGAGAAGGCAGACGACCTCGATTTGTAATGGGTGAGTAGTCATACAGTCCTAATAATTACCTTGAAAAAATCCAGCTACGTATTTATCTTGCTGCTGGTTTGCAGTTACAAGTCGTTAGTCCGCACCACAGAGGCGCGCCGCAACAGGAGCTAAAAGAAAATAGTGCAATCCACCGACAAAGTGGAGATGAGTTTTGCATTTTATTTTGCCTCCTGTAGCGGTGACAGCAACGCTTAAGAAAAGAAGAAAAGTCAAGACACGTTCTTAGGATTTGTAGTCCTGCTGCAAGATGTTCAGAATTCCGAGAAAAGTAGTAGTAAGCTATAGGGGAAAGGAGGAAAATGTGACATAGTACAAGAACCAAGCGGGAACTTGAAGACTGAAGGACGAAAAAGGAAATGCTCGCATTAAAAAGGGCGTAAGCCAGGGATGTGCTCTATCGCCCCTATTGTCCATTGTACAAATCGAAGAAGCAAAGGAGAAAATAATGGAAAGATACTAGAGTGGGATTAAAATTCAGGGTGAAGGGATATCAATAGCAACGAGTTTGCGAACCTCACTCACACTGAAGAATAAATACACGAATGTACAGAATTTTATGTACAGTGTAATGACTAAATAATATGGATTGAGAGTAAACGGAAAAAATTATGAAAGTGATGAGAAATAACAGAAATAAAGTTAGCACCCCTACTCTTCAATCTGTACATCGAGGAAGCAACGATGGAAATAAAAGAAAGGTTCAGGAGTGGAATTAAAATACAAGGTGAAAGGATATCAATGATACGATTCGCTGATGACATTGCTATCCTGGGTGAAAGTGAAGAAGAATTAAATGATCTGCTGAACTGAATGAACAGTCTAATGAGTACACAGTATGGTTTCAGAGTAAATCGGAGAAAGACGAAGGTAATGAGAAGTAGTAGAAATGATAACAGCGAGAAACTTAACATTAGGATTGATGGTCACGAAGTCAATGAAGTTAAGGAATTCTGCTACCTAGGCAGTAAAATAACCAATGACGGACGGAGCAAGGAGGACATCAAAAGTAGACTCGCTATGGCAAAAAAATGCATTTCTGGCCAAGAGAAGTCTACTAATATCAAATACAGGACTTCATTTGAGGAAGAAATTTCTGAGGATGTACGTCTGGAGTACAGCATTGTATGGTAGTGAAACATGGACTGTGGGAAAACCGGAACAGAAGAGAATCTAAGCTTTTGAGATGTGGTGCTATAGACGAATGTTGAAAACTAGGTGGACTGATAAGGTAAGGAATGAGGAGGTTCTACGCACAAACGGAGAGGAAAGGAATATGTGGAAAACACTGATAAGGAGAAGGGACAGGATGACAGGACATCTGCTAAGACATGAAGGAATGACTTCCATGGTACTAGAGGGAGCTGTAGAGGGCAAAAACTGTAGAGGAAGACAGATTGGAATACGTCAAGCAAATAATTGAGGACGTAGGTTGCAAGTGCTACTCTGAGATGAAGAGGTTAGCACAGGAAAGGAATTCGTGGCGGGCCGCATCAAACCAGTCAGTAGACGGATGATTAAAAGAAAAAGGAAAAATAAGGAATCAGGAGGTTCTTTGCAGAATGGGCGAAGGAAGGAACACACGGAAAATGCTGACAAGAAGAAGGGATAGGATGATAGCGCGTGTGTTAAGCCATAAGGGAATAACATCGATGGTACTAGACGGATCTGTAGTTGGTAACATCTGTATAGGAAGAGAGAGGTGGAATACATGCAGCAAATCATTGAGGAGGTAAGGTGCAAGCACTGCTCTTGAGATGGAGAGGTTGTCCCACAGGAGAGGCGTTGGTGGAACGCGTCTGCGAACCAACCAGAAGACAGATGAGTGAAAAATAAATAAATAATGAAATAATTACATTGGTAAAATAAAACAGCGAAGGAATATTGTGGCGAGGGGATTTCAATGAGTACCACGACTACAAAGATAACTGCAAAGAAACCAAAAACTTGTTACGTAACTTTCTTTTCGAGGTGATAGTTGAATCAATATCGGAAGCCATTGTCACTACAGCGAAAAACCAATCCAGAGTTGCAAATTTTACTTTTTCATTCACTCGATGACTAGTTTCGGGCGGAGAACCATTTTCAGATCATCGTAACATGTGAAAACCATACGCTGTAACTGTTAGTTTCACATTTTTGATATAGTTTTCACATATTCGGAAATACGTTTTTGACTATGTAACGATGATATGATAATGTTGTAACGTCCCGTTAGGAAAATTAATGAATTACTGTGCTGATAAACATCTTATGTTATTTGATTTTCAAACAGCTGAGCAAAACCGAACGTACTCAGACATTCACTAAAGTGACACACAACAGTTTTAGCACAACGCAATCTGACTTTCAGTAATCCCTAAAAAAGAATGGCCCTGACGAACAATAACGTATACTTTTCATGAAGTCTTACCCCACAAAAATTTTCGTTACTCGAACTACTGCAATACAGTCAGCGCCAATACTGCCAGCTAATTAAAATATTCTAACTACTGAAAGCACTAACTACTGGTAGGTATAGTTAGCAAATGAAGGATTTTGATAGAGAACAAACAATGTATTTATCTTAATATTGTTCAAAAGTTATTATATAAATAAGAACACCGTGAATTCATTGTCCCAGGAAGGGGAAACTTTATTGACACATTCCTGGGGTGAGATACATCACATGATCACACTGACAGAACCACAGGCACATAGACACAGGCAACAGAGCATGCACAATGTCTGCAGTAGTACAGTGTATATCCATCTTTCGCAGCAATGCAGGCTGCTACTCTCCCATGGAGACGATCGTAGAGATGCTGGATGTAGTCCTGTGGAACGGCTTGCCATGCCATTTCCACCTGGCGCCTCAGCTGGACCAGCGTTCGTGCTGGACGTGCAGACCGCGTGAACGACGCTTCATCCAGTCCCAAACATGCTCAATGGGGGACAGATCCGGAGATCTTGCTGGCCAGGGTAGTTGACTTACACCTTCTAGAGCACGTTGGGTGGCACGGGATACATGCGGACGTGCATTGTCCTGTTGGAACAGCAAGTTCCCTTGCCGGTCTAGGAATGGTAGAACGATGGGTTCGATGACGGTTTGGATGTACCGTGCACTATTCAGTGTCCCCTCGACGATCACCAGAGGTGTACGGCCAGTGTAGGAGATCGCTCCCCACACCATGATGCCGGGTGTTGGCCCTGTGTGCCTCGGTCGTATGCAGTCCTGATTGTGGCGCTCACCAGCACGGCGCGAAACACGCATACGACCATCATTGGCACCAAGGCAGAAGCGACTCTCACCGCTGAAGACGACACGTCTCCATTCGTCCCTCCATTCACGCCTGTCGCGACACCACTGGATGCAGGCTGCACGATGTTGGGGCGTGAGCGGAAGACGGCCTAACGGTGTGCGGGACCGAAGCCCAGCTTCATGGAGACGGTTGCGAATGGTCCTCGCCGATACCCCAGGAGGAACAGTGTCCCTAATTTGCTGGGAAGTGGCGGTGCGGTCCCCTACGGCACTGCGTAGGATCCTATGGTATTGGCGTGCATCCGTGCGTCGCTGCGGTCCGGTCCCAGGTCGACGGGCACGTGCACCTTCCGCCGACCACTGGCGACAACATCGATGTACTGTGGAGACCTCACGCCCCACGTGTTGAACAATTCGGCGATACGTCCACCCGGCCTCCCGCATGCCCACTATACGCCCTCGCTCAAAGTCCGTCAACTGCACATACGGTTCACGTCTACGCTATCGCGGCATGCTACCAGTGTTAAAGACTGCGATGGAGCTCCGTATGCCATGCGAAACTGGCTGACACTGACGGCGGCGGTGCACAAATGCTGCGCAGCTAGCGCCATTAGACGGCCAACACCGCGACACCTGGTGTGTCCGCTGTGCTGTGCGTGTGATCATTGCTTGTACAGCCCTCTCGCAGTGTCCGGAGCAAGTATGGTGGGTCTGACACACCGGTGTCAATGTGTTCTTTTTTCCATTTCCAGGAGTGTATATATCAGTTCATGACATCCAGTCTTACAAATATACTCTGTCCAGATCATCCGCTCTCAAAACTCCGCCATCTCACTCCCAACATCCACCACTGCTGGCGGCTCACCTCCAACTGCGCAACGCTACGCGCTGTTGACATCCATCTTCCCAACACTACAATAGCAAACAACAATGCAAACCAGCCACAGACTGCACACAGCACAGTTAGTGATTTTCATACAGAGCGCTACGTGGCGTTACCAATAAAAAACCTAAACAGCCTACTTACAATGTCTCCACCCGAAATTAGTCTCCGAGTGAATAACAATGTAAAATTTTCAACTTTGGACTGGTTTTTCGTTGTACTGTTTAACAGAGGTTGCTGACCCACAGCTATTCCCGCAGGCTATAAGTTCGCAGACGCCATTGTGTTTTGAGATAAGGAGCTAAAGCATATTTCGAAAGTAATGTGGTCCGACGTGATCTTGTAATTTTCCCAGAGTATTTAATACACGAAGATGTTTCGAGACCGCAGCCGGTCGATGTTTTCTGCCACGCTAAATATTTTATCGAGCCACGTCTACAGGTGAGCCGTCGAAGACCGCACGATGGAGCAGTGCGGTCCGGCAGTCAGTTTAGAGCGTTTCTCTGAGAGAGAGTGTGCGAGTAGAGTGAGGGAGCGTGTGGAGGGCGGCAGGCTGGGGCGCTCCCACGGTGCCGCGACGGCGCCGCAGACGTCGCCGTCAGCTCTCCGGCCTGTGCGCGGGCCAGCTCAGCAGCTGGGCAGCGCGGCACTCCGGCTAGCCAGGCAGGCGGCCGGGCTGCCTCAGCGCGGGGAGTCGTGTTGCTCGCCGGGCGCGGGCGAGCAAGGTGATCCGCGGAATGCGGACGTCCGGCACTTCCCAGTAGCCGCCTGCGTTGTCTGCAGCCGCAGCCTGGCCCAGCACTGTCAACCACACACACGTCTCCTCCCAAAACACGCCCATCTTTGATTTATCTCATTTATGTGTGTAGGTCGGGCTCGGTTGTTTGGGGAAAGAGACCAAACTGCGGGATCATCGGTCTCATCGGATTAGGGAAGGACGGGGAAGGAAGCCGGCCGTGCCCTTTCAAAGGAACCATCCCGGCATTTGCCTGGAGCGATTTAGGGAAATCACGGAAAATCTAAATCAGTATGGCCGGACGCGGGATTGAACTGTCGTCCTCCCGAATGCGAGTCCAGTGTGCTAACCACTGTGCCACCTAGCTCGGTATGTGTCTAGGTCATTATATTGTTGGTAACATACACATAGATATTAATTACATACAAAGAATATGTTGCAGAGAAAATTCAATAAAGTATAGACAAAAGGTAACCTGCCTTGGCCCGGCGTAATGGAGCAACTGGACGTGGCATGAACTCAACAACTCGTTGGAAGGAAGACCCCTGCAGAAATATTGAACCGTCCTGTCTCGAAAGCGATCCACAACTGCGAATGTGTTGCCGGTGCAGGATTTTGTGCAATAACTGTCCTTTGGATTATGTCCCATAATTATTCGATGGCATTCGTATCGGCCTTTCTGGGTGACCAAACCATTTCCTCGAACTGTTCACTACGGTTTCAGTTGAAACTTCCGGGCTGATAGGCCGTGGTCGATGCATAAAATTTCCACCTAGCGTTTCGTCTTCATCTGCGGGAGACATCCTTCTGAGGTCGTCCGGCAGTATACATCGACCACGGCCTCTCAACCCGGAAGTTTCAACTGAAGACAACACCGCTCGTGAAAGCCTACATTGCATGTTCACTATGTTCTTCAAACCAATCGCGAACAGTTGTGGCAAAGTGACATGGCGCATTGATACCCATAAAAAACTCATCGGAACATGAAGTCCAGAATGACGTAAAATGGTCTCCATAACCGGGACCCAGTTCATTCCATGTAAACACAGTCCCCACGATTATAGAGCTTCCACCAGCTTGCACGGTACCTTCTTGACAACTTCAGTCCATGGCTTCGTGAGGTCTGCGCCACACATTAACACTACCATCGTCTCCTAACAACTGAAATTGGGACTAATCTAAAGAGGTCACGATCTTCCAGTACCCTAGCGTCCAACCGATATGGTGACGAGCGCAGGAGCGGCGCTGCAGGACGATGTCGTGCTGCTGGCAAAGGCACGTCCGTCAGTCGTGTGCTGCCGCAGCTCAACGACAAATATCACTCTCCTAAACGATACGTTCACATTGATTTCTGCCGTTAGTTGGAGCAGTGTTAATTGTCTGTTAGCACTGACAACTCTATGCCAGAGTCGTTAATTGAAGCACGTCAGCCACTGCGTTGTCCTTGGTGAGAGGTAACGCCTGAAATTCTGTATTCTCGCCACACCTTTGACGCTGTACTTCTCGGAATACTGAATTCACCAACCATTTCCGAAATGGAATGTCTCATGCGTCTAGCTCCAACGGCCATTCCGCGTTCAAAATCTGTTAATTCTCATCGTGCGACCATAATAACGATGGAAACTTTTCACATGAATCACCTGAGTACACGCCGCAGCTCCTCCAATGCACTGCCCTTTTATACCTTACCTGAGCGATTCTAGCACCAAATGTGCACCCCATGAGTTTTGTCAGTTTTGTCACCTCAGTGCAATTCTGTTCATATTTTCTGCGGCGAGCCTAGTGTTCGGCGGCTGTTATTGCTGTTCTGTTACCTGCAGCAAGGTCGTTGGTAGTACGTGTATCTGGCTAGTTCCTGTGAACCAGCAGATGCTTTTTGGTTCTGCAGGACGCTAGACTGTAAAATTTCATCGTCGCGGCTGAAGTTCAATTTCCTGAGGCTGACTTTGCGTTGTGACACCTCATTTCTTAACCACTTCAGAGTCTTCGCTGTCACTTACGCCAGGTGTGAACCTGCAGTTAATTTCTCTGTGGCGTTCGTTCGATGTGCTTCAAGCAAAAAAATCTTCTCGAATCTTCACTCAGCAAATTTCAAGAGATGTAGCTCTCTACATGAAACTCTTTCATCGTTGAGCTTCGTGTCAAAGCAACGGCTATCTGTGATCAGTTTAAACTTTCTACTTCCCCACTTCTGACGCTCTAGATACTTCGTGCTGTTACACACGTAATATGGTACAGTCCACTGGCAGGAATCGGTCTTAGATATCATATCGCCTGCAGACTCGTTAAAAGCTGTATCAATCTTTTTGGCATAACAGAATTTTGTGGAACTGGTCCAGAGTATTCTGCTATGCATGAACATACACCGATGAGCCAAAACGTTATGACCATCTGCTTTATAGCTTCTTTGTCCATCTTTGAAACGAACTACATCTCCGATTCTGCTTATAAGGGATCCGACAGTTAGTCGGTAGGTCTGCAGAAGTATGTGGCATTAGATGTCCACTCACATGTTACGTAATTTACATAAATAACGGACCGCTGATACACGGTCATGACACCCGCTAGCAACCCAGATGAGTTCCATAGGATTTACATCAGGCGCCGAGACATCAACATGAGTTTACTATTATTCTCCTAAAATTACTATTGTATGGCTCTGGCTCCAGGCCATGGACAATTATGCTGCTGATAACATCGCTGTCGGGGAATACATAAAGCATGAAGGGATGTAGGGGCTCCGTAGCATTTAGCGTGACTTCGATTACTACCACAGGCCCCATACCAGCGTAGAAGAATGCCTTACATTGCGTAATACTGCTGCTACCATCCTGAGTCTCTGGCGCGCTGTCCGTTTCGAGCCGCCGTCCATTTCGATGACGGCATTTGTGGAGACCATCTAACTAGTGTAGCAAAAACGTAGTTCACCGGTAGAGCCGACTCGTTTCCATTGATCGACGGTCGAATCTCGGTGGTCCCTTGCCTACTGCAACCTTAATCGACGATTTCGTTGGGTCAACATGTGAACATGTAGGGCTAGTCTGCTGTGGACTTACATGTTGAACAGCGTACGATCAACGGTTTACTCTGAAACACTTGCGCATGCACCAGCATTGTGCTCTTTCGTGAAACATGCCACAGATCACCATCTGCCCTACTTTACATAGCAGACCAGCCTCTGAACCCCACGTTCTGTGAAGAGTCGCGGAGTCCAACCATTTAGCACCTAGTGGTTGTTTCACTGTCCATTTACCTCTGTTCGTAGATGCTCACGACAGTGGCACGTCAACATTCGACCAGTTTCGCCGGTTTCGAGATACTCGCTCTAGGGTCTGCTTCATAATAACCTACCCTTTGTCAAAGTCGCTTATCTCAGTGGGTTTCCTCATTTTCAGCCCGTATGTTCCCTAAGGTGATCAACTGTCCGTGTCTGTCCCGCTTACACACTTTTGTTACCGCGTCATGTGCCCACAACGCCAAAGGCGGTGTCGAATGTCGTGGTCGGCAGTGATCAGATGGTTTTGGCTTATTAGTGTATTGCCACGTAGATGTTCGAAGTACTTTTGATTGAGCGCCCTGAGTGGTTCCAGTGAGTTTGCGGATGATGTTGTTCGGTATAGATACTTGGAGCTTTATTTCTTGGACGTGGGCTCTCACTGTCCTAAGTACTTGAGAGTGTCACTATGGAGATGTCGTTGACATCTAAAGTGATGTTCATTTTCCTTTCAGTTCCGTAGATGAAATGGATAAGCTTGTGTTTTTCCACAATTTACGGTTGGTTTCTGTGTCGCTCCGTAGCAACCAGAGAACACGAAAAAAAGATTATAAAGATCTAGTTGGGTACACTAATTCACCATACTCTTTCGGAAGCCTTGTTTCCACTATCAGGTGGGGCGTACTAACTGCTTGATGTTAACAGGGATTTTATTCAACATAAGAACACCATGAAACAAAAACAGACCAGACATGCAGATGTGTGAATAGTCAGTTCCCATAAGGCCAAATCAAGGTCGATTTTCGGTATGGTGGCGATTAGTATTTTACGAAGATCGGTTAAAAAACTGAACTCATATGACAAAATATTATTTAAAGATCAGAATGAATGCTTTCTGGCACTGTAGATGGTACAGAACTGCTCCCAGACAGTCATGTGGTCCTTCACGGTTGACGTACGTCATCGCAGTGAAATGATGTGATGTGCCGATAGGTTGTGCTAGAATAAGCTATCGTATGACGGCAGTAGCAATCTCGTGGTAATCCTAGGCACCCTGACTGCAAATCTGTACATCAATCTGATGATTCCACCCGTTGTGCTGTCATTCATGAACAGAATTCCTGGGGGTGTTTCCCAACAGAATGACGCTCGCCCAGATACTGGTGTTGTAACCCAACACGCTCTACATAGTGTCGACACGTTGCCTTAGCCTGCTCGAGCACCAAATCTGTCTCCAAACGATAACGTATGGAATATCACCGGATGACAAATTCACGATCATGTAGAAACAGTATTAATCGTCCCTGTACTGACCGATCTTGAGCAATAGACATGTAACTCCATCCTGCAAACTGAAATCCAGCACATGTACGACACATTGCATGCACGTGTACATGCTTGCATTCAACGTTCTGGCGGTTACAGTTGTTATTAACCTTTAACTGTCAACGTGGGGTCCGATAGATTCCCAGCACATTTAGGTTAGCTAAATTTATATGAACAAAGTTGGCAACTCTGTCTGTCGTCTAGCAATCCTCTGTTACATCTGTTTACTTCCGGTGACCAGCTTTTCGTTCTTGTGTTGCTCATTGTTGTCAGTGTTTGACAGTTACTTACTGGCTGGTAATGCGTGGACCCCACGTTAACACTTTTGTTACAATATGGTACCGAGGAAGTAAGAGAAATTCTCATGCTCACACTTTCATGTCAAATTCAAACTTTTGAATTTGTAACTTCCATTAATTAATTACATTTTTGTAATAGATGATGAAAGGAAGACGCTTCCATTGCTTCACTGAGGAAGTTTCAGAAGCCTCTGTAGATTAATTGTCTCCTGATTCTGTGTCAGACTATTGTATCGAGTCTGATTGTAATATCGCTAGTGGGATATCCAGTGATTCAGATGGTGCATATTGAGACCTGTCTAATGTTTTCGTAGGTAAGGACAGCCGTACAATCAGAGAGTCAAAGCTAGAAGGAGAAATATCATGCCACGCGGGATTAGCCGAGCGGTCTAAGGCGCTGCCGTCATGGACTGTGCGGCTGGCCCCGGCGGAGGTTCGAGTCCTCCCTCGGGCATGGGTGTGTGTGTTTGTCCTTAGCATAATTTAGGTTAAGTAGTGTGTAAGCTTAGAGACTGATGGCCTTAGCAGTTAAGTCTCATAAGATTGCACACACATTTCAACATTTTAAGAAATATCATGAATCATCTTCCGGGAGTAAAGGTATCGGCAAGGACTTGTAAATCTCCCAATGATTGTTTTTCTGCGCTAATAGATAACACACTTTTTAGTGCTATTACAAACAGTACACCACAAAAATTGATAAGGACAAGGAAACGAATAAGAATGTCAGGGCTGCGTATTTGACTGAATATCTGACGGATGATATTGAAGTAAAAGTCAATATTGGACTTCTGATGTCAGCAGGATCCATTAGCTCAAGTCTCCGAAAATTGCGCGACTTGTGGAATATGCACAGAACTGGAATTCCAGTTTTTCCAACAACAATGACTTTGAACCGTTTCCAATTTCTTCTGAAGTACATGCGGTTCGATGACAGAAACATCGACTGCAAAATAAACAACAAGACAAACTGACATCCGTTTGGTTTGTATTTCAATATTTCATAGACAACTGCAGAACTAATTACGTAACTTCTGAATATTTGACAGTAGACAGGCAGCTTATTCTGTTCAGAGGTTCCATTGAGAGCTTCCATTTCGACAGTATTTGCCAATAAACCGGCCAAGTATGGCATCAAAGTCTTCTCTTCAGCAGATGTGAAAACTTGGTTCGCTGTTTCCATGGAGATTTACGTTGGAAATCAATATGACGGCCTGTACAAGTTGTCCATATCTGCAGCTGATGTGCTTATGAGACTGATAGAACCACTGAATGGCACAAGGAGGAACACAACTGGAGATAACTGGTTTTCTAGTATTGTTCTTGTCCAAAGATTGTAGGGAAAATACGTGACATATTATGTCGGTACGCTGAAGAGCAACAAGCGAGAAGTTCCTCTTTCATTTGTGGCTTAGAAGAGAGACGTGAAATCCACTATGTTTCCCCGTCAAAATGAGTTTTTACTCTCCTATGCCCCAGAGAAAAATACAAATGTACTGTTAATTTCTTCTATACACCTTAAAGATACGTCAATAGACACTACCTCCAGAAAAAACAAGAAACCAAATATAATCATATTCTGCAACGATACAAAATGGGGTGTTGATTCGTTGTGTGCCATATCCCCAACTGTAAGGAAGTGCAACAGATAGCCTCTGATAATATTATTTCGTATAGTTGATCTAGCTGGAATCAATAGCCTTCCTGTTCTTAAAAGCAATAATTCAGAAAAGGAAATGGTAAGAAAGGATTTTCTTTGGGAAACTGGATTCGGGTTATTGAAGACCAGCGAAAGAAGAGGCCAATAATGGCTCCCTCACCCAGAGAAATTTTCCAATGGTAGCAAAAATGATTTGATCAACATCTGCTGTCAATGACAAACGAGCTCAAGAAAGAGTGCCAGCTGCGAAAAGGAGATGCTTCATCTCTCTTGGAAATAAGGATGTAAGAACTCGATTTACTTATCATTAGTGTGGAAAACATATGTGCTGGAAACATTTATTTAGAGCCTGCAATCAGTGTCTGAATGGTAGCTAGAATGACTCATCAGACGAAGACTGTTGAATCATTGAATTTTTAGTTTTTGTTGTGTAAACAGAACTGTAGATATTACAAATTTTCTAATTTAATAAAGTGCATTACTTCTTCAAATAAGCGTTCACTGATTCAATTTCTTAATTTATATGGTTGCCTCTACGTTATTTTCTATTAAATAACTTAGTTATTATTATTACACGCATATGGCAACATTAACACAGCATGGGGATCCACTGGACCTGCGGTATCACTTTTGTAAAATAATGCCATGTTAACAAAGGAACGGTAGTGTACCAGTATATCACATATCCAATGGCTTATTTCGCACATGTATTAACCTGTGAGCTTTCAGTGTTATTCACTTAAATATGTTACCTATTCAAATACATTTATGAAATTTCATTACTCTACATTAATCATTTTTTGGCGTTATCATTTTCTTCCATCAGTGTATTTTGAGACCAGCTTTAGGCAAAAGTAACATACCGTCGACGGCTGGTCCCGGCGGAAGTACGAGTCCTCCCTCGGGCATGGGTGTGTGTGTTTGTCCTTAGGATAATTCAGGTTAAGTAGTGTGTAAGCTTAGGGACTGATGACCTTAGCAGTTAAGTCCCATAAGATTTCACACACATTTGAACATACCGTCTACATTTGCTCTATTGTGGAGGGATTTTCAGTGCAGTATAAAGACAAAGATGAACTGGAGTAAGGAATCAAAAGAAATCCAATTACTTTGTAACAAGTCACAGGAGACCACTACTCCCTTACAGCAAAATCCTCTTAAAATGTCCCTGAAGAACATCCGACATTGTGGGTGAAATTCAGGTTCACCACGTATCTGCACTTGTTGTTGTTGTTTTTGTTGTGGTCTTCAGTCCTGAGACTGGTTTGATGCAGCTCTCCATGCTACTCTATCCTGTGCAAGCTTCTTCGTCTCCCAGTACCTACTGCAGCCTACATCCTTCTGAATCTGCTTAGTGTCTTCATCTATTGATCTGCCTCTACGATTTTTACCCTCCACACTGCCCTCAAATACTAAATTGGTGATCCCTCAATGTCTCAGAACATGTCCTATCAACCGGTCCCTTCTTCTAGTCAAGTTGTGCCACAAACTTCTCTTCTCCCCAATCCTATTCAACACCTCTTCATTAGTTATGTGATCTACCCATCTAATCTTCAGCATTCTTCTGTAGCACCACATTTCGAAAGCTTCTATTCTCTTCTTGTCTAAACTATTTATCGTCCACGTTTCACTTCCATACTTGGCTACACTCCATACAAATACTTTCAGAAACGTCTTCCTAACACTCAAATCTATACTCGATGTTAACAAATTTCTCTTCTTCAGAAACGCTTTCCTTGCCATTGCCAGTCTACATTTTATATCCTCTCTACTTCGACCATCATCAGTTATTTTGCTCCCCAAATATCAAAACTCCTTTACTACTTTAAGTGTCTCATTTCCTAATCTAATTCCCTCAGCATCACCGGACTTAATTCGACTACATTCCATTATCCTCGTTCTGCTTTTGTTGATGTTCATCTTATACCCTCCTTTCAAGACACTGTCCATTCCGTTTAGCTGCTCTTCAAAGTCCTTTGCTGTCTCTGACAGAATTACAATGTCGTCAGCGAATCTGAAAGTTTTTATATCTTCTCCATGGATTTTAATACCTACCCCGAACTTTTCCTTTGTTTCCTTCATTGCTTTCTCAATATACAGATTGAATAACATCAGAGATAGGCTACCACCCGGTCTCACTCTCTTCTCAACCACTCCTTCCATTTCATACGCCTCGACTCTTATAACTGCCATCTGGTTTCTGTACAAGTCGTAAATAGCCTTTCGCTCCCTGTATTTTACCCTTGCCACCTTCCGAATTTGAAAGAGAGTATTCCAATCAAACTGCACTTATGGAATGTGATTCCTTCGCCGTAATGTGATGACAACTTTCAGCAAGGTTGCCATAAAAAGAAAGAAATGAAATGGTCACATCGCATTAATGGTCGGGAATTTCGGCCGCCGAGTTGGAAGTGTTTTCAGTTGGTGTCACATTCAGCGACTTGCGTGTCGATGAGGATGCAATGATAATGACAACACAACACCCTGTCCGTGAGCGTATAAAATTTCCGACCAACCGGCAATCGAACCCGGCGTCGCTGTACGGCAGTTAGACGCTCGGACCACTCAGATAAGGTGGAGAACAACGCAGCCGTAAACCCTGACCTATAAATCCTTCGAAAATGCAGCCATAAAATCGTCGTCTGTGAATGCCTTTTCCTCGATTCCACTCGGTTCCCACAACCTTCTTCAGAAAAGAAAGGCCGCCAACACGTGCTGTTTACGTCTTCCTTTTGCCACTGCGTTTGATGCGAGCAGCTATGAGGACAACAGACACTATGCACTGTAATTAAATGAAGAACAGCCAGATAGTTCTTTTGCTACAGCAGTACTGACAAGAAAAGTGACCCGAATGTGGAATGATTTGGTCGGTAAGGAGAGAAGAGATGATAGCTCGGTACCTATGTCCTGGAATGAACTCAAAATCTCTCCGCAGTGTCTCATGGAGCGAGGGCATGCGACACTGTTGATGATGATGATGATGATGTTTGGATTTATGGGATTCTCAACTGCGCGGTCATCAGCACCCGTACAAAGTCCCAATTTTTTCACGGTCCAGTTTTTTTGCACAGTTCAGTCTATCCACTGCCACGAATGATGATGAAATGATGAGGACAATACAAACACCCAGTCGCCGGGCAGAGAAAGCCTCCAACCCCGCTGGAAATCGAACCCGGTACCCCATGATCCAGAGAGTAGCAACGCTAGCCACTAGACCATGAGCTGCAGACGACACTGTTGATGGTGATTCGTTCGTCAGATGCGGACGTTAAGCTCGGAAGGGCTACCGGCACCGGGTTTCACCCCCAACTTTCTCTAGCCATCATAAAACACACTATGCACACTTACCCATTACAGCCATTCATACTAAGCAGGTAGACTAAACATACAGCTCTGGCACTTCGCGAAACAAGTGTATCATTCTGCACAAACGAAAGAAAAATCTTGCTAATAAAAAGGCTGAACTTACCTCTCGGGATCTCCCAAACTGACATACGACACGCCGGCCGGAGTGGCCGAGCGGTTCTAGGCGCTCCAGTCTGGAACCACGCGACCGCAGGTTTGAATCCTGCTTCGGGCATGGAAGTGTGTGATGTCCTTAGGTTAGTTACGTTTAAGTAGTTCTAAGTTCTAGGGGACTGGCGTCCACAGTAGTTAAGTCCCATAGTCCTCAGAGCCATTTGAACCATCTGACATACGACACGACTTTACTTTTAGAAATTCCTATGTACGCTTGCCCTATAAGTAAAGGTGTTGTATACTCCTGTAGTGGCAAGTGATCATCATATGTCCTTTTTAGTTCTCCGATATTCAACTACCTTGATTGTCGGTGCGACTCATAGAATGTTGGCAATAGCCTGGTGATGGTACTGTGAGGATCCCACATTCCCACACGTCTTCGGCGTTTTCTTAGCTTATCCTTTAGTTTGACTGCGTACAGAGTGTTGTCAGTCATGTATCAACAGGTGGTTGTGTCCATCAGTGAAAACGCGAGTTGTGTGAGAAAAGAAATGAGGCTGACAACAGTGTGAGCGATTTGGTAACGTTTTGTTGTTCCACTTGGGTAGGCCTGTGTGTTCATCCCTTACTGATTCTCAGTCCGAGTAAGCTCCGTACAACATTCACGCGATCTTTGAGAGTGGCATCAGTGAAGTTGTGTTTTTGTTGTGTGTTACGAAAACGAAACAGCGGAATTTAGAGCAACGTATACCATCAACTCTTGTGTTACACCTGGGGAATCCGCGAGTTTGACCTTTGAAATGTTGAATCAAGCCTATGGGGGAACATTTCTTACCAAGAGCATAACATTTTCGCTAGCTCAAATCATTTTTAGAAGACCGAGACCACGTTGAAGATGAACCTCTTTATGAGAAATTTTCTATTTCAAATACCGACGAAAACACTGAAAGACAGCCGGCCGGTGTGGCCGAGCGGCTCTAGGCGCTTAAGTCTGGAACCGCGCGGCCGCTGCGGTCGCAGGTTCGAATCCTGCCTCGGGCATGGATGTGTGTGATGTCTTTAGGTTAGTTAGGTTTAAGTAGTTCTAGAGGACTGATGACCTCAGCTGTTAAGTCCCATAGTGCTCAGAGCCATTTGAACACAGAAAGACATCAAATTTTGATCCAAGCTTTGTACATGCGAAAGGCTTGTGCCAAAATGGTGCCGAATAACCTCAAAACTGAACAAAAGATAATGGAAGAAAGGTAGGCGTTGGTGTTTTTGAGAGGCTTGCGAATGGCCACGAATGATTGACATATGTGATCGCAGATGATGAACCCTGGATCCTGAACAAAGCGGAAAAATGCGGACTGGCACACTGAGACATCTCCTCGACCGAAAACAGCTTGAATGCTGTTTTGAAGGTAGGGGTACCGTACGTAACGAATTTGTTCCTCCAGCACAAACTGTCATCCAAGTGTTATACAAAGATTTCTTTCAAAAGCTCAAGAAAAGGGTGAATCCACTGAGACCAGACATTGCAGACTAGTGGATGCTGCATCATGACAACGCCGCATGTCTCACAGCCACTTCCATCAAGGAATTTTTGACCTCAAAGATTCCTTTAGAGGTAAAAAATTCCTGCTGTTCCACAGCTGCCCTGTTCATTTGATATGAGTCCTAACTTCTTTATTTTACAGAAATTGAAATATATCTTAAAAGGATGTCATTTTGGCACTCTGGAGAACATTCAAGGAATGTTACCGATCTGTTAAATATGCTACCGTAGAAGTCATTCAGCGCTGCTACCAAGACTGTGAACAACGACTCCACCGGTGTATAGCTGCCGAAGGCAACTACTTCGAAGGGAATAATATTTTTGTTTGAAGAAAATAAAAACTTTGATAGATAAAAAAATCTGTCTCATTACTTGTCTCATACTCCTCGTACTCTTTTTTCCTTTCTCATAATCCTCTTCTTCTTTTTTTAAATTATTATTGTTGTCGTGTTGCACGATCACTGGAGGTGATGTTTTATTGGGCCCCAAATAGTTGGCAGCACAGATCTATTGAAGTGTGTGTGTTGTGAGGTAACTAGGATGAAATTGCAACCATCTCGAGATTATATTCGTTGTAAATTATTTGCCACATGGTTACAGTATACCTACAGTTTCAGTGTTCAGTATGGAGAAATTCGTTGTGTGGTGTGAAATTTCTCTGAATCAGAATGTTGCTTTAATTTATTTTTGGAGCAGGAAAAATTCCAATAACTAATGATGCATTTTGTTATCCGTCATTTGTCAGTTACATCCTTCACTGTCAGTATCATAACATGCTGCTGAAGAAATGGTACGACTGACCAAATGGAGCAGCAGATTTTTGAAAGGAGTAATGTGGCACTATCGCTAATATCTTCGTGCTGATATTCCATCACGACCTGACTGTTACGTGCAAACATTTCGGCTTTCTGAGGTTGTGTGGACTTGAAAATCAACTATGTACGTCTCTATAGTCTGTGAAGGTATCTCCGGCATTGGTATACGAAACTTTAGGCATTGAAGTGTGTCTTAGATGCGGTGTAATGTCCATTCAACTAAAACTACCAAGGATGCAAATATTTGCGTGAAAGCCTGCATAATATGACCAAATGCTGCGACGATTACAAATTGCGGTGTAAGTACTTGTGCTTTCAGTTTCGTGTGCTAACATGGAGAAGCCACGTGAGCGGATTTCTCTCCTCGTGTGGAACATCAGTAGACCGTAGGATGTGGCAGCTCTGTAGCCGGAACTCAGCTGCTGGTCCCCGACATTCACGTACATGGAGCTCGGCTGGAGCTGCGGCCTTGGATCTCAGGCAGCGGGTAGCCAGCTAAGCGTCTGGAAGAAGCGCTGTGTCAGGGGTGGCGCTCGCACGTGTGGAGGACGGCACCACCCGATACTTACTGATAAGGCGGTTAACATCTGCACGAGAGACAGTAGCAATGCTGAGGTTAATTTACGAGTAATAACATACATTAGGACTTTGTTTTTATGAAACAGATCTGATGATGCTCATTAAAGACCGAAACCGGTAATCTGTTAACAAAAACTTTGTGAGAATAGACGTAAATTAAAGGAAACTTGTTGCAGCCTATTTTATCAACTGCAGCCGCTCTCTATGAGTGACGGACTATCAGATAACGCAAAACTGACAGGCTGGCGAGCCCTAATACTTCCGGTCATGCTGTAAATTTCAGAAGAATCATCAATAACCACCGACACTCATCTCAAACAGCCGCGCGGGGTAGCCGCGCGGTCTTAGGCGTCTTGTCACGTTCCTCGTGGCTCCCCCCCATAAGAGATTCGAGTCCTTCCTCGGGCATGGATGTATGTGTTTTCCTAAGAGTAAATTAGCTTCTATATATTCAAGGGTGATGTACTGGAGGACAATATTATGGAAATGGAAGAGGATGTAGATGAAGATGAAATGGGAGATATGATACTGCGTGAAGAGTTTGACAGAGCACTGAAAGACCTGAGTCGAAAAAAGGCCCAGGGAGTAAACAACATTCCATTAGAACTACTGACAGCCTTGGGAGAGCCAGCCCTGACAAAATTCTACCATCTGCTGAGCAATATGTATGAGACAGGCGAAATACCCTCAGACTTCAAGAAGAATATAATAATTCCAATCCCAACGAAAGCAGGTGTTGAAAGATGTGAAAATTGCGAACTATCAGTTTAATAAGTCACGAATGCAAAATACTAACGCGAATTCTTTACAGACGAATGGAAAAACTAGTAGAAGCCGACCTCGGGGAAGATCAGTTTGGATTCCGTAGAAAAACTGGAACACGTGAGGCAATAATGACCATACGACTTATCTTAGAAGAAAGATTAAGGAAAGGCAAACCTACGTTTCTAGCATTTGTAGACTTAGAGAAAGCTTTTGACAATGTTGACTGGAATACTCTCTTTCAAATTCTGGAGGTGGCAGGGGTAAAATACAGGGAGCGAAAGGCTATTTACAATTTGTATAGAAACCAAATGGCAGTTATAAGAGTTGAGGGGCATGAAAGGGAAGCAGTGATTGGGAAGGGAGTGAGACAGGGTTGTAGCCCCTCCCCGATGTTATTCAATCTGTATATTGAGCAAGCAGTGAAGCAAACAAGAGAAAAATTTGGAGTAGGTATTAAAATCCATGGAGGAGATATTAAAACTTTCAGGTTCGCCGATGACATTTTAATTCTGTCAGAGACAGCAAAGGACTTGGAAGAGCAGTTGAACGGAATGGATAGTGTCTTGAAAGGAGGTTAGAAGATGAACATCAACAAAAGCAAAACGTGGATAATGGAATGTAGTCGAATTATGTCGGGCGATGCTGAGGGAATTAGATTACGAAATGAGACACTTAAAGTAGTAAAGGAGTTTTGCTATTTAGGGAGCAAAACAACTAATGATGGTAGAAGTAGAGAGGATATAAAATGTAGACTGGCAATGGCAAGGAAAGCGTTTCTGAAGAAGAGAAATTTGTTAACATCGAGTATAGATTTAAGTGTGAGGAAGTCGTTCCTGAAAGTATTTGTGTGGAGTGTAGCCATGTATGGAAGTGAAACATGGACGATAAATAGTTTGGACAAGAAGAGAATAGAAGCTTTCGAAATGTGGTGCTACAGAAGAATGCTGAAGATTAGATGGGTAGATCACATAACTAATGAAGAGGTGTTGAATAGGATTGGGGAGAAGAGAAGTTTGTGGCACAACTTGACTAGAAGAAGGGATTGGTTGGTAGGACATGTTCTGAGGCATCAAGGGATCACCAAATTAGTATTGGAGGGCAGCGTGCAGGGTAAAAATCGTAGAGGGAGACCAAGAGATGAATACACCAAGTAGATTCAGAAGGATGTAGGTTGCAGTGGGTAATGGGAGATGAAGAAGCTTGCGCAGGATAGAGTAGCATGGAGAGCTGCACCAAGCCAATCTCAGGACTGAAGTCAACAACAACAACAAGTTAGCTTCAGTTACATTAAATAGTGCGCAAGCTTAGGGACCAATGACCTTAGCAGTTTGGTCCCATAAGACCTTACAAATTTCCAAATTTTTTCATCTGAAACGATAGCAAACCCTTCGAAACGAAGGATTTCGGATTACAGCAAATGCATCACTCTATACTTTCAACACTCACATAGGATAACACTTATGGCATCTACTGATCTACCAAATCATTCAGAGAAATCAGTTAAATTTTAAATGAAAAAAAACTTCCCGCCTCATATCCTACAAATTCATAAGGCCATGGACCACAAAATTCACAACATAAAAATCAATATGAAAGACGTAGGGAACCCAGTACCGGAGTCATAGTTTATTAGAAATTTGGAAGACTTGCATCGAACAAGGCGGAAGACTTGGATAAAATTCTTTCGTAATTTCTAAAATCATTAAGGAAAATGTCAATCAAACAACCCTTCTTAGAATCTGGAGACATACCATCATAGTTCGGAATAACATTTTCTGAACAATCACGAAGATAGAAAGCATTGATAAGTAAGACAACTACCAGCCACAATACACAGAATCGTGGAAAAAATCTATCAGACGACGCTCACTTTGGCTGTAGGAAAAGTAAGGGCACGAGAGTGGCTGTTCTGACGTCGCATTTCGCAATGTAAGTGGCACTTGGAAAGATCAAGATCCCTCCATAGGATTTTTCAACCTAGAAAAAACTTTCGACAATGTTAAATAGTTCAAGAAGTACGAAAGCGTCGGGGAAATAGGTATAAGCTGTAAGGAAAGACGGGTAATATTCAGAATCTAACAAGAATCTAGAAGGAAACATGAGGAGGGGGCACAAGAACGAAGTGATAGGATTGCAAACAATATAAGCAAAGATACCCCTCAAGAGCCAGGGATCTTCCCGAAGGGAACTGACTAGAATGCCTCAGCGGTACACACGGCCGTACCTTTAGGTGCAACCACAACGAAGGGATGTCTATGGAGAGGCCGGACTGACCACTGGTTCCTGAAGCAAGGCAGCTGCCTTTTCAGTAGTGGCAAGGGCAACTGTCTGATTGTTTGCTGATCTGGTCTTGTAACATTAGTCAACATGGCAATGATGTGCTGGTACTGCGAACGGCTGAAAGCCAGGAGACACTACGCACATTATTTTGCCCTAACGCTTGCAGCTCCAAAGTATGGCTTAATGACGATGACATCCTCTTAGGTAAAATATTCCAAAGTAAAATAGTCGCATATCCGGATTGCCGGGCGGGGGCTACACAGGTGGATGTCATAATCAGGAAAAACAAAACTGGCGTTCTGTGGGTCGGTGCATGGAATGTTCGATAGGATATATCATTTAAAAAGGGGGATGGTTCAAAAATGGTTCAAATGGCTCCGAGCACTATGGGACTTAACTTCTGAGGTCATCAGCCCCCTAGAACATAGAACTACTTAAACCTAACTAACCTAAGGACATCGCAAACATCCATGCCCGAGGCAGGATTCGAACCTGCGACCGCAGCGGTCGTGCGGATCCAGATTATAGCGCCTAGAACCGCTCGGCAACTGCGCCCGGCAAAAAGGAGGGATGAATGGGTTGAAGTTATTTGAAGTGGAAATTGATGAAGTGCCGTGGCAGAAACAACAGGGCTTCTGGTCAGGTAAGTACATGGGGTATAAATACAAAAAGAAATGGGAATAATGAAAATGTAGGTTAAACGATGAATAAGAAAATAGGAATGTGAGTAAATTGCTATTAAAGAAATAATGAGTACAATGTCATGAACAAAATAGGGAAAACTACCTATTTCCCCTAAAGTAGTACCAGTTAAATGAAAGTATTAAAAGACTACATTACAAGGTAACAGAAATTATTCAGATAGCCGAAAATTTAAATAGGACTGGAAGACGATAGTATCAAACGGAAGGGGGGACACAGTAATAGGAGAACATGAGCTAGGGGAAAGAAATGACTCACACAATGAGTTAATCATCGCAGACACTTGTTTCCAGAATCATGTAAGAATGCTGTACACGTGGAAAAGACCTTGAGGTACAGGAAGGTTTTGGACAAAATTTTCGTAACCAGATTTTAAACTGTAAGACATTTATATAGGCAGAAGTGGCCTTTGACAGTAATTTATTGATATTAATTACTGATTAAAATTTACGAAACTGCAAAAAGCTAAGAAATTAAGGCAATGGGACCTAGAAATTTTGAAAGAACCAGACGCTGTTGAGAGTTCCACTAACATAGGCAACGGTCCACCCAACGAGGCATCACCAGTCCGAACAAATGCTACTGTCAGCCAACCAGAACCACCAAAACTTCGGTAGTCTTAATACTAAAATCAAATCTCGCGCCCACAAAAGTAATAGGACCATGTAGTACATCCTGCTTGGCAGTTCCATTAACTCCATCAGCACCAGGTTTAAATTCAACAGTAGAAACTGCTTTATACACGGGCAGACGAGACCGTCTCATTCTTCTCCTGTAACGAGGCATCTCGATGAGCCGTTCAATGCAGTTGTCTGTGCAGCAGCCACGCGACGAATAAAGGAATATAATAGAACACGGAGGGGCAGATTGGTTAAAATGGCTCTGAGCACTACGAAATTATGTAAAGATGAGAGGGGAGATACGATTCTGCAAGAAGAATTCGACACAGCACTAAAACACCTCAGCAGAAACAGATGTAGACGACACTCTTTCAAAATTATTGATATCTTTGGGAACCTAGACAAGTACTGCACCTGGCGTGCAAGGTGTATCAGCCAGGCGAATGGAATCCAATTCCAAAGAACACAACTGCTGACAGGTGTGAATACTATCGAAGCATTTGTTTACTAAGTCATGGCTGCAAAATACTGAGAAAAAAGAATGGAGGAAACAGTATATTCCGAGTTCGCGGAAGATCAGTTTAAGCCCTGGAGACGTGTAGCACCAAGAGAGGCAATACTGACCACACGACTTGCAAAATGTTAAAGAAAGGCCAACCTACATTGATAGCTTCTACAGATTTAGAGAAAGCTTTTGAGATCTTGACTGGAATACACTATATGAAATTTTGAGTGTAGCAGGGCCGCGCGGGATTAGCCGAGCGGTCTGGGGCGCTGTAGTCATGGACTGTGCGGCTGGTCCCGGCGGAGGTTCGAGTCCTCCCTCGGGCGCGGGTATATGTGTTTTGTCCTTAGGATAATTTAGGTTAAGTAGTGTGTAAGCTTAGGGACTGATGATCTCAGCAGTTAAGTCCCATACGATTTCACACACACACATTGAGTGTAGCAGGAAGTAAACGGAGGCAGCGAAAGATTATTTACAACTTGTACAGAAGCCAGATGACACTTATAAGAGGCGCAGGACGTGGAATGAAAACAGTAAGTGACAAGGAGTGAGGCAGGTTTGTAGCAGACTGGGAATAGCAAGAACAGCGTTTCTGAACAAGAGAAATTGGATATAATCTAACATAAATTTAGGTGTTGAATTTAATAAGACAGTAACGAGGAGTGAAACAAATGAGATTAGCGATAAACTTGACATTGAAATTGGTGACGATAAAGTAGACAAAGTGAAGGAATTCTGTTACCTTGGAAGCAAAATAACACTGGCAGACGGAGCAAGGAAGAAATTAAAAGTAGACTAGCGCACCCAAAAATGGCATTCCTGGACAAAGGAAGTCTACCAATATCAAACATCTACCTTAATTTAACGAAGACATTTCTGAATATCTATGGGTTGTAACGCGGGTTTGCGTGGAAGTGAATCTGGGGCTGTGGGTAAACCGGAAAAAAAGAGGAGATATGGTGATATAGAAGGACGTGGAAAATTACGTGGACTGATAAGATGAGGAATTCAAGAGGTTCTCAGGAAAACAGGCGAGGATAGCAACGTGTGAAATACATTGACAAGCAGAAGGGATAGGATGACAATATATCTATTAAGACACCGAAGTATAAGTTTCATGGTACTTGTGGGAGCTGTAAGAGGTAAAGATTGTAGGGGAAGACAGAGATTAGAGAATATTCAACAAATAACTAAGTACTTAGGCCGCAAGTACGTGTCTGAGGTGGGGATGTCGGCACAGAAAAAGACTTGGTGTGTCGTATCAAATCAGTCAGGTGGAGAAAGGAAACCAGAGATGACCCTCACACGACGATTTAGGGACTAACATTCATTTACAGACTACAAGAACAGTAACGCTGTTCACAGATTATAATTCCTCACTTTTCTAATCATCTTTAGCACATTCTGAAGTCAGACGGGCTCAATGCTCTGCGGAGTATCTACCGTAATAAGACGATATTGATGATAAAATCTTCTGAGTCGTCAGGCCGCGTCATGTTCATCTTCCTCACTGCTAGTTCCTTCGATTCCTCTGTTGAGATTTGCTTAGGATTTCACTTGTCTCTGTGGATGGCATGAACGTCAGAGTCGCTTAGGAGGGAAGGCAAAATCAACTGTTATGGAGCTGCAAGAAGAATCTGACTAGGATATGGATTATGTGCGATAGCGAGAGAAAGTAACGTTTATAGAAGGAAAGTCTGTAAGGCGGTCGAAACACAAAATGAGTGCAGTTTCGGAAGGGGTGCTACCCGTTATGACGAAAGTTAACCCCTAGCCACAGCTAGTGAGTAACATAAACACCTGCCAGGAAACTATCGAGGCAGTGCAACGACAGTTAGATCTTCCTTCTCTGTCAGTAGCTCCTTTCAGTATTTACGGACTGACGACACTTCACCAACAGCAGCCTGAAGGTTATTACACTTCTCATAAAAAGTGAGGGCAAAGTGCTTTTTACAAGTTAATGGGACAGTATTTTTATACAGTATTCAAATGGTTCAAATGGCTCTAAGCACTATGGGACTTAACTGCTGTGGTAATCAGTCCCCTAGAACTTAGAACTACTTAAACCTGACTAACCTAAGGATATCACACACATCCTTGCCCGATGCAGGATTCGAACCTGCGACCGTAGCAGTCGCGCGGTTCCGGACTGAGCGCCTAGAACCGCTAGACCACCGCGGCCGGCTACAGTATTCAGCCAGCCAGGAATACCAGCGGAACTCTGAACAAGATCCCTGCAGAGAAATCGATCATCGATCACTGAAGACGTCTGAACAGGAATAGCACTCGGTTTAATGCCTCAGAAGATTATTATTAGGGACAACATGCATGTAAGTCTGTCGATAGAAGCGTACGGGTCAAATTGAAATACGTGTGCTCTCTATATATGCGTAACGTAGATGGCAGCACCGTACAGCGCACAGAACTCTAGCCGTAGCGACGAGATTGAGGACTGTTTTTATACTTAAAATAGCGACGTTTTTTGTTACAAGAAAAGTGTGGAGTCATTTCATTTTTTCTATTTGCCTTTTGTCACACAGACTGAAACTGATAGGCAGTTGAGTGAGACATGTGTCTAATGTGCATTGTGGGTGCAAAAGTCCACAGGAGGCAGAATGTTGTGTGACAACAATCTAAGACCATGTCTGCCTCGTACTAGCTGGTCTGATGTTGTGATCGAGCGAGTGGAGGAAGTTGTTTTGGAGAATCGCCTGATGAGTGTGGAACTCATCACTGCCAAAGTTGGCATTTCTGTGGAATCTGTGCATGGAGACCTAAAAATGCAAAAAGTGTCTTCGAGGTAGGTGCTGCAAATGCTAACGGATGACCAGAAGGCTGCGCTCATGCTGTGTTGCCAGACCATGTTGACGCATAATGATCGCACGAATGGGACTTTATTTTTCATCGATTGTGACAATGTATGAGACATGGGTGCTATATTTCAATTCTGAAACGAAACGCCAGTCCGAGCAATGAAAGCACACAAGCTCACCCCCACCAAACAAATTTCCGATAAGCGCCAGTTCTATAAACTATGATGGTTCACGTTCTGGGACAGCAACGGTGTAATCCTTACTCACTGCATTACAGAAGGCACTATTGTGACCAGTTCATCCTACCACGATTTTTTGAAGAACAAACGTCTTTTAGCACTGAGTGTACGGGCCTTTCTGGATACAGAAAATGTTCGACTGCTGCCCTGGCCAGCACATCCTCCAGATCTCTCACAAATTGAAAACGTCTGGTCAATGGTGGCCGAGCAACTGGCTCGTCACAATACTCTTGATGAACTGTGGTATTGTGTTGAAGCTGCATGGGCAGCTGTACCTGTACACGCCATCCAAGCTCTGTTTGACTCAATGCCCAGGCGTATTAAAGGCCGTTGTTACGGCCAGAGGTTGTTGTTCAGGGTACTGGTTTCTCAGTATCTGTGCACCAAAACTGCATGAAAATGTAATCACATGTCAGTCCTAGTATAATATACTTGTGTAATGAATATCCCTTTGTGGTCTGCATTTCTTCTTGGTGTAGCAGTTTTAATGGCCAGTAGTGTAGTAAGCAGGTTAGTGAAGAGCTGGAGCTTGTGGCATGTGACAGAGACACGGCAGAGTGTTCTCCTGCTGCCCGCGCAGAGGGCTGTACGCGCCCGCCTTCTTTCTTGCGCGCCACTATAGCGCCTGCCGGGAGCGTGTGGCGCGCCGCGCTCGCTAGTAGCGAGGGCAGACGCGGGACTTGATTTGTCTCGTCTGGGCGACATGCGCGGCCGGCCGGCCTGACCTGGGCGCATTTAAAGCGGGCGGCGTCCACCCGCGCCCACGGCGGCCATAAATCTGCCCCTCCCCAGCGGGCGCCGCCGCCGCCGCCGTTGCCGCTCCATTGGCCGCCCCTCATCACCAAGTGTAATCCGGGGCCCGCCGGCGCATTTCCTTATAACGGCTATTTTCCTTTTCTTGCGAGGTACGGGCGCGCACCCTCGGAGTCACTGGTGTTTTTTATCGGCGCCGCGGCTGATGGGTAATTTGTGCCGGCCGATGTCCGGCAGTTAGCGGGCCGGACCCCGCTGATCGGCCCCGCCGCCGCTGCAGCCCGGGGGACGCCGGGACACTGGCGTCGCGACGCTCTGCGGTGATCTATGCCGCCCCCCCTCCCCCTTCCCCCTCTCTCTTCTTCCTCGCACACCGCCTCCAGATCGCCCGAGGAGTCCCTCCCCGATTTATTTGGGAGCCGCCGCGGCGCTGGGCTGGCGACAAAATTACCGCCTGTGCCGTGCTCTGCTCCGGCACCCTCGTGCCATTCGCCGCCTCCGCTACAGGCGCGGGAGAGCACTTCATCTCCTCAGCGGACTCCCGCTCGCACAAACAGCGCTGGTGTCTCAACAGCTGCGGGCACCCCAGGGCACCCCACCTCGCCTGCTGCGCCTGCTTTCTTTCTTGGCGTTGACAGTCTTCTGTTACAAAAAGTCTTTCATATAATGTATCTTTACGCGATGGGTTAAGCCGCCGGCGACGTGTAAAGATTATCTACGCACAGCTTTCGTCTACTGGAATAGCCAAAATCTTTCACTGCATAGCGAATGCATACCTGAATGAGATTTTCACTCTGCAGCGGAGTGTGCGCTGATATGAAACTTCCTGGCAGATTAAAACTGTGTGCCGGAGAGCTTTTGTTAAGTTTGGAAGGTAGGAGACGAGGTACTGGCAGAAGTAAAGCTGTGAGGACGGGACGTGAGTCGTGCTTGGGTAGCTCAGTCGGTAGAGCACTTGCCCGCGAAAGGCAAAGGTCCCGAGTTCGAGTGTCGGTCCGGCACACAGTTTTAATCTGCCAGGAACTTTCAATGCATACCTGTTCGCGGTACTCTGGACGCGATACTTGATTGAACAATTCGGTAGCAGGAAGCTGAGATTTGAGCCAGCGTGCACGTGTGGACACACAGATAATACACGCTTCTGTTGGAGTTGGTCACATTGTGCGGAGGCTGCCGCTATTTTCGTTGTTCTACTTGTTCAATTTAGAGGTTTTTTGTCTAGAGTTTTACTTCAGTAGCCATTTCTACGTAGCAACTAACAATAATTCTTTCGCATAATTTTCAGCTTAGTATGCCTACTCTGCTTTTGACCAAGGTTAAATGTGTTGTTCGTAGTGAGATACTCTGTTACATGTTCGTGGAACAGTGTCTGTCTTTCATCTGTTTGTCCACGAATCTAGGTCAGTGGTTGGAAAACTCAGTAGTCAGCAGAGCCAAATATAGATATGTGAGTTACGTGCCCAGCTGCAGTAAGGGGAAGAATGCACCTATGGGAGCACAACAAATGGGATTATGTCCCTATTTACTTAAAAAGCTCTGACTGAAAAATGGGATACCACCTCCCTCTTTCAATCTTCCACAGCACCTTCAAAAATTTTCCCAATTTTTTTTAAATAAACAGGAACATGTTCGCATTTTTTGTTCCGATAGAAGTGTTAGCAGTAGTGATCTGTCTTCGTTGACTTTATAAACTGCACGATCGCTTGATGTACAAAGCAATTTGAATATTATGGAGTACTGATGGCAGCGCCGTTGTAGCGTCACCAAACCGACAACTTCTAAACAATTTATCGGGCCGAAAAATGCTTTAGTAAAAATTTCATCGTTCAGAGGGTCGTCAAGTTACTTATACAGCAGATTCAAATGAAAAACAGTTAAGATACAATTACTTATTATCGAAAATACACTGAATCCGAATTTAGTTATTTCCTCAAAAGCGTAATAGAATCAACTCACTCTTCCATTCAGTTTAACGTTTATAGAACTTGATTTGCATGATGTTCATATGTGTCTTGCTTGTCACTTGCCTTTGTGTTTCCAAGAGGTCATGTGTTTCTCTGTTGACTTGATTTTTGACTCATCTGACGTAGAACTTTTCAGTTCAATTTCTCTTATTATTTCCTTGATATTTAAGAAAAACGACTGACTAAGTAGATGCATCTTTATTACCTTATTTAGGGCCATCCCAAGCTGGTCTTAGCTAAAAAGTCCTGAGTTTGATTTCTGTATGTTTGTAGAAGGCGACCTCTTCCAACTCTCCCGCCCACACTTCTGTCGTCCATACTCCCTAATCGTGCAAAGCGTCTCAACATACCCTTTTTGAGTTGACGCTACATCTTCCTCCATTCCACAGCGCTCTTTAACTTAATAAACTGGAAGTAAAGTTCTTTTATTTAGACTATATTAAGGCAATAAAATTGATATCAGACTTAGATATTACTTACTGAAAACGTTACGTGTAAGATTGAATCATGACATTTGACTGACAAACACTAAAGTGAACAATGTCGCTGGACATCCTAGGAAAGCTTGGGTAGGTCAAGTTCATATTTATCTATTGAAGACATAAAGTCCGGAAATGAGACCGTGATCATATTTTTGGCACTTTATTTTACAGGTCCATCTTGATCACATAAATTTTTACATTTCGCAACGACCGCTTCAGATCATAAAATATTCTGATGTAGAATCAACGTGAAACTAAACATGTAGGTACATGCTAAATGCTAACAAACTAAACATGTACCTACATGTTTAATTTGACGCTGATGCTAGATGGGAATATTTTATGATCTGAAGGTGGTTGTAGCCGAAACTGGTCATAGAGAAATATAAAAATTTATGTGATTAAGACGGACCTGTAAAATCAGGTTCATATGTTTATTTTATGCACGATTCCAGGTTCTTGTAAAGAAGACGATTTTTCCGTTTACTATTGACAACGTTTGTATTTGAGTTAAAAATCAACATACCTTGTTTTACCAGGTATTTCAAAGCAGACCTATTGTTGAGTGAACTAAGTTTACAGTTCAAGATTCGTTTCTTCTTAATATCAACATCAATATTAAATGGAGAAAAGTTTAATTTTATTACAGTAGCACTAAAAGTATTTGCATCTGTTTTTTCAACGACTAACGTCGCTCTCTCGTTCCTGAATTTATGAATGCCTGTCGAGGAAAGATTCCCTTATTCCCTCGCATTTCAGAGTTTTCTTTTGAAAGAGTGAATGTTAATATCATCTGATTTGCTTATTTGCTATGTTGATCGGTGGTAAAAATTTTGTATACGAAATGAGATATTTTCGCGGCATTAGCACTGAGGTGATACGAGTTATGTACTCAGATTAAATCTGAAAATCAATGGGAGGTTTACAACATCTAGGTCTACACCTCACAAACCATCTTACGGATTATGATGAAGGGTATTTTTGTACCAGTATCGCTTCGCCCCATTCCTTGTCCAGTAGTGAATAGTAAGCGAGAAGAAGATTATTACCTCCAAGCGAAATCGAAAACTCTGATCTTACCTTTATGGGCTTTCTGTGACATATACTTACAAGGGAACCTCCCCATCGCACCACCCTCAGATTCAGTTATAAGTTGGCACAGTGGATAGGCCTTGAAAAACTGAACACAGATCAATCGAGAAAACAGGAAGAAGTTGTGTGGAACTATGAAAAAAATAACCAAATTTACAAACTGTGTAGTCCATGCGCAAGATAGGCAACAGCAAAGAGAGTGTGAGCTCAGGAGCGCCGTGGTCCCGTGGTTAGCGTGAGCAATTGCGGAACAAGAGGCACTTGGTTCAAGTATTCCCTCCAGTGAAAAGTTTATTTTCTTTATTTTCGGAAAGTTATGATCTATCCGTTCGTTGCTTGACGTCTCTGTTCACTGTAATAAGTTTAGTGTCTGTATTTTGCGACCGCACCGCAAAATCGTGCGATTAGTAGACGGAAGGACATGCATCTCCAATGGGAACATTTGATCGCAAGGTCATAGGTCAACCGACGGAAGGACATGCATCTCCAATGGGAACATTTGATCGCAAGGTCATAGGTCAACCGATTCCTCCACAGGAAAACACGTCTGATATATTCTATACGACACTGGTGACGTCATGTGCGTCACATGACAGGAATATGTTGTCGACCCACCTAACTTGTACACTTGGCGAATGGGTAAAAAGATTCTTCTACCTTCCCCGATCTAGGTTTTCTTGTGGATGTGATAATCACTCCCGAAAAGTGATGAAAACATAAGAGTTTGTCACATAATCTGCAACAAATGAATGCAACAGTTTCACAGTCGCACAGTTTTCCCTGTGTTCATTCAAAACATATGTTTTTAACGTTTTCAAATTTTTCCGTGTTTAGACCGTCAAATTTTGCATATGTCCAACCAAATCTGAACATTGTCCTGGAATTTTGGAGAGCGAAGTTGATTATATAAAAACTTTTCACTCGAGGGAAGACTTGAATCAAGGACCTCTCATTCCGCAGCTGCTCACACGAACCACGGGAGCACGGCGCTCCTGAGCTCACACTATCTTTGATGTTGTCTATCTTGCGCATGGACTTCTCAGTTTGTATATTTTGTTTATTTTTTCATAGTTCCACACAGCTTCTTCCTGTTTTCTCGACTGATCTGTGTTCAGTTTTACAAGACCTATCCACTGTGCCAACTTATAACTAAATCTGAGGGTGGTGCGATGGGGAGGTTCCCTTGTTAGGAGGAAGCAATATATTCGTTGAGTCTCCCAGGGAAGTACCCCCTCGCTTTCGCACTTACTAAACGAACCTGTGACGAGACACGCTGCTCTTCTTTCCATCTTCTTAATGTGATCTATTGATCCTACCTGTTAAGGCCACAGACTGACGAGCAATATCTGAATATCGGTCGAATGGGTTTTGCAAGCTTCCTTCCCGTTGAATCTCTATTGGGATAAATCATCGTTGATCGAGCTTAATTTTCAGTATACTCAGTACAGTAGTAAGCCATTCTTAAGGACGAAGACTTGAGTTAGCATACAGAATGAATCACCTAAAAAAACTTGCTCCACAAATATTGCGGAAATGGAAACTGCTATATGTGTGGCTTTCACTGAATGGACTGGTAGGGACTCGTATCGTTTGTCAATCAACCGATTGTAACATAGTTAGAAAGCGTATTTCTGAGCATACATACATTTTTTTTATAAAGGAGCAATGCCTATTGAAATTAACAAACTAAAAGAAGGGAACTTAGAATGTCAGTGGCGTTTGTTGCAGGATTCTAGTGCGAGTCGTTTAAGAGATATCGTATTATGGAAAGTTTCAACACCGGCACTTATTAGTGCCATTCAACTTGCGCAGTTGCTTGGTACGATGTTGTTATGTTTGCTTACAGTATGCTAGTGTATTCTTTGAGTGCATTCCAAACAGTAGGTCGTGAGTGGATGATGGAATATACGAGTGCAGAAAACAGTCGACATTCCCGAGGTGTATGGAGAGTGTAGTGAGAAGGCAGTTCGTTCTTGTACGTTGTATGCAGCAAGATATCCCAACAGGCATCAACCATCTAGGAAATTATTTGTTGGCGTCTTCAGCCAATTACGTGTAAGTGGTAGTGTAACACCTAGACAACGTAACGGAAGGAAATATGTGCTGGTAGAATAGGGGAAAATTAATGTTCTTGCTGCTGTTGATCCGCACGTCAGATCCCGCGCAATCGCGCGAGGAAATGCTGTGAGTCACGCAAGTGTCTTAGTTACTCTCCGTCGACTTAGCTCCCATCCCTATCATATCTCTCTCCATCAAGAGCTACATGGAAATGATTATGAGATTCGAGTTAATTCTTGTACATAAGTATTAAAACATGATCTACCTTTTGTTTAGTGATGAAGCCACATATACCAATCATGGCCAAGCAAATCGCCGAAACATGCACTATTGGTGTGTTGACAATTCCTGTTGACTTCGTCAGGTGAAACGTCAGGGTCCATGGAGTGTAAACGTGTGGTGTGGGATATTGAATCATCAGCTCTGATATGGAGCGAGGATTTATGTTTTGTGGTAAGCGTTTAGGGCACGAAAACATGTAACAAAACTAAACAGTGTCTTTATTGTTCGTTCAGAATATTTAATACACCCCGCACAAGTGAACCAATGAACAAATTTAGCATTTCATAACAAGAAGAACAATTCAGACTTTATTTTACAATGTCATAATTCCGATCCACTAGGAACGGATTCTCAGATTGGCCCTTTTGACAACTAAGACACAACTAAAGCAGAGAGTATGTTCACTGTAAAAAATGCAAAACATAAAATCTTAAGGCCATCCCAAATCGGCCACAAATAACTTAGATATTTAAATTCCAAGAATTCCCTTTAACAACTGAGCAACAAGAACTTGGATAATGAAACCTGTATTATTATCTACAACTAAACACAAGTTTAGTTGTAGATAATAAAATGTCTTTGAAACAGGGAACCTTCAAAAGAACTAAGCAACAAGTAAAATTGAAGACTTGTGATCTTAACTGTAGGTAATGAACTCTTAAAGATCATTGAAATAATACTGACCTACTGGAAAACTTCTACTTCGTGAAATTAATTAAGCTGAACTTTACAACCAATTCAATAATTCTGTTGCTGCACCACAGCAGACAGATGATTTATAGTAAATAGCTTACCAAGGTACTTGCGACAGTGCACAGTAGTTTACAGTGAGGTAAACGAGAAATTTGAGTTCCACAAGATTAGTGTTATAACTAGTAAGTTAGGCAGAGGGCAAATGGCCATCAGAAAGTGACAACACCACAATAAAATATATAAATGGTATTCAAGATGAATACTTAGGACAATGACACGCGGAGAAAGTGGTGCAGAGGAACAGTTTGTTTTCAAAGGAACGGCTCACGTATCGAACACACGCGATGCAGACAGCACCCTGCCAAACGATGCATCCTGTGACTTGGGTCAACAGTTTCCCCAAAAGACCCACTCACCTGCGGCCACCATACTACAAAGTGTTCCACCTCGTTCCAAAATGACCAAATTCGTTCGGAGCCCAACAAATGAGTCAGCTCTACTAAAGGCACCATCGCGTCACGTGTATCACAAGTGATGCCGGGCACGAGGACGCACAGGCTGCGCGTAGCTGGGTGAGAGTGAGATTTTTGCCCCTTGCAAGAAGCAGACCCGGTCATCAACGTAACAGGTGAAGACTGCCTCTACTTTCTTCTCGGACTCTGTACGCAACTCCACAGATAAACATTGACTGCTGCCAATAACAAGTCACAGCCATGGGGCAGGACTTGAGTGTTTCGCTTCCCGGGACAACACTACGCGAGCGCCTCAGCTCACCGCTAGAAGAAGCCTCGCCAAAACTCACGACGGTGGCATCAGAGCGGCCGCCGGCCACTTTAGGTGAATGGCAGCATACGTACAATCGAATGGAGCTATTTTACTCGAGATCGAACCAGCGCCAAACTGCCTCAAGCTCACAGGCCCGTCTTTCGTCGACCGGACACTGAATGCTCACAAGTATTGCAGCTTCCTAACAGAGCATCTTGCTCAGATGCTAGAAGACGCTCCTCGGCAGACCAGGAGGAACCTGTGGTACCAACATGATGGCTGTCGAGCCCACAGTGCACGAAGTACAATTTGTCTTCACGAATTGTTTCCAAAGCGTTGGCTTGGACGGAGCGGACGTGTACCTTGGCCAGCCCATTCACGGGATTTGACGCTTGTAGACTTCTTTCTGTGGGGAAAGCTAAAATACCATGTCTTCAAGGACATACCAGCTACACCCGATGATATGCAATGACGTATTATTGCAGCCTGCTCGTACATCTCCATTGAAATGCTAGAAAGTGTGCAGCAACGTTTCAAACCAGATTGGAAGAAGCGCGTATTGCCACTGCTGGTGGTCATTTTGAGCACAAACTGTGATGGTCAATAGACACGCTAATGGTCAGAATCTACATAAGTGGTGCAGGCACTCGTGTTGTTCTTAAGTGTGTGCTATCGTAGGTATTGTACTAGTGCCGGTATAGAAAGTTTTCAGAATGCGATACCTCGTAAACGTCTCGCACTAGAATCCTACAACAAATAACATTGTCTTATAATGAAATCGTCAGCAACCAGTTGCATTCAATAAATTTAATTTCTTTATCGGTTTCTGGCAAATAGTACCCTTCTTCATAAGGTTATACCTATGGTATGCCGTCTTAGAAGGGCACTAAGTGCCAGAAGCCGGTAAAATTAAATTTCTTTGATACAACTGGTTACTTATTGTTTCGTTATATACAACTACAGCTGGATAAAATAGTAAAAAGTACGACCCCCTGACTATCAATTTATTCTATGAAAACCACACATCTATAGCACTTCCCATTTCGGCAATATTTACAGTGCAAGTTTTAGCTGATTCATCCTGTATAATGATTGTTGGGTGTATCTAACGATGACTCGAAGGTCACAGGAAGCAGCGATTCTCAAGACCGTAAACCACTGCAACTCCTGGAATCAGAGTCTGTGACGCCGTTGGATATGATAACAAGACTAATTTGGTTGTATCGAAATAGGCTGTGTGATCGCCAGCATGGGGCTAGAGTGGTACCCCCTATTTCCACACTCTCCATGACCAAGTTACCATACGACATATTCCAGCACGATACTGCAAGACCCCACACTGCAGTTCACACCACAAACTCCTTAAGCCATGTACGAATCCCTCACTAGCCTGCCCAGTACCCTGGTTTGTCTGGGATGTGGTTGGAAAGACGTATACTCTCATACCAGCCTCGAGCCAGCAGTTAACATAAACTGACGTTATGTGTATTTAAGGCATGACATGAAATTCTTGAAGAGGCTGCTTCAATGCTACAAAGAATACAAGGGTGTGTTGGTGCCTGCAGGGTACATCTCATACTGATATTGATACTGGGTGTTAGTTCCCAATAGAATTAAACTAGCGCAAACTGTTAAGGAAGACGCACGCAGAATGGGTACTCAGATACTTGATTGGGTCCAAGACTTCTTCAGTAATAATGTGCTGGACGGCGGGTGAGATAAGGATATCTTCAGGTGTGCTCCACGGAAGTGTGATAGGACAGCTCTTGTTCTCTATACAGAATGTTCCAGAGATGTTTTGACACACTTCGAGGGGTTACAGAGAGCGTCTTGAGGAACAACTCGACGATAGGAAAGCGTGTGTGGAAACGTCATCCAACGACGCTACAGGGCGTCGAAAGTTATAGGCACGAGTGCCTGCCACTAGGCTACCCCTGTGGCAGCAAATGTGACTTTGTACGCTGACGGGCAGTAGGCGGAACGTGTCGCAATTCTGTTTGTTTTTCAGTGATCGTAACTATTTGCTACGACTGTCAGTGGAGAAGACACTGTTAGCTGTTGCGTAGACAGGACTCGTCGTCCAACGGATGTGATGCTCTGTTGCCTTGATGGATGGCGGTTTCGAACACAGGTTTCCATTTGCACTTTATTTTTCACCTGTATACTAAAAAACATTGGAGATTTTAGAGGGTTCCAAATGGAAACCCGCATTCGAAACTGCCATCCACCGAGGCAACAGAGGATCGAATTAATAGGAGACAAGGCCCGTCCACGCAGCAAAATGGTTCAAATGGCTCTGAGCACTATGCGACTTAACTTCTGAAGTCATCAGTCGCCTAGAACTTAGAACTAATTAAACCTAACTATCCTAAGAACATCACACACATCCATGACCGAAGGCAGGATTCGAACCTGCGACCGTAGCGGTCGCTCGGTTCCCGACTGCAGCGCCGAGAACCGCACAGCCATCCACGCAGCAGCTAGCTCCACTGGGGATCGTGGCAGTCAGTCAGTCAGTCACAAAAACAAACAGAATTGCGAGACGTTCCGCCTACTGTCCGTTAGCAAACAGCCACCTTTGCTGCTAAAGGGGTGGTCTGGTGACAGGTGTCAGGGTCTGTAATTTCGACATTCTGTATAGTCAATGAATTTAACTCCATCTTCTGGCTGGAGTGTGGGACTACGGATGGTCAATATCCAACAAAACAATACCAATCGCCGTTACTTAGGTTTTATTTTAATTTTATTTTTAGGCTACCAGTTTGGACGGTACACTATGTCAACTTCAAGCCTGCTTCAATCGAGTAACCTTCGTGTTACGAGAAACAGCAGCACTTTTAACCGGTATCGTAACGATTTTACGAGCATGCGTGCTCCTTGGACACCTGTCTGCATAGTCGTTGGATCACGTTCCTGGACACGGGTTCCTATCCTATTCTCGATTTCTTCCACAAGAATCCCTCTACAACCTCCGAATTTTCGTCGCTACATTTCTGGGACACCCAGTGTACATAACCAGTGTGATGTATAGGATGAGCAGAAATGTGCAACTATTTGTTGATAACGGTGTAGTGCACCGAAAACTGTCGTCCTTGAGTGACTGTAGCAGAATGAAGAATGACTTCGATAGAATCTCTGTTTCGCGTGATAAATGTAAAAAATGCAACTTGATTCAGATGATTGGGGAAAAGAATATTGTAATTGTAAAATACAGTGTTACTGGTGCGCTGCTTGACAGTGTCACATGGATTAAATATGGAGAAGTCGATGACTTCGGTTTGTTGGAAGCATTCCAGGAATGTGCAGCTCACCTATAATGGAGACTTTGTATTAAAAAAACCATTCCTGAATACTGCTCGAGTATTTGGGCTCTCCATGATATCGGATTCCGTGTAGACATAAAACCAATTCAGTGGCATGCGGCTAGATTTCTTACCAATACGTTCGATCATGTATTTTTTATTTTTTATTTAGATGTCAAGTTCCGTGGGATAAAATGGAGGAGCGAATCTCCAAGGCCATGGAACGTGTCGGTACATGAAATTGCAACATAAAACTAATAACAGTTAAAAATAAAATATTTATGTACCCATAAAAACTCGAGCCATAAGTTTAATTAAAGGCAATCAACAATATAACATAGGAATCAGCTTAATTTTTCAAGGAACGTCTCAACGGAATAGAAGGAGTGACTCCTGAGGAAAATCTTCAGTTTCGGTTTGAAAGTACGTAGATTACTGCTAAGTTTTTTGAATTCTTGTCGTACCCTATTGAAAATGGGTGCAGCGGTATACTGCACACCTTTCTGCATAAGACTTAAGGAAGTCCAATCCAAATGCAGGTTTCATTTCTGACGAGTATTAACCGATTGAAAGCTGCTTATTCTTGGGAATTGGCAGATATTGTTAACAATAAACGACAATAAAGAATATATATACAGAGAGACCAATGTCAAAGTACCCAGACTCGTGAATGATCACTTACTTCAGATACCGTTCGAATAGTAAAAATGGCACATTAAGACTTTGAACAAGATACTGAACATGGGTTCCACGTCAGTTTACTATCTATTTGAACACCTAGAAAATCTACCTGTTCAGTTTTAGTAATCATATGCCCAATCTGTGAAATTAAAACGACAGTTTTATTGAATTGTCTTTTAGAAACTGTAAAAACTGAGTCTTACTGTGGTTTAGCGTTAGTTTATTACCTAGAAGCCTTGAACTTATGTCATGAACTGCAATATTTGAAACCGAGCCTTTGTCGCACACATCCTTTACTACCAAGCTAGTGTCATGAGGAGACAGGAATAGTTTAGAGTTACCCGTAATACTGGAGGGCAGGAGTGACCCGAACACTAATCCCTGTGACATCTCTCATTTGACTGTACCCCTCTCAGACCTCACATCACAGCCACTCTTAGCACTCTGAATAATGAATGACCTTCCGCTGTCTGCTGTTAAAGTAAGAGCTGAACCAATTGTGAGCTACCCCCTGTTTTCCGTAATGGTCCAACTTTCTGGATCAATATTTTGTGATCAACACAATCAAACGCCATAGTTAAATTAAAAAAAATATGCCTAGCGCTTGAAATCTTTTGTTTACGCGACCCAGTAACTCACAGAGAAAAGATAATATAGCATTTTCAGTTGTTAAACTAGTTCTAAAGCCGAACTGTACATTTGATAGCAAATTATATAATATAAAATGATCAATTATCCTTAGATACATAGCCTTTTCAATAACTTTAACAAACACTGATGGCTTAGAAATAGATCTGAAACTGTCTACATTATTCCTTTCTCCCTTTTTATAAAGCGGTTTTACTACTGCCCGTTCCTAAAGGAAAAATTACAAATATGGTTAGAAACAGGGCTAACATGGGTACCACAGTACTTTAATATTCTGCTAGGCACTTCATCGTATCCATGAGAATCCGTAGTCTTCAGTGATTTAATTATTGACTCAATCTCCCTCCTGTCTTTATCACAGAGGACTATTTCAGATATTAACCTCGGAAAGGCATTTGCCAAGAGAGTTATATGAGACCCTGTAGAAACTAAATTTTTGTTTAATTCACCAGCAATGTTCAGAAAATGATTGTTAAATACTGTACACGTATCTCATTTATCATTAACAGAAATATTTTTATTACGAACTGAGTTGTGCTGCTGACCAGACACTTCCTTCACAACTGAACATATAGTTTTAGTTTTATCTTGAGAATTAGCTGTTCTATTTACCTACCTAATAATATTTTTAGGCACCTTGTAATACTGTTTGTAATTGGTTACTGGAGCTTGATTGTGACAACTTCTAAAATGTTGATGTTATTCCTGCATTGTTCTATATGATAGCCTTATCCCACTAGTTAGCCATCTAGGCTGCCTTTTACTGCTAGAACCCTGTTTAGAACGTTCCAATGGAAAGTATGAGAAATGTGTTAAGGAAAGCATTATATTTGTCATCTATGTTATCGGCACTATAAACATCATTTCACACTTGTTCCTTGACGATATTTAAAAAACTCTCTATTGCTGTTGGATTAACTTTCGCACATAGTTTGTAAAGAATGTGACATTTGTTTGAGCGCAAAAGTCTTTTAGTGTTAAAATTTGTGTATCATGGTCTGAAAGACCATTCACCCTCTTATTAAGAGAATGCCGATCTAGTAATGAAGACTGAATGAAAACATTGTCTATGGCTGAGCTACTATTCCCCTGCACCCTAGTTGGGAAAAACACAATCTGTATCAGATCATATGAATTTAGGAGACCTACCAACATCCCTTTTCTTGCATCATCATACACATAATTAATAATGAAGTCACCACATATATTTTTTTTCTGGCACTTCCTATAAAGTGAATCAAGAACCCTCTCCAGCTTGAGCAGAAATTCTCCGAGATAGGTGACCTATAAACAACAAAAATTAGAAGTTTAATTTCGCTAAATTCAACTGCCATTGCATAACATTCAAATATCTGTTCAGTGTAGTGCGGTGATACGCCTATGGACTCAAATGGACAACTGTTTTCTACGTACATGGCCACTCCCCCACTCCGCAAGGAACTCCTTGAGAAACAGCCTGCTAACCTGTAACCTGGTAAACAAAGTCTCTACATTGTCAAATTATGTAAGTGGTGCCCCAATATATCAATAATTTCAGTGTCAACATCTATAATCAGTTCACTAACTTTATCTCTAATACCTCTTATATTTTGATGAAATTCGCTAATTCCTTCTCTACTTGGAAACATTACATCCTCGGAAGGTGATTCCTTAGTTAGAGGGACTTACTTTAAGCAGGTATACCTATCGTCTGACGTCAATCTAAAAAAGGTGAGGCTCTAACACCAACTACTACAGGAATTTTTCCATGAGTGATCCCACCATCACCCACTAGACTGTCACCTACAAGCTTTGCCAGCCTCCCTTTCCCATATACCCTGGGGTGCAGGCCATACCTAGAGAAACCCGATATACTGGGAAAGTGGCCCCACTCAAATGTGACCCATGCCCTCTGCCATCAGTGCCTTCTCCAGCGCTATGTTAACGTGGCTAACAGCCGCATTGAGATGAGGCAGACCATGACGCATCAACAGTTCCACAAAATGCACATTAGTGCCACCAGTTTGAGTAGCTATCTTTACCAGGTCACCACTTACATCTTATGCCCCGTCTCTACCAAGACAACTTCCTGCTCCACCCACTATCACTACCTGCTCCACCTTCGAAAAATTCTTACATAACTCCTCTAAGCTGTCAGTCACTTGAGCCTACCCTGCACTAGGCTTCACAATGCTGGTGACCTGGAACGCACTCCCTAACACTTCCTCCAACTGCTGGCCCACACCTTTACCGTGTGAACTATCTAGCAGCAGAACCTCCTTCTCTCTGCTAGACTTTGCAACTGACAATACGCGAGTATGGTTCATGAGGTCAGCTGGGAACTTAGAACAAATATATCATTTATTTTTAAATCTTATTTAAGCATTTTTTTTACTGTACGACTAATCTCCCTGGATCATCTTCAAATTTAAAAGCAGAGCAAAACTAAATATGAGTTGCCTATTTTTTTTACAGAAATTAGAAGAGCATTGTACATAACTGTTGAATTTACCTATGTAGTTGTGTCATCAGCCCGTTGTGTCTGTATCAAAACTACTCATCAGAATACTGTGGTATGCAACTGTGCTCCAGGTTCGAAATAAGTAACTGGTGGAGCAAGAGTGAGGCGTTTCAGAACATGTACACAAATCATGTGCTCCGTATTGTCGCACAGAAATAGCTCGCACCTGTCCATAGGCAATGTGGAATTTACTGTGGGACATCATGGAATATTCTCGCATCAGCCCCAACAGTTTCATGAAGTTCCGACACGTGGCCTTCAAAATGGCGACTGTAACAGAGATGCATTTCGAGCAGAGAGCTGTTATTCAGTTTCTTTTGACGGAAAACTAGAGTATTGCAAAGGCGCTTGGAGTGTTTCTGTGGAGACCTGGCAGTGAACGAAAGCACGATGAGTAGTTTGGCGAGGCGTCTGTCACCGTAGCAACAAGATCATCCGCGTGCCGTCCGGACGCACACAGCTGTGACTCCTGTAGTGTTCGAACGTGCGGACACTCTCATTCGAGGCGATCGATGGATCACAAACGAACACCTCGCTGCACAAAATGGTCCAAATGGCTCTGAGCGCTATGGGACAAAATATCTGAGGCCATCTAGACTTAGAGCTTAAAGACATCACACACATCCATCCCCGAGGCACGATTCGAACCTGCGACTGTAGCAGACGCGTGGTTTCAGACTGAAGCGCCTAGAACCGCTCGGCCACCGCGGTCGGCTGGGTTATTCTGTTTGGTGCCCTCGTTCGCTGTGTAATGATCAGCTCTGAAGTGTATTGTGCTAACCTCAGGAAACTGAATTAAAGCTACTTCGGCGTGTTCGTCACCACAAAAATGCGAAATAACTTCTCCTTCTGCATGTCACCGCATGGCCTGTGGATACAACAGGAGCTGACAAAAGTTCACTGGACTCTTCTTTCTCGTCCGCCCTACAACCCGAATTTCGCACTTTCCGACTTTCATCTGTTTGGCCCAATGAAGGATGTACGTGGATGATGGGGAGGTTACTGATTCAGCAAGACGTCTGCTCCCTGAGAGGGGATTATGTTGAATAATAGGGTTTTGTATCCAAAACAGTGGGGAATAATATGGTGAATTGAAATTCTGAATAAAATCAGAATTCCAGAAAAACAATGAGTTTTATTACTTTTTAAATTGTAAGACCCCACCCATCACTTATCTGGTTTTGGTGTGTGTTCACCCCAAGTAATTCACTAACAGATCAACAGAGAATGCAAAACTGCCGCAATGTCGGATAACGCAAAGAAAGTAATAAGGCCCTGTGACTCCTGATTGAACTGCGGTGGCATTGTTGACATTAATTGATTCAGAATTGATCCCTTTTAATTAAAAAGGGATGCACATTGATGTTATATTCAGGTATTGAACACCAGATCCAAATGTTGAACATAAAATTAATTAAGAAAGTGACTTGGGTTTTCAACTACTTGATTGAAAACATGCAGTCCATTAGCATAGATTTATTTTAACTTACGACCTTCAATCATCACATTACATAACTCTCCTAACAGTCAGTGGTAATAAATTGCGTTTGCGTGGAGTAAAGTGCGATAGATCAAAAGTAATTCCTATCGAATAACCCTGGCGTAATGCGAAGTGCGAGAAGAATTCTACAATACACTGCCCATGAAACGCTCGTTGAAACTTTGCCGACGTGATCTAATAAATTAATCAGTGGCTGGAGTGGGCGCAATATCACCGAATTTAGCGTCACGGAGTGGCGTCGTTGTGTGGACATCGGCCGACCTCGTGGTGCTGCAAGGCAGCGCTCGTCTATTCACTCTTAGCTATCTTGCTCAGTACATAGCTGAACCAAAACTTCCTATCTCCAAGCTCAATCGTTCCATTTCTAAGTCCTAAACTGCAGAGATGCTCACTCTTTCTCAGGCAAGCTGAGTCAAGAACGCCACGTCTGCACTCTAGGCAAGCTGGGAACGGAAGACCTTACAGAGACTCCTCACAGTCCGCTCTTCACCTTGGTTTCCCCTCCAGCAAAATCACTTACGCCAATTTCAGCGCAAGTCGCGTTAATTATGCGTCGCTTCCCAGCGCCAACCAATGCCTGCTTCGGGAAGTGAACAAATTCCCACAAAATTTCCCTTTTTCTTAACTTCTGCTATATAGCCCCTCCCAGGCCACCCATCAAGGTTAGCGTATGCACAAACACCAAGTTTTCCGGTATTCTGACTCCCAGGAGAGTACTTCAAATTCCTTGGTCCTACATCCCCATCGGAGGCCGGCGTATTTCATGCTGTCGCTCTTCACCTGATTTACTTCAGACTCTGTGGACTGTGAATTCACCATGAAGTTGCTATAGTCACAAACACGCATATTTTGACCTCTGTTGACCGCTCCACTGTCGCTTTGCGCGGCTTTCTCGCATGTTTCACAGAAAACAGGACAATGGACATTTATTAACAGGCATAAAGTTCTCTGTCTGTTTCCCGGTACATCAGCATGGGGTCGGGGTCAACCATCCATGCTGCCACTCATCTTAAGGCAGCTGGAGGCCGCACCGTGTTACCGCATTCTCAGAGCTTAAGCTGCCCTAAGCTGCCGACTGTCGCTTCCTTTCGCCGTTCCCCATCTGGCCACGGTCAATTCTAAATACTTCCCTGGGGTAAACTAGCGTCCAGTAAATCGACTCTTTTTCACAAAGTTTTCATGTCGAGTGAATTACCTTAAAACCATCACCTGACATTAATCATTCCACTACATCCATACTATACCCTCTACAATATGCGTTGTGCCTTGTCAGTCATTTTATTCAGCCCTACTGTTCGCCCAATGTGACTTAGGTGATCTTTAATGACGTCATGTAAGGGGCATAGTTCTTGCCATCTTACAAAATTCCCCTCGTATGTTCCAGTGTGTTGGAAAACAAAATGATGGGAGAATTTTTTTCATATTGTTGCTTCTGACTATGACATTAATTAAAATAATCGTATGTTAATGTCCTTCATTGCGTAAAAAAAACTGGCAATGGAAGGGTTAAGCTGTGAGTAATGTTTCGTCTGCTAAGGACACCTCTCATTCAGACTTGTTTACAACTTATAGTAAAATAACAACATTCAGTTCATCTTTTTTGCTGACTTTCTCCGCAGAGAACGTGGTACTGCCTGCCCAGCTTTTCAGTGCAAATCTCGCGCCCCGCTGCACACAGAGACGGGACTCGCGGCGTTTTGTGCAGGTGGAGTCAGCAAAGCCCGCCACGGAGGGAAAAACGCCAGGCGGTTGGCGGCTGCAAACTGCTAATGAGCGCCCGGCTCGGTAAATATTTGAGCCGGCGCTCCTGGCGCGCTATCTTCTCGCAGCCTTCAAAATATGCCGCAGGACGCGACCGTGGCGCCCCTGGCGGCCGCTGCCCGCTTCACTCCTCATCCTCTAGCCGTGGCGTCAGGTGAGAACGGGACACCATTATCTGAGCGCGCGCTCTGGGGAAGGTGGGACGCCGAGCACGTGGCGTAATTTCATAGGCGGCCAAAAATCTCCGGGAACCAGCCGAGAAGAATCTCGCAGGAACAGTGACGTCATCTGCATATGGATAGCGCCCACTGTACTAACGAAAGAACGCGAGGGAAGATGATGTGTCAGTCTGCAAGGACAACGGATTTTCAGTGAGGAAAGGTGGAAGGCGTCACATCTACCAACTTGGCAATATTCCCATATCTCCCTACAACTGACTGAATTTTTTGCATATTCTGACAGAAATAAATAATGCAGATAATAAGACTGAAACGATATGGCATACTCTGAAACGGGAGACAGGACAGTCAGTGTAGAAGACGTAAGACCTAAACTTAATTCCTATGTTATGGCTCTTAATTCGAAAGTTGCAAGTACTTTTAACAATCACCTTCTAAATGTAGGAGCAAAAATAAGATTAAATAGTGTGAGTGTGTGGGATTTATTTTGTCAAGTTGCACAATGAATTGATCCAACAAGTACCCTTTGGCTACTGGAAGAAACATTTTAGACCTCACACTACCGCAGAAGTCAGACAGACGCACCTAATGTACCAACAAGAACTGATTGAAAAACATCATTAACAATTATCTTCGGAGTCGTCCACTGTGAGAAAAAGACACAAAAATATTATATATTCTTATATAAGTAGTGGAATACTTGGGTAATGGAGTATTGGTAGTTAGTGTAAAAAACACTAAACGAACGAAAATATTATTTATTACACAAAAATTCTGAGAAATCAAGTGAAACTTTTTCTTATAAATTAATAAATTTCTGGGTTCTTTCCGGAACAGTAGATTGCCTCTTATCGATAGGAATGCTATTATTTTACAAAGTATGGAAAGGTTCTTTTCTCCCTTTTCTTTAAGAATGTTATTTACTCAGCAGAGTGGCTGAGAGCCTCGCCTACACAACTTGAATGTTCATTTTGCTGATTACATTTCTGGATAATATTTGTTGGTACCACTTAATAATCCGTTTGCCGTTCGTTTGTATTTGTTTGGCTATCCAAGGTTTATTTTTGGAGAGGTGGTTGTAGTAGTTACCATGCCCCAAAGTTCATGGAAAGACGTTTGTAGCAATTTTCTTTGTGGGCTAGGAGAGAAAGGTATCTTGCTGTCTTCTGCCCTTCTTTGTCTTGCATCTTCTGTACTTCTCTTCTTTCTTGCATTATTCTGTTCTTCTTGTCCTAGGAATATGTGAATTTTAATGTAGGAGGGATACAGGATTTGTAGGATCTGACTGTATTTCCAAATATAAGTTGATGAGTTTATTTCTTGTACCTTCTTTGTATTCTCGTCGCATCATGATTCTCCCCAGACTTGTCCATGAAGTAGCAGTATCGTGGCATATAACACATCCACGCTGCATGTTGCTCTTCTGAAGTCCAACCTGGTTGCAACCTGCATTTCCAGTGTGTCGTTGGTCTTCATGTTGATGTCATTGTCCTAAGTGCTTTCTCAACATGTCTGTACCCTCTCCATCGCTATCTCGAAGCATCTGGTGTTGAAGGAGCTGGCGACTGATATTGGTGGCGATGTCCCTCTGACGCATTGAAATATTTACAATTTTTGTTTGACATATATTTCTTATTGTTATTTACAAAAGAACTCTGATTTGATATATTGCAAACATTTTCTGACAGTGGGTAAAATTATAAGATTGGTTAAACACACACACACACACACACACACACACACATATATATATATATATATATATATATATATATATATATATATATAATAGTTTGTGTCCAAGTTGCAGGATACTTAATACTACAAGAAATTGTTAGTCTTTTTTGTGTCCCTTTTTTCTTTTAGTTATGTTGTTCTGTTGATCTATTAATTTAACTTTTACTTAGTGGTTAGTATAAGATAGGGTCGACGTTAGTTTGCCTAACCTCTTCCGCATTTTTCACATCAATCTTTTCGTTTTGCAGTATTTGGTGGCATAACTTCTACTTCTGGTTTCTCTTTGCTGTGTTGTTCTCGTCTCTGTGAAACATACACTCATGGAAATGGAAAAAAGAACACATTGACACCGGTGTGTCAGACCCACCATACTTGCTCCGGACACTGCGAGAGGGCTGTAAAAGCAATGATCACACGCACGGCACAGCGGACACACCAGGAACCGCGGTGTTGGCCGTCGAATGGCGCTAGCTGCGCAGCATTTGTGCACCGCCGCCGTCAGTGTCAGCCAGTTTGCCGTGGCATACGGAGCTCCATCGCAGTCTTTAACACTGGTAGCATGCCGCGACAGCGTGGACGTGAACCGTATGTGCAGTTGACAGACTTTGAGCGAGGGCGTATAGTGGGCATGCGGGAGGCTGGGTGGACGTACCGCCGAATTGCTCAACACGTGGGGCGTGAGGTCTCCACAGTACATCGATGTTGTCGCCAGTGGTCGGCGGAAGGTGCACGTGCCCGTCGACCTGGGACCGGACCGCAGCGACGCACGGATGCACGCCAATACCGTAGGATCCTACGTAGTGCCGTAGGGGACCTCACCGCCACTTCCCAGCAAATTAGGGACACTGTTGCTCCTGGGGTATCGGCGAGGACCATTCGCAACCGTCTCCATGAAGCTGGGCTACGGTCCCGCACACCGTTAGGCCGTCTTCCGCTCACGCCCCAGCATCGTGCAGCCCGCCTCCAGTGGTGTCGCGACAGGCGTGAATGGAGGGACGAATGGAGACGTGTCGTCTTCAGCGATGAGAGTCGCTTCTGCCTTGGTGCCAATGATGTTCGTATGCGTGTTTGGCGCCGTGCAGGTGAGCGCCACAATCAGGACTGCATACGACCGAGGCACACAGGGCCAACACCCGGCATCATGGTGTGGGGAGCGATCTCCTACACTGGCCGTACACCTCTGGTGATCGTCGAGGGGACACTGAATAGTGCACGGTACATCCAAACCGTCATCGAACCCATCGTTCTACCATTCCTAGACCGGCAAGGGAACTTTCTGTTCCAACAGGACAATGCACGTCCGCATGTATCCCGTGCCACCCAACGTGCTCTAGAAGGTGTTAGTCAACTACCCTGGCCAGCAAGATCTCCGGATCTGTCCCCCATTGAGCATGTTTGGGACTGGATGAAGCGTCGTCTCACGCGGTCTGCACGTCCAGCACGAACGCTGGTCCAACTGAGGCGCCAGGTGGAAATGGCGTGGCAAGCCGTTCCACAGGACTACATCTAGGCATACGATCGTCTCCATGGGAGAATAGCAGCCTGCATTGCTGCGAAAGGTGGATATACACTGTACTAGTGCCGACATTGTGCATGCTCTGTTGCCTGTGTCTATGTGCCTGTGGTTCTGTCAGTGTGATCATGTGATGTATCTGACCCCAGGAATGTGTCAATAAAGTTTCCCCTTCCTGGGACAATGAATTCAAGGTTATCTTATTTCAATTTCCAGGAGTGTAATTTCCTTTGTAATTATTCGCGCCTTTCTCTCGGCATTTGCTATTTTTGACATAGTGACCTCTTTCAAAGTACCCTTGGCCGTTGGCATTTTGATCCCTAAACCCATATCCACCACTGTATGAGTGTCCATTACCGTTCCTATTTCGGCACCAATTATTCTGGTTCTCGTTTCTATGCCAATTGCCTTCATTATGAAACTGTCCTGGTCTGTTAAATTGCCTAAAATTATTGGTATTAGGATTAGGATTTTTATTAGTGGAATATTCGTTCCTAGTCCTCTCCTTTCTTTTTTTCTTTCACCTCGTCTTATTTAAAGATGAATTTAGTTTCTCTTAAGACTATAACTAACTTGTTTCTACGGGCTATACGTTAAGATTAGGAATGGAAATACTTATTGCTTGTGAAATTAACGTGAGAAGATTAGGGTCGCCACCGACTCTAACTATACAATTAATCAAAGGTTTGGCCGAGTCGGAAAATAAATTAATTTGATCACAGACCAAAAACTCATAAAAATGCGTACGTCGTGATTTCGCCCATAGGGGATGCGATGTAATTAATAGCATTGCCCGTGCACTATCTACGAGAATTAAACATTTAAAATAAAAAGAAAATGCATGAGCACTAAGCATAAGTTCAGCTGCCATCAACACACCTGAAAATAAGACTTAATCTAAAGCCTGTGTTTTAAAATAAAAGGGGAAACTAATCACTGGACCTGAGCGTAAGGAAACGCTTTGGATGTATTAACGGGAAAGCCATTTCCGCCACCAACCTAACGCAAATGGATTCGTCACAAGTAGTGCAGACCTCTTTGCCTACTTGACCAATACGAAAAAAATAATAAATAAATAAATAATTGTTCAAATGGCTCTGAGCACTATGGGACTTAACTTCTGAGGCTATCAGTCCCCTAGAACTTAGAACTACTTAAACCTAACTAACCTAAGGACATCACACACATCCATGCCCAAGGCAGGATTCCAACCTGCGACCGTAGCGGTCGCGGACCACTGCGAGAGTTGGCTATTCTGTACAACTGCTGCTGAATCTGTATGACTGTCGCTTACTTCCTGCAGCAGACTACACCACCGTCTAGCAACGTGACACACAACCACATTCATTCAATCACACCGCTATGAGAGTTACGAGAAAAGAGAAACAAGGAAAAAAAGAGAAATGCTAGTGAAAATGGGCTACAGGACCCTTTCAAGACCTCTTTGAATTTTTCGGTATTTTCATTTTTTTCCTATTGTCGCCTGTTGATATTTTACCAGTAACTTCAATCTACATGTATCAGCTCTCCGTTACTGTATGGTTTGTCTCGGCATTGATTCTTTTTGTCCATTGTGTCAAAGAATTTTACCACGCTTTACTCCCCTTAGTTTTCATAAGGTGTCTCTCTCAAATCCTGATTCTGTTTCGTCATACTATCGTTCATTTTTCGTGACATCTCCATGATCGCGTTCTGTCCTGTAACACTGCCTTCCGCTGAACTGTGTGTTCTCGTTCCATTGTTTTCTACTCGGTCAGTTACGTCTTTTACCGGGCTATGCCGTGGCGTTTCTAGGTTTGATAACTGCAACAATTGGTGGTGCCTTCCCATCTCCCTGTGTTGTTCTTTGTGTTGAGGACTAGTTGCGTATGTCTTTAAACTGCCCTCTCTGTTGCGTATGTCTTGTGTATGCAGGTACAGTTGCGTCTGTTACGGAACCTTTTCGTGGCGCTCGTAACTCCACAAGATTCTGTGGCTGTTGCTGAGGCATATTGATAATTTGTGCGATATGTTCGACGTATTCTAAATATTCCCCCCTCTTCCTCACTGTCTACTTCTCCTTGGAGGTCAGCTAACTGCCGATTCATTGATTGTATTGACGCGTATTCTGTCTCTGATTATGTACCAAACAAACGCGTTTCTTTAGCTCGTTTTGCTGCAAATCTTTGCCATTTCCTGAGTGGGCTGCCTATTTCTGGCTCAGAATGTGCCCTACACGGAATTTCGTATTCTGGAAATTCGATTTTCTCGTCCCTTCGATTCCCATCTGTGTGATCCGTCTCAGTTGTATCCCAATCTAACTGAGCCTGCTGATGCTGCAGCAAACCGACTGTCCTATTCTCTGGTTCACCGTCTGTCCTGTTCTCAGGTTCACCGTCTGTCCTTTTCTCAACAAGTTCGTTTATTTGCTGTTTATCTGATTTATTCTCACCCATCTTGTCTACTTGCTGTCTATCCCATAAACTTTTGGCTTATGCTCTTGTTAACACGGAAGTTCTTTCAACACACCACAACCCTATCCACAAAACTGTACGCCCACTTACGAGTTGGTTGAACCAACAACAATGTCGTGACTTCTCAGCTGTTCTGTCTGCTCTGCTACAGTATCCAATCTCCACCTGTGCGCTTGCAAAGGGCGAAAAATGTTATTTCTTAATTCTAACTCATTTGATACTGCGTCACTCTGCGTTTTGCGTCTCCCTGCATCTGTGTCTATAACATGAAACTACTATACCCTAACAGCTACTCAAAAATCGTAAAAATACAAAAGTTTCCAATACAGTAACACAAGATCTTGTCCCCAAAGTTCTACTTCCCTCGCTACTGGTACCTATTCTAACACTAAATCTTTGCAAATATCTCTTTATGATATGAAAAAAATTTCCAACTACGATAGCGATCTGCCATACCTAACTCTAACACTATCCTTTCTTATTAATCTACCTATTTTTACCTGGCATGATTACCTATCCTGGCAGTTTCATCTGTCCTGGTGGTTTTACCTGTCCTGGCTGTTTCGGGTGTCCCGGCGGGGTCGCTATTTTCTGTGAGTGGGTGGGTTTTATTTTGTCAACTTGCACAATGGATTGATCCAACAAGTACCCTTTGGCTCCTGCAAGAAACAATTTCCACCTCACACTACTACAGAAGACAGAAAGATGCTCCTAATGTACCCACAAGAACTGCTTGAAAAACATTCAGCAACGAATATCTTCTGGAGTCATCCACTGTAAGGAAAAGACACAAAAATATTCTATATTCTTACGTCACTAGTGGAATACTTGGGTGCAGGAGTATTGGTAGTTAGTGTAAGAAAAACATTAAACCAACAAAAAATATTATTTATTCCAAGAAAATTCTGAGAAATCAAGTGAAACCTTTTCTTATAAATTAATATATTTCTGGGTTCTTTTCGGAAGAGCAGATTGCCTCTTATGGATAGGAATGCTATTATTTTACAAAGTATGGAAAAGTTCTTTTCTCCCATTTCTTTAACTATTTTATTTACTCGACAGAATGGCTGAGCCGCGCCTGCACAACTTGAATAACTTTCTAGGTACAGTCAAGGCTGAGAAATGTAAAGGAGTGTACTGTTAGGGAGGAAAGATGGGGCTCACATATGCTGTAGCACGCAATACCATGAGTCGCGACGACTACTGCCTGCGTCGCTCGCTGCTGACAAATAACACAACTATCTCTTTCTATCTGGATTGCCCTTCGCCAATCAAACTCTCGCTACACCTTGATGAAGTCAAGGACTTCTATTCGCCCCTAGCCTAACTATTGGCGTGGTACACCTGTCAGATAACCAGTCCACTGCAATTCCACTCAATATTCGCTCGCAGGTGTTTAACTAGTACTCTGTCCGTGTTCACACCGCACGATAAGTGTGGTGGCCAACACAGGGAACAACACTTACTCGTGAGTGGCTCAATATAGAGTATCACTCTGATTTGCTAACTACAAAGGAGCTCTCCCAGTGAATTACTGAGGAGAGACTCCTGAGGAGAGACTCTGTTCCTTGCTCGTTGCGTACACATACGAGCGCACTCGCTCTCGTTACATGTCCCCGCTCAAGAGCAATAACAGAGCGGCCCCGTTTTTCTGGAAAAATTGCAAGGGTACATCATTGGCTATCTCCCCTCAATCCTCTGGTTCTTTGCGTCAGAAATAATCCGCCAATCAGCATTGCTCTTTTAAACTGGGGGAATGACGTTTCATTTAAGTCGACCAATGCGGAAATATGTAGCATCTCTGTTAGGCGTATGCTGTCCTCCAGTGAGAACTCTGTAACTGCACAGTCGGTCCATTAAAAAATTTGTCTTCTGGGTGCTCCCACACAATGAAGCGGAATTTGCTTTTAAGTCAAACACGGGGGTCGTTATACCTTCGCTCTGGCAAAGGCTGTCCTCTCTCTGGGTGGTCGCTCCAGCGGAAGTAGGTGTGTGTTGACTCACCCCTCTGAAGGGACGGGCCTCCCAGTCGGCTGGTTGCCTCTTTAGAACGAAAATTCCTGAGGCTGTCATGTTGTGTACGCCAGCCTCGACTTTTTCAACCTCAGTGCGCACTTGTGATTCACTTATTAGATTTGCATATCACTTACATGAATTCATACAAAATTGACTCTAGCTTATCGAGTTTGGGTTCGAATGAAGCATCTTGATGCGTAGAATACAATTGTGAGGAGGGAATATGTAAGAAATGAAGGTCAGGAGACCACACCACCTTACAACGGTCAGTTGGAGAAGTAAGAGAATATATCAAAAATGTCATTCCATAAAACGTCAAGCACCTAGACGTTTCACCAACATATTTCACCAAAATTAACAAAATTACAAAAAGGTATAAAAAAGGCTCATGTGGTTTTTGAATTGTGAATTTACTTTCAAAGCCTTTTTCTTAAGAATTTACTTTGTTTTCTAACGATTCATCAAGAACATTAATATATTTAATCACACTATGTGAGTGTGGAAGTAGTTTCCAGGGAGTAATTGATGAAATCAAAATGAAATAAGTTCGTTAACACACCGAATCCGACTGAGATGGCAGAGGCAGCTATTAACGTACGGCAGATTGATAGGGAGATTACTGAACAACCCTAACCGCAGGTTGCTCTAACTCGCCTCTACTCAACAAGGGAAAAACGGACCACCCAATTCATAAATAACCACCTTCCCATGGGTGGGCAAACGGAGAAGAATGGTGGAACGACCGCAAAACAAAGCGGCTGGTGACCTCACAAAGAAACAAGTAGAATTTAACAAGTAAATGAAACAACATATAACCAATCACTTAACTTCTAATAAACTGCGATTTCTGGCGAAGACCTGGTGCAACACCCCCAAATCACTCTCACGAACCGTCTGCTGCCAGCCGCTTCAAGAGACACAGGAAGGCGCGCCGATCTCCCGTCTCACGGCGTCGCAGCTCGCATCGGCCAGACCGATGTCGTGAGTTGACTCCTGTTGCTCTCGTGAAGGCCGCGAAGCCACTACCCCTCAGTATACGGAGGGGCCCACAGGACTCACGTGGCGACCTCACATGCGCCGACGCTCAAGGCAGACAAGTCATCTTGTGTCTCAGTGCGCGACTGACCAACCGATCGATCCAACCGCCAATGAGCATTGCCTGAGCAAACTGGCGGCCTAACGCGCAGACTCAGATACATGAACTCAGCCCCCGACTGGGCGACCACCAGTTGAGTTCTCTCACTGCGCCACAGTTTCGGATGAGAGAGAGACTAGCCTGTTGGGGACGAGAGACACCAGACTGACTCCAGACTCACCCAGACTGACCCAGACGACTCAGACTGACTGGCGAGCTCATAGCGCCCCTTAAAAGCACGTGAACGGGCAACCTTTCCTCTTTCCAACCAGAGGGAGACACCAAAGTTGCGACTGCCACAGCGACGCCACCGCCAGAAACGGACGGCGACTGCTTCACACTACACGCTGCGGCGCGCTCTTCAAAACAGCAATTTTTACCACGGCTCAGTTTTGACGGAATTTCGACCAGAATTCTGGAAACGTTGTTCTAGGTTAATAACTAATATTCTTACTGATATATGCATTGCATCACTGGATCAGGGGGGTCTTTTCACACAGGTTAAAATATGCAGTTGTTTAACTTCTTCATAAAGTTGGCGACAAGTCAGACAAACAATTATTGTAGAATTTCCTCACTGACAAATTTTTCTAAAATTTTCATAAACGTAATTTCTCAAGAGCAGTCTCACCCTGAAGTCTAAATAATTACTCAGTGCATCATAGTTTAGATTCCGGAATGGTTGCTTGACTCAGTATTCTATGTGTAAGTTACATGAAGTCCTAGACTTTCTCCAATATTATCTTTAAAATGTTGTGCAACGGTTACGTATTGAGCCTAACAGATTGAAAATATGCAACACACACACATTCATTCATACACTGACTCGTCAAATAGTAGAATCCTCAAATATTAACATATCACCAGTAGGTATTTCTGTAATCTTTCCAAGGCGTTTGAGTGTGTAGATTGTGTAACACTCTTTAAAAAGTCATGTTTTGTGTAGTTGATGGGGTTGCACAGAGGTGGTTTGAATCATACGTAACAAACAGTATGCAAAAAAGCTATGCTGAATAATTCAAACAATCTCAGCATGGTAAAAAAAATTTTGTGACTAGGGAGAAATCACAAAGGAAGTCCCACACATCTCAATTTTTGGTTCATTTCTATTCCTTGTATATGTTAATCACCTACCACTTAACATTCAACAGGTGTAATTGGTACTTTCTCCATATGATAAATGCATATAATAAATCCCATTAGAGAGAAAGCTACAAGAAATATGGTTTATGTTCTTTTCCAAAGAATTACTAAATGTTTCTCAGAAGGTGGACTCTCTAAATTTTGAAAAAAAAAGACTATATTCAGTTTTGTAAAAGAAATGAAGTAATATCAACAGTTCATGTAGGCCAAAAGCAAGAGTCAGTAAATACAAATGGACGCTCCAATTCTTTGGTTGCACATATTGATGAAAATTTGAACTGGAAAAAATATATTACTAAGTTTCTCAAACAATTAAGTTCAGCTACTTTCGTTCTTTGTATAATTATTAATCTTAGAAAAAAAAACGAATCAGCACCGTGACACATTTTACATATTCCCACTCAATTATTTCTTATGGAATAATTTACTGTGGTAACTCATCTTATAAAGAAAGTATTCATTGCCAACAACTAGTAGTAAGGATAATGTGAGGTTTTCTCCCATGGGTGTCATGGAGGTACCACTTCAAGGAACTAGGCATTTTAACCGCGTTTTTACAATACGTATATTCGCTAATGAAATTCATGATAAATAATCCATCCAGCAATAATTCGAGAAGAACAGTGGGGAAAATATTACCCATTATGAAGTCTGTCAATGGCTTAGAAAGCATTTCAATATTCAACAACAAAAATTTTTGATCATTTTCTCTACAACATGTATGGCAGGTAGCAAAGCAAGTCTTAAATATAACTCATATTAAACTCTCCTGGGCAACTCCTTCTCTTCCTCTAATTTTTTTTCCGTTTCTCGTCGTTCTTTAGTTGCTCCAAAATTCGTGGAGATAAGGTCCGTCTTTGCAACTAAATGAAAGGGAGTTCGTTTTTTGCCATACACGTTTCACTTCACTTGCCCAATTTAAGCACTTTCAAAAGACAGGAAAACTTTCATGTATAAAGAGCCCTTGCAATGAAAACGATAGTAATTAATGAACAAAACAATATAAGCAGTAACTCACTGCTTCTGTCTGCCACTATAACAATAACAAAGAAAAATGTGAAATAAAGCAGAATAAATAGTTAATGAATGTTTTTCTACGACTTCCCCCCCCCCCATCCGGACACACACACACACACACACACACACACACACACACGCACACATACACACACACACACACACAGAGAGAGAGAGAGAGAGACAGAGAGAGAGAGAGAGAGACAAAGAGAGAGAGGGGAGAATAACACTCCACACATTGAGAGAAAAAAAATAAATAATCACCCTCATAACAAATGTCACAGTCATCATACACAAAAAAATACACACACTTACACACACAAAAGAAATGAAAAACATCAGTGTACATACACTACACAAACAAAAGCTACAGTTGATAACACTACACACTGTAAACCCACGCATGTTGATTTCATAGTGAAAAGTGCAAGTGATATGCTGTAATAAATGTAGGTGAAAAAACGCCAGACATCAGCCAGCTGGAGTATGGGCGCTAATTGAACATATCTCCGTGAGCACACACATGGACTAGCAACACTGGAAATCCTAAGTAACACCAAACGATAATTTAACCTCACGAAACTTGTGCTGCGAAAATTGTTCCTAATCTGAAAAACAGGAGAAAAATATGAGAAAAGTAACATAGTTACTTAATTGTAATCACTACATAATGCATTTATTATACATATTTTAAGAAACATACATACAGCCCACATAGGATGTTTCTTAGGTAAAAAACGCGTATGCCAAAACTTAGTCCCAGCGACGGAACATACCTCTATGAGTCCTTCTTTTACATTGATGAATTTCTATTTAAAAAGTGATAGCCAGTAAAAAAAGTAAATAAATTTAAAAACTAAAAAAAACTGTGTTTAAGTTGCATGAGTGGGACTAAAGTAGAGTGTTCATTAACGATAATACTGATCGTGTATGTATGTCCTCTAGACTGACTCGTTCCACGGCAAGTCGCTAAAAGAATCATTCGAATAATCTGTGGAATAACTAATTATCATACCTGTATGGAAAGATCTTACCTATTTTGGATAACAGAGAAATTAAGTACAATAGTACCAGGTATCGGCTACAAGCTCAAACTGGCGTAGAATGTAATACATGCTCAAGATGAAAACCTTTTTGTGATGTTAAGTGGCCGGCCGGAGTGGCCAAGCGGTTCTAGGCGCTGCAGTCTGGAACCGCGCGACCGCTACTGTCGCAGGTTCGAATCCTGCCTCGGGCATGAATGTGTGTAATGTCCTTAGGTTAGTCAGGTTTAAGTAGTTCTAAGTTCTAGGGGACTGATGAACTCAGGAGTTAAGTCCCATAGTGCTCAGAGCCATTTGAACCATTTGATGTTCAGTGTGATGAGTCCTCGTGTTATCACAGAAAAGTCGTATCAGCCACATCTTTTTTTTACGACCAACACTCAAATAATATTTATTTCATACATTTATTCAATAAATAATGTGAATTTTGAATATGAGAGTCGAGCAACAGATCAGTATTGATGCAGCCTAAACTGGCCTGCAAAAAAATCTTTGAAGCCTAGAGGTAGAGCGTGTGACGAAGGAGTTCGTGAATACGAGAAGCTTTCTATTACCACTTCCACACATTAAGTTGGATCTAATGAAATAGACTGCTAGAGTTTTGCCCATATATGAAGAGTATTTGAGCTATCTCTGCGAGAAGTTTCATCATAAGAATCGAAATAGAAAGATGACAAGTTTGTTGAACCTGACGGAAGAAAAATTTACGTTAAAGTCCAACGTTTAATCAAAAACAACTGTGAGTTATTAGACTTAGATATCATTCAAGGAGGTTGCTTTTAGGTAACAAAAAAGCCCAAATCATAGTGTCTGACAAAAGCGGTGAAACATCTAGGAGACGTGGCCACATGTCAACATACATTCATACACGTAAACACCGTCAGTGGATATTAATGACCAGAATTTCAATGCTGTATGAAGGTAGAACGTCCAATAGGGTGCATTTGTGTTGTTCGTGTTTAGTGTTGTTACCATTACTGATAGGGTAAATAAGGGACGAGAACAGCGTTAGATGCTGAGTGATTACGGTGAAGAACACACAGACGCTTGACTCGCCTGAGACAGAGTTATCAGCACCTGAATGAGTTTGAAAGGGCCTCGTTATTGGTCTCCATTTGATCAGATGGTTGAATTGTGCAATATTGAGATTTGTGGGGCATTCGAATGTGACAGTGGCATGATGTTGGACCATTTACAAACTAGAGTGTAGGCATACCGATCGCTGTGGTTCCGGTCGACCACGTCTGACTACCTGTGAGGGTAGAGCTTAGCTTTCTACATACCCCGTTGGATGTAACAATGATCCACATTGATTGGATCATCCGATAGTCAGATTGTTCCCTATGGACTCAGAGGCATTTACTAAAAAGGTCTCGCGGAACGGATACCTAAAAGCACAGGTGTGTCCCTAGTAAACAGGAGAAATGGATGTTGCACGCCACAAAAAATAACTAACAGCATGATTGTCCTACTATGAAATGGAACTGTGGTCCACATTGATCTCTGATGATTAAAAACATCCTAGGAAATGTGCATGAATAGCTCGCTCCCTCAGGATCTGTTTGATCACATGAAATGCAAAGAATAAGAAAATCAGCAGTTATTGAGATGGGGAGTAGTAATCCAATGCTTGAATGTCCCAGCTAAGACAGGATGGGTCAGGCGAATGGGATCAAGCCGTAACCTGCTAACTGTTTATAGAAAGAAAGATAAACCATGGACACACAATGACTGCCTGAATCTGCCAGAAGCATGGAAAGAAACACCTCCAAACAACATTAGTACTGACTGATCCACAAATGAGCATTAAGTGACTCGATAAAAACGTAAGATTCCTGAAACATATATGACACTAACAATGCACTTAGAGACGCAAGATAATTCTCATACCATTATCGCCCAAGCTGCAGTTTCTAACCATATTTCGTACTCAGTTGTGTGGAGAGATGTGAGGGACGTGATTTGCTACAGACTGTAACGCGGATCTCCAGACAAAGTGTGCTGTGCTTCATCTCCCAGTGAAGGCTCTAGATGAAATTTTCTCTTCATGATCCCCAGATGAAGTGTTCTCCACTAGCACAAGCTGATTTCTGTTCTCAACAGGACCACACATTTCCCGTGCAACATCGGAAAACGTTCTGTGGAATGCTGGTCACTGATTTTTTTTAACAGGCTAACAACCTCCTAGAAAAAAACTTTCCTACATCACCTAACAGCTTCACTACCACATACACAGTTCCTACACAATTCAGAGTTTATCTCCCACTCCTCAGATGCATTTTCAATCAAAACAGTCGACTCTCATCCGCATTTCGCGGAAACTGGTGTCCTGATTTCTCCTTCTCTGGTATTATTTTAAAGATTAGCCAGTGAGAAGCCCTCTTGTAAGTTTTCAGACCACCCCACATAAAGCGGTGCCAGAAAGCCGGCCCATTGCTTTACAAAGAGAAAGGAATTCCTGTTCACAGTGCAGCTCAATTGCTTTTCGTGAAACGCCACGAACTTTATCAGTTACTGATCTCCCATCACACAGGGTTCTCTGAAGGCAACTCGTTGGCACAAAACATAGTTCCATTGAAATATGTTTTGGCCAGATGTCATTGCGTGTAGAACCCAGATTCTGTCTGAGGACAGGTCTTTGATACCCTACATAATACTGCTAATGTAGGGTTGCACCTCATTTTGCGCAGGAATAACTACAGGAAAACAACTCTCGGGGACCCGTACTAAACAGCTGTCGTCCGGTAAATGCCCTAAGCGACCACTTTGTCATTTCGCCCCATATCCTCGCTCTCACATCTAAAAGTGGGCCCCAACTGCCAAGGAGGCTGGATAGAACACCAAGTCAGTGGCCTGAGCCTCTGTGCCTAGTCTAACTCACCATTTACTCAGCTAAACTACAGAGCAGCGCTGCCACATGACAGTAGCAGTCAGGGCTGGCCAGGGCTGTGCTGTCACTGCTGGACTACCGCTTGTTCTTTGTGTTTTACCATTCCTCTTGACACGTCTTAATAAAACCAATATCGCACTAGACTGATCTGGAACAGCACTGTCCAATGGGCGCGCAAAATCCCTTTTTAAAAATAATTTTGTTCGTAAAGGGAAACAAACCCACACTTTTCATTGACACTGAGCGTCCCTGGAGACACGATGAACAATATTTGTTTGTGATGACTCGAGCTACACAATACGAAAATGGAATTGCAAATATCTGTCGCAGCGCTAGACAAAATTCGGCTGATGAATCTTTTGATGGACATGCTAGGAACGACTCGTGGCAGTCTGAAGCTTACATCTGACGAATTCGCCCTGTTACGAACGTCGTGTTGCGTTCTCTCTGTTAGGATTTTTGAATCCAGTCAGAAATCTAGCAAGATATTCCGTAAACTAAGCGTCACAGTGGAACTATGTGGAATGACTTCCCGGACTCGTGGTACACAGCATCAAGCAGTGGGCAGTTACCGAAGGCCCTGTGGATGTCACGTACTAACAAACCGGCCTGAGATTCACAATATCTCCGTGGAACAATGTTGATTCCTACGATAATTTTGTTTTCCTAAAAAGTTATAATACGTGAGCGTAAAATCGTGTCTTTATAATTGTACAACAGATTGACTCCAGCTATAATGGCTCGCTAGATAAACGTACCCATCTAACGAGCATCCACAAAAACGAGAGCGACCTGCACCTTTCTCCAACTACTTGTAACCCTTTGTTGCTCCAGCGACCTAGGGTAAACTGCTGCTGGAAGGGGAGCTAGCTGTTTTCCAGAGTCTACAGACACCACCCCTTTGTTCAGGGGCTCAGTTCGCATTAGGGTCCCGCGAACTGCTGTGGCGAACGCCTATCTGTTGTGGCTCCCCCTGCCTTGTTTGATCTGTGTCGCTCGTCTGTCTACCTCCAGGGGCGGCCGCTGCCATCGCTCACCACGCAGCGCTGTGGCTGACAGCTCTTGCCTTTTTCTAACTCTGTTAGCCGCAGTGAAGAGTATTCTGCTGACTGAATTGTTGATCTGTATAATTGCGTAGGCTTCCGCGGCCAGAGGCAGTCGACATAAAAGTTTTCTGGGTATGGTACCGCGTCATAATCTGAAAAACTACTGCTGCTGGACAAAAACCAACGTTTCGGCCACGATTGCAGCGGCCTACTTCTGGGTCTAATTATGACGCGGTACCATACCGAGAAAATTTTTTATGTCGAGTTGGTCTGTAGTTTCCGCTAGCGAAGGCACTGTGAGATCCTATTGTGGAAAGGTGCACCCACTACCGTAATCTCCGTCCTGACAGTGCCAGAAGTATCGCATTCGTCTCCTAGTAAAGGCACAATTCCATTGTGTCTCCGTAATCACAGTGGATAAATTAAGGACGGAATGAGATAGCACAACTCTGCTTCAGTAAGGCTGAGCGCAGACTCAATTAAGTAAGTAATACTTTCATTTAAAAAAATCATACTAACAAGAAAGCTCACAGAACGAATGGGGTAAAAAGAAAACAAAGCAATGAAGTAGGTGAGAGAAGTTCCTGGACACCAGAAAGTAATCACTGGACCCGTAAGCAATGTTCGGCCAACGAAGCAAAACCATACACATAAGTAATCAGAGGACACAAATGAAGACTGGAGAGAGGGTTGAATATGACAGATCATCACAGCAGCGGCATGGAGGCGTTGGTTGTCGGGATGAAATCGTAATCCGTCGTGATTTCGGATGATCTATTTGTCGCAAACTAACGAGCAACAAAATTTCGACTAACCGGCAATCTATTATAGGTCCTTCTGCGACCTGTAGCACTCAGTTTAACATCCCAACATGGCTTGTAAACTGTAGGCCCATGCGGACTGGAGACTGTATCAGACTCGGAAACATGTCTTGACGACGGAAGAAACTGGATCGCACTGAAGCAGAATTCGTCATGTATATGTTATGTAATACCTCGGCTCTCAAGGAAAACGGATGACAGTGCAGTAAGCACTACCTTTCTTAGCGAACCTAAATGTACTCAACTGCACAGTTTTGAGCAGATCGCCTACTTGTGTTAGGCTGCCAGACACAGACTTCTTCTTGACGTCTAGAACCGCTTCTGTGGTGCCACTCTCGTGTATTCATGCACGGAGGACCGTTCAAAAGTAGCAGAAAGTACCCCCTTACAACGGGAAATGCCATATTTCTAATTTCTCAGTTAGTTGTAATTACTACCGGCAAAAAATATCGTCAGGATCTCAGTACTGGGACATCATTACCATATATTTCATATCTCTCGTTCGCCCTCGCAACATACATAAAATCACGAACCAAATTGTGCTCAAAATTAATTACCGAGCGAGGTGGCGCAGTGGTTAGACACTGGACTCGCATTCGGGAGGACGACGGTTCAATCCCGCGTTCGGCCATCCTGATTTAGGTTTTCCGTGATTTCCCTAAATCGTTCCAGGCAAATTCAGGAATGGTTCCTTTCAAAGGGCACGGCCGACTTCCTTCCCCGTCCTTCTCTAATCCGATGAGACCGATGACCTCGCTGTCTGATCTCCTTCCCCAAAACCAACCAACCAACCAAAATTAATTAATTGCTGGCCTTAAAGCTTGTTAATCCCTGATTACCCGAACTGTGACATGGTGATTATATTTTTCCACCCCTGGATGGTATGGCATCACACTACTTGACTTCGTCCGTCGGTGTATAGGATACGGTGAAGCTTAGATTGTACCGTGTTCGTCACTTCTTCATATCAGTTGGGGCACTTCCACGTCGCTGCCTAATGACTAAAATACGTACGTGCATATAGAATGTACCTACAGATAAGTAACTGAAGTCGCAAATTTCCTACCGAATAGAAATCAGTGTATCGTTCTTCATGAGTTGCCGTCGTCAGATGCAGAAGTACCGTCGGCGCACCAAAAAAGTGTGAAATAACTGCTGCTGCTCAACGAAATTTCGGGCTTGCAGCCTGTCGTCGTTTATTTCATCCCACAGGTCAACTGCGCACCTGCCAGCCATCCTCAGGTGAGCCATCGAAGACTCATGAAGACGTCTTCCGTTCCACAATATACAGCACGCTGTGGGTATTCAGCGCATGCGTCAAAATCATGTTGACAGACTTACCACCATGGAGGTAAAGAAAGAACTGAGGAGGCACTACAGACTTACGCTATACGTTGTTTTGAAGCAAAGGCGCCATCTTGTTGTTGTTGTGGTCTTCAGTCCTGAGACTGGTTTGATGCAGCTCTCCATGCTACCCTTTCCTGTGCAAGCTTCTTCATTTCCCAGTACTTACTGCAACCCACATCCTTCTGAATCTGCTTATTCATCTCTTGGTCTCCCTCTACGATTTTTGCCCTCCACCCTGCCCTCCAATGCTAAATTTGTGATGCCTTGATGCCTCATGTCCTACTAACCGGTCCCTTCTTTTTGTCAAGTTGTGCCACATACTTCTCTTCTCCCCAATTCTATTCAATAATTGACCATTAGTTATGTGATCTGCCCATCTCATCTTCAGCAGTCTTCTGTACCACCACATTTCGAAAGCTTCTATTCTCTTCTTGTCCAAACTATTTATCGTCCGTGTTTCACTTCCGTACATGGCTACACTCCATACAAATATTTTCAGAAACGACTTCCTGACACTCAAATCTATACTCGATGTTAACAAATTTCTCTTCTTCAGAAACGCTTTCCTTGCCATTACCAGTCTACATTTTATATCCTCTCTACTTCGACCATTATCAGTTATTTTGCTCCCCAAATAGCAAAACTCCTTTACTACTTTAAGTGTCTCATTTCCAAATCTAATTCCCTCAGCATCACCCGACTTAATTCGACTACATTCCATTATTCTCGTTTTGCTTTTGTTAATGTTCATCTTATATCCTATAGTCCAAAACATTGGCAGACTACTGTTTACGGGTGCTTCTTGTTCATTATTTCTGCCGTCTGAGCGCAATAAGTGTTTTAAATACTAAAAGTTATAGAGCTTACATGAATAACATAGTGCTATGAAGACAATTTCGAATGTTTTTCTGTTCTTGAATGCTCAATTGTTGTAGTAATGCGACATAGACAGAGTGACGTCAGGGGGAAGTGTCACTGCGGTAAACTCTAGGAGTACGAGTGCGGCGAAACTAGTGTTTTGGGCTAGTTAAGATGGCGGAGCACATTGGCTTCAAGTTTGTGACGTAATGCCACCTCCCCTCTTGTTCCACCTCCACGCGTTCCACGATAAGCGGTGTAAGTGGCACAGCGGAACTCAGCTGCTCTCTGCATTAACGCTTACGGCGGCCGTCGCCGCACTGTGTCGACATCGTTTCGGGCAGCTGTGGATTAATAACGGAGTTCCAAGAAGATATTCCTGTGGCTGAAATTATTGTTTTATAAGACTCGATTGAATGCCCGATGGGAAAGCAACGGTCGGCAGTAGTAGTAGGGCTCCCAGAAGCTGGATGTTCCTCCTGCAATACTGCAGAAGGACTTCTTAGGAATGTAGTCACTCTACGTGGGTGCCGGCAGCGGTGTTCACGAGAATGTACGGATGCAAGAAGACCGGGCTCCGGACGGCCAAGTGGCGCTGGAAGGAACACCATTCTCTTCGTCGTGCGGCACTGACGCATCGTGGGACATTTTCAGCAGGGGTCTTAGCAGCAGTTCGTGCCACAGAGACACGACGAGCTGTTACAAATCGGTTACTTCAAGGACAGCTCAGAGTCAGACCCTATGTGACGTGTGTGCATTCCACCGTCCCCGAAACATCGCCACCTGCGACTTCAGCGTCTACGTCCGGGGCGCGATTTAGATGAGAGCAGTAGCACTCTCCTTGTTATCCCACGCACACTGACTGGGTAGCTGTACGTCAGTCTGGTGCTGCGACCTGCTGCGCTGGCGTTCATGAAGAGCATTCCATAGTCTGTTTTCAAACAGGTAACGCTTGCCCACATAGCGCGGTTGTAACATTACATGCTCAACAGTGTGTCGAAATGTTGACTTGGCCTGCTCGATCATCAGATCTTTCTCCAACAGGGCACATATGGGACATCATCAGACGACAAATGCAGCGTAATCAACAAACGGTATTAACCGTTCCTGTACTGACCGGCCAAATGCAACAGACATGGAACTCCATTCCACAAACTGATATACCGCACCTGTACAACGCAACAAATAAACGTTTGCATGATTGCATTTATCATTAATGTGGTTTCACCGCTTAATAATGTACCAGTATTTCAAATTTGCAACGGCTCGTACTTACATTAACCTGTGATTTTGCAATGTTAATCACTTAAATGTTACCTAGCAAAATGAATTCCCTAAATTTCATTACCCTATGTAGTTAGTCAGTTAAATTTCGGGCATGCAGCTGCGCAATTAAAATTTCTTCCATTGATATTTCGGCTGCCTATCGTCCGGCCATCCTCAGAGTGAGTCACAAGACTGATTACAAGATGCCAAGCGCAGCCTCATATCCTCCACCGCGGCGGACTGTGCATGCGGGTCACAGATGCTGGTCGGCGGCAAAGAAATACGCTTACACATGCGCCGCCTGTGGCGAAGGCGTACAGACATTCGATTCGCTTTTCGATGTATGATCATCGGCGGTGAACCATGACGACTTCTCTGCCGTTTAATTACCCCAAGAGCCGGATTCCATGCTTTGTCCAAATTAAAACCATTATCTCTACTCATTAGATTGTTAGCTAATCTACTTTCTATAGCTTCCTTGAAGACATATTCCCAAAATCAAGAGGTGGATGTTAAAATCTTCACGTAACTGTAATTCATGGAATGCCCTGTATCAATTCAATACTCCGCCACAGCTGACTTGTCCGGCTGTAATAAGTGTGTGTATCTTCGATGCTCCACACATCTCATGAATGGTGAGTGTTGTTTCACCTATGAATGTCTTCTCACAATTTCCGCAAGGTATTTTGTACACACTAGCTTTACGAAGCTGTAAATCGTCCTTCACAGAGCTGAGTAAAGCTGCAATCTTCGAGGGGGGCCGGAAGATTACCTTAACACAGTGTTTCTCGAGAATTAGGCGTTTCTTTGAAGAGAAACCACCCACATAGGATAAAAACGGAGGAGATATGAATTAATTACTATCTTGTTCCCCATCACATACCTGCATTCTAGGTTTTGCATTTAATGCTTTACGAATTTGTTGCGTAAAATATCCATTCGATTGAAAAATGCTCTTGAGGTATGTGACCTCTTCTTGCAAATTACCTTTATCGGATATACAGTGCGCCCTATGCACTAAGATCTTAAGGACACCTATGGTATGTAAAGGGTGATGGCAGATACTAGCATTCAGATATAGATTTGTGTGTGTTGGTTTCCGATATACGGCATGTCCTAACGTGCCATCAACGTTACGGCGAACGATAACATCCAATCAGCGGAGACAGCCGTCTTTTTCTATTTCCATAGTAAATTTGATACTAGCGTGGAGAGAATTCAAACACTCAAGAAATCGATGTAATTTATCCACCCCGTGCGGCCATACCAGCAATGTGTCGTCCACGTACCTCCAGAAGACCGTTGGTTTAAAACTTGTTGAGTCCAGTGCCTTGTCCTCGAAGTCTTTAATGAATAAATTAGTTGCCAGAGGGAAGAGGGGGCTTCCCATAACAACGGCATAAATCTGCCCATAAAATTGACCATTGAACTGAAAATAAGATGAAAATGCGTATTTCTTTGCCGCCGACCAGCATCTGTGACCTGCATGCTCAGTACCACCGCGGTGGAGAATATAAGGCCGCGCTTGGCGTCTTGTCGTCAGTCTTGTGACTCACTCTGAGGGTGGCCGGACGATACGCGGCCGAAATATCAGTGGAGGAAATTTTATTTGCGAAGCTTCATGCCTGCATGCCAGGAATTTAATGTATTGTTCATTACGCTGCGAGAAGTTTAAAATGCCCACTCTAATTACTTGTTGTATTGTGCTGCAATTTTTTTCAGTCAGTGTATTCTGATGGAGTTCTGTTAACAAATGCCACATTTTGTTGCATGAGACTTACGACGTACCACCGGCACCGCCGTTTCCCGCTACTGCCACCTATTGGATAACTGCTGAAGCAGACTTGTAGACCTAACAGATAGAGCCTTGATCGAAATGTGTATATCTCACATACATATGTACTAATCAGCCACTGTCTGACATTGAAGTCAGTGGCGGCTAGAGAGCACACATTCACAGTTATCTCATGAGTGCCTCGTTTGCGGTCCATATTCATATTTTTACGTCTCTTGTCAATTGTTGCTATTAACAGTGAATCGGCATGTATAGATGCATATGCCAAATGTATAGAAGTTTTCTGTATGGTAGAACACTTTGAATCTTCAATTTCATTGTCTCCCTGTTAGATAGAATTTAATAATGTTGGTGGTTGAGCGATTAATGGAAGAGAATATGTAATTAAGAAAACAGTTCCGCACTTTGCTTTTCTTTAATGCGAGAATACAGTAGAAACTGCAGACGGACGTAAGAGTACGCTGTCGCAGCAACAACAAACGGATGAGATCGGGCGTCAGCCGTCTGCACGCCTCTAGCGGGCCTGGAGTGAATGCAGATTCCAGCTGTGTACGATGGACAACCGCGCAGATTATTTATCTGGACGGGAGAGCCGTGTTTGGAGAAGCGGCGTCCAGCCAGCCGTGCGCAATCTTAGCTGTCCGGAGGCGACTCTGCCAACAGAGAGGGTGGGCCGGACAGCCGGCTATCGGTGACTCCCGCCGCGAGGGACGCCCTCCGGAATAGAGCGCTTGTGAAAAATTGGCGTTAAACTGGTGTTATATAAGGTAATAAAGGGAAAAATCTCTCGCTATTATGTCAGAGCGCGGCCGTTCCATAACTAACCGCGGATCCGGTAGTAAATTCGGCGCGAAAACTGGCTAAGCGCAGATGCCGGGCCGGCGCTTATCAGATTGTCCGGCGCACGTATGAAAACGTTTGTGCGGCCGCGTTTAGCGCCGTCCGAGGGTCCGCGAGCAAATATTATAAATCGGAGAGGGGGAGGGGAAGGGGGGGAGGAGCAGGAAGAGCAGGCAGCGCGGTGGCGGCGGCGCTGGCGCGCGCAGATATGTCTTGCGTGATGCGCGCCGTGGAATCGATAAGTGGCGGCACTTTGCTGGCGGCGGCTGTTTGCTCAGGCCGGGCGCGCGCTGTGGCCCGCAGATAGCGGCGCCTCGCCTTCCGTGGTCCACTCTGCGCCGCTACACTGTGTGCTGACCGCCGTCTGACGGAAGGACGGCAGTCACCACTGGCCATAGCCGTGGCGCCCCCTCTCCACTCCCCCACTGCCAACCCGCTTCTGTACCACGCGTTCCCCCCTCTTGCCCTTCATTTTAGCGCACACAAGATATCGCGCTCGCTGGAGCCCCTGGTTAAAAGAGCATCACAGGCTACACCAAAACCTACGACCTCCTAAGTCCTAGGCAATAAAAAGTTGAAAGGTGCCTGTCACGATGAGAACTTTTAGTAGCGCTACTTCTTTCGTATTTGCTTACGCTCCAGACATTCAGCAAAGATGCTTCTGTATCGGGTACAGTTGTAAAACTACTGCAGACTATCTAAAGTAAGGCTACGGTAGTTTTCCTAGTAGCTTTGGTCAGTTAAAATTGCAGCCGCGTTACTTGTATGTTAGTTGTGAGGCATAAAAATCGGGCGTTACCTATTTTTGATCGCTTTGTTTTGGTATCTGATCAATATCTTACTACATTCTCCTAGGGCCTAGATATCGGAAGGCATGAACCAACTAGCAACTCGATGTGGACGTACACTGAGGCGACAAAATTCATGGGAGAGCAATATGCACATGTACAGATGGCGATAATACTATGGTCACTCCAAAACAAACGCACACAATTTTTATAAAAATACAGTTTTAACTCTGCATGTGTGGAAGTTTTACAGTGTCTAGATACATCCTTCCCACTTGTTTTCAAATTTAGTTCAACCTGTTCCCGTGAGTACCGTCGTCACAGCATGTCTTCAAGATGGCTGCTACACTTAACGTTCGTCAGAAGCAACGAGCTGTCATAGAATTCCTATGCTGTGAAAACGAGACAGTGGGAAACATCCACAAGAGGTTAAAAAAGGTGTACGCAGATGCTGCTGTCGATCGCAGTACAGTTAGTTGCTGGGCAAGCAGGTTACGTGATGAAAGGGGGTACGGCAATATTGAGGATTGTCCTCGGAGCGGCAGGCCTCGTACTGCACACACTCCAGACAGTGTGCAGAGAGTTAATGAATTGGTGACTGCTGACAGACCCATCACAGTGAACGAATTGTCACGCTACGTTGAGATAGTGGAAGGAAGTGTTTGCAGAATACTGAAAGCTTCCAGAAGGAGATTTTCACTCTGCAGTGGAGTGTGCGCTGATATGAAGCTTCCTGTCAAATTAAAACTGTGTGCCGGACTGAGACTCGAACTAGGGACCTTTGCCTTTCTCGGACAAGTGTTCTAGCACTTGCCCGCGAAAGGCAAAGGTCCCGAGTTCGAGTCTCGGTCCGGCACACATTTTTAATCCGACAAGAAGTTTCAATACTGAAAGTGTGGACGTTAAAAAAGGTTTCTGCCAGGTGGTTTCCCAGGATGTTGACAGTGGCTCTCAAAGAAACAAGAAAAACGGTATGCAACGAACTTTTGGAACAGTAAGAGAGTGGTGGAGATGAATTTCTTGGAAGAATTGTGACAGGTGATGAAACATGGCTCCATCTTTTTTCACCAGAGGTGAAGAGCTAATCAATGGAGTGGCATGATGCAAATTCACCCAAGGAAAAATGTTCAAAACTAAACCTTCTGCTGGAAAAGTTATGGCTACGGTGTTTTTCGATTCGAAAGGAGTCTAGCTTGTGGACGTCATGCCAAGTGGAACCACCATAAATTCTGATCCATATGTGACGACACTGAAGAAACTTCAAGCTCAACTCAGTCGCGTTCTACCACATCGGCAAAAGCAGAATGTTTTGCTGTTGCACGACAATGCACGGCCATATATAGTCAAAAACCGTGGAAGCGATCATAAAACTCAGATGGACAACACTGAAACACCCGCCTTACAGTCCTGACCTGGCTCCATGTGACTATCATCTCCTTGATAAACTGAAAGACACTCTTCGGGGAACAAGGTTTGAAGGTGATGACTCCCTTGTGCAAGTTGCCAAACAGTTGCTGCAACAGGTGGTCCAGAATTTTACCGTGCAGGTATACAGGTACTGGCTCCAAGATGGCGTAAGGCAATTGAGAAGGATGGAGAAATGAAAATATTGTTCCTAAAGGATGTATCTACACTTTGTGAAACTTTCAAACATGAGAATAAAAGATGGATTTAAAAAAGTATGAATTTCTATTGAAGTGACCCGCGTATTACGTAGACAAGGTGTAAAAGAGCAGTGTGTTGGTGGAGCAGTCATTTTTACTCAGCCGGTTCACGTGAAAAGCTTCCCGACTTGATTATAGCCGGATGACGGGAATTGACGGCCTTGAACCCAGAATGGCAGTTGAAGCTTGTACGCTTGGGGGATTCAGTATTCCAAGATCCATAGTGTGAAGAGTGTGCCGAGAATACTAAATTTCGGCATTACCTCTCGCCAACGGCAAAGTAGTGGATGACGGCCTTCGATTAACGACCGAGAGCAGCTGCGGACGTGCAGTGTTGTCTTTGCCAACAGAAAACTAACACTGCGTGAAGTAACAGCAGAAATTAATGTGAGCCATACGGCTAACACATCCGTTAGGACAACGCGGCGAAATGTAGCGTTAATGGTCTATGGTAGCAGACGACCGTCGTAATTGCCCTTGCCAACAGCACGACATCGCCTGCAGCGCCTCCCCTGGGCTCGAGACCATAGCTGTTGGACGGTACACGATTGTAAAACCGTGGCCTGCTCAGATAAGCCTCGATTTTAGTACGTAAGTGCTTACGGTAGGGCTAGAGTGTGGCGCAGAACCGCACGAAGCCGTGGACCCCAGTTGTCAACAAGGCGCTGTGCTAGATGGTGGTGCCTCCATAATGGTGTGGGCGGTGTTTACATGGAATGGACTGGGTCCTCTGACCCAAATGGATCAATAATTGGCTGTAAATGGTTATGTTCGTCTGCCTAGAGGTCACTTCATGAACTCCCTCCTATATAGAGGGAAAAGATCCCATAATAAAATAACAAAATAAAACATCACACGGTAAGATTTACGTTTTCATTTTCTCCACGTGCTATCACGCAACGGTTTGAAAGCGGTTCGACGAAATTTGTAAGATTTTACAAAGAAGTTAAAGAAAAACAATTCTGGCACAACTAATTTTATTGTTTACGAAAATATTCTATTTCAAAATGTTTGCACTTTCCCATTGGTTCGACCCAGGTTGGAAACATTTTTCGCACTCTAATGTCGATACTTCGAAAACATTGTTTTGGAGGGGTTCATCAGTTTACTAATGTGAACATTCCTAGCGATGCATTTTTCATTTGATATAAGGGAGCAATAAGTGGAGATTAGCTTATAAATCTAGTTCAAGGTATTTCTCCGTCAAATAATCGTTTGTCGTGTTGAATGACAGCTGGAATTGCCGTGGTGAAAACGATGCGACGTTGTCACTTATTTTTCCTGATAACAAACACCAAAATCTTGATTATTGAGGGTATAAATTACCGTAGGCTGGGTGTATGATTAAAACTGTAGGTGTCTTAGAGGTACCTAGCTGACACACCTGACAGCAACAATGACTCTGAGCTTCGAGTCGAAATGATCTTAGGTGACACACGCAGGTACGTTACCCCCTTCTGCCTCAGCCTTACACGAGAGTTCATAAATACACTGCTTGACAATTGCTGTGGAACAGAGACATTGTTGGACATCAATAATTTAATCATAGGCAGTGACAGATGGCATGAAACACAGCACATAATTAATAGAGGGGGAGTGATATATTTGTGACGAACAGTGGTACAGATTTCCCCACATTGGAGAAAAGAATAACAGATATAAATAACGTTCATGTTTGACGCAAATGAGACTCAGAAAAAAAACGAACAGTGATACAGATTTCCTCAGACTGGAGAAAAGAATAAGAGACATAAATAACGTTCATGTTTGACGCAAATCAGACTTCCAACATAAAGGTCGACATAGGATTGTCAGTAAGGGATATACCTTCCTCGGGCACTATTGAGCATTTCACACCTGTTATTGATGCTGGCTACGAGACTGTTAAGGAATCCTCCGTGAGGGATATTGCCACACTCCTTTCTCGAGGCAGTTTTCAGGTCTTGCACAGTTTGGGGAGCGGGTGTTCGATGAGAAAGACGTCTGACAAGAGCACACCAAGCATGCACTAAAGGGTGTAGATCCGGGGAGTACGCAGGCCATTCCATACGTTCAACATCTTGACTCTGAAGCATGTCCGACATCTCCGCAGTCCTGTCTGGGCGGGTACTGTCGTCCATAAACAGAAAGTCGGGAACCACCGCGCCCCTAAACAGATGTCCCGGAATAATCACTCTGCAGTACTGCTGTGCTGAAACGGTATCTCGCGCAAAAATGTGCACCGCCACTTCTGTGGCGAATACCGTATTACCCTCCCCCTCCACACTAACTGGTTGCCAGAACCACTTACCACAGCGAAGCGGGATCCGTCACAGAATACCACTCTGGGTCACTGTTGCTGACGCCAACCACCTACTGTTGGGTACGACTTCGAACACAATTGTAGGGAGCGATGGGCTACAGAGTGGTGCAGGAAGCTGGACAGGGCCAGAAATGAGAAGCGAACAAGTTACTACAGCAAACAGAAGATTTACTTAACTTTTATTTCTCCAAGTACATGAAGACTCGTTATAAACAATGAAGCAAGAAATAGTGTCCAGGTATCTGTCAACAAGGATGGGGCTCGCTGTACTAAGCACGAACAGCGGTGCCGTAGGTGAAAGTCCAAGTGGCCTTGCGGCTGCCGCCAGCAGTTCTATATTGCGGCGGTGAAGGCGCTCGTACTCCAGAGCTGCTGGAGCAGTGGCTCAGTGGGCGCGCATTACAGTGTCCGACAGACCCCGTCCGACCGGTATATGCGTCTAATGGAAACTTCGTGACGCCAATGAGGTGATACCGATACTTGGTACCACACCAGCGAACTCTTCCTCGATAATAGCATGATTGAAGTGCGATGTATTTAACAGGCTTCCAAGTATACAGACCAGCCTGATTTAACTGCTGTGAAATGGTTTTGGCAGAGACACATTTACCCATAGTGGTTGCAAAGACTGCAGCTATTCGCTTAGAAGTGATATCTCTGTTCACTTTCTCCACTAGGGCTATGTATCTATTATTATGCAGTGTGTCGATGTAACATCCCAAGAAACCCGAAAACCCAAATAAGAATGTCATGATAATTTAAAGTAGGGAACAGTGTTATCCTGACAGGTGCGACAACTTTGACAATAGTATAACACCTTAAAGTTCTGATGAACATTAATTTCAATAATTATTGAGTATGTCATGATATAAAGGTAGGAAGGAAGAAAGCTTATTTTTAATTAACTACCAAACATCTCAGTAATAACTGCAAGTCAGTACGACGAAAGTTAAGTCCAAAGTAATATGTCGGTCAGATATAACATTTACTGTGAAACAGAGTTGTAAACGCGGCGAAAAGAAAGTTCAGTACGTCTACAATGCTCGATCATGGGAATGTCAGTCGCTTGCTAGCTTGCTTGATATCAAGTCGTGAGAGAGCACCGTTTGTTATAGTACTACAAACGGAGCGCCACGAGATTGTTTCTATTCAAAAAAGTACTATTACGTGATAGAGATGCACGGACTTTGTTCTCAGTTATTCCGACTTGAGAACTTGAACTGAAGTGATATTCTGATAGTGTACGACGACTTAATGAACTTCATGTATTGGAGATATTATTGTTGGACTCAACCTTCATCAAAGTGAACAGTTACAGAAAAGAATGTACATAGTTTCGAAGACTGCAATACCTGATTAGCCTTGAGTAGGAAACATTAATACGACCGCACGAAGATAATACAAATACGCCGATTGTAAAAGTTGTCCTAACTGTCCCGATCACCGAATTGAAAAGAATCGTAATTGATCTGATCCATCGGTGTGCATGTCGTGTGATGATTATAAACTAACTGCTAAGAAGGAACAATAAAAATTGCTCGTCAGTAATGGAAATCTCACGTGTTGGTTCCATAATTCATTGAACTGTGTGATAATTGATGATCAAGATTAATTAACTGTGAACGTTTTAATTAAAAGAGTGGCTTGATGAACATTGAGCATTGAAAGGAGTGTTTTGCCGAAATAATATTACGACGCACGAAAGCAAGATAGCATTACAGATTATCTCTGGATTTGCGTCGTGCCGTAGTGAACAATTCTGCCTAGCAACGTAACAACTACTAATACTGATCCGCAAATGAATTTCTCCTCGCTTCAGTGGTGTGAAACGACGTCGGTGATGAAAGATTCACTCAATACTGCAATAACTAACTAACCGGGCATAGCAAATCATCATAAATCCCTAACAGGCAATTAAAATCAGCAGTTCGCATCGCTAAGAAGACTGCGGACTCGCAAACGTACTTTCGTACATTACGCGAAGAACAATTTTTTTAGAGATTTTCAGGAGCTATTCCACGTTATCCGACGTGGACAATCACTGACCGTCGCGTCTCCGTTCCACCGATCGAGCTGTAACAGTAGCGGCTCAACATCAACAGCGACAGCAAAAGCGGAGAGGGGACGTCACATCGGCCATCTACGACCACCGCCACGCTTTCGCATAGCATTTGCACCTTCAGAGACTTTTTCAGTGGTGAAAAGAGGCTCTCAGACACACCCACTGTGGCCATTGTGACGGAACTTTGACCAGCCTGTTTGAAGATAACGTCACAACACACGTCAGAAATTGTAATAAATTACTGACTGTGTGAATCAGAGCCGCGCGGGATCAGCCGAGCGGTCTTAGGCGCTGCAGTCATGGACTGTGGGGCTGGTCCCGGCGGAGGTTCGAATCGTCCTTCGGGCATGGGTGTGTGTGTTTGTCCTTAGGATAATTTAGGTTAAGTAGTGTGTAAGCTTAGGGACTGATGACCTTAGCAGTTAAGTCCCATAAGATTTCACACACATTTGAACATTTGAATCAGAGGCGCTCATTTTGAGTACCCAACGGTACCTCATACCACCACGTCAGGTGCAGAGCCCCTATAACGATGTCACATCCAGTCTGGCAGTGTCTCTTCTACTCGAAGCCTCCACACAAGGATATGTCCATCATCATGCTGCAGGCAGAGTCACGAAATGGCTGTAAAGACGACCTTGCGCCAGGGTTGCTGATGGACGCAGCATTGTTGTCCCCCGTCTGATGCAGTGTGGAGGGATACTTGCCTAGCTAGAAATGAGCCGGTTTCTTGACTGAAGGCACACAACACCGCTGTACGGTCCTGCACAGCCGAGAGGAGAACATGCCAGTTCTGTCAGTTGTACTCATGCTGGCCATTGAGCTCTTGCATAGAGTTGAGTATAATCGTCCTGCACCAATAGATTTCATATTTGAATTACAGTCGTGGGATCCCGACCACTATGAGCATCAGTACAGGGGAAAAACAAACCATACTCTGGAGAGGTGACAGTCCTGCCACTATCGAATTCCGACATATACTGGAAGACGTTTCTCTTTCTCACACATGACATAACAATACCTTCTACGAAGTACACACTGACACTGTATAATGTTTATTTGTATAAAGAACGTGTATGGCTTTACTCCTGCTTACTTCGTGCGTTTCCTCTGAAATGATAATCGTTTTCACACTGAGGCATTTGGTACACTTAAGACCAATTTGACGTTTGTAGCAGGCCTTTGTTAGGGTTGTGGGAAGTGGAGAGTGGATTGATATGTGTATTCTGATTACTTGTATTAATTTGTAGATTAAATATTACACAATTCACAATTAATGGAAAATAGACCTTTAAATACTTAATGCTTCATAATTAATAACGACAACCTGTGGCGATTTCTTAATAACATTTAATAATAGCAACCTTTAGTACCGCAAATCTGATGAATCTCACGTGAGGCTCGGGGGGATTGAGAATAATAGCATATGTACATAGTGACTATGTAAGTCTGCAGGCTTTCGTGGCCGTTGTCATTGAAGTTAAAATCTTCTGGGTTATTAGGACGCGTCATGTTTCTTCTAAAATGTTCGGCGTTTCGACCTCTCTGCTGGTATCTTCCTCGGGATCTTTTTGTGTCCACTACTGCTAGAACACTGTCAGAGACGAGTGTCGCGTCCACTTATAAAGAGGGAATTTTCTGACGTACGTTCTCGAGAAGTGATATTATCGGTTAAAATACATGTGGCTACCATTGGTGGGCCATAGTCGTAGGCTAATACAGAAGAAGGGGCGTTTGTACCTCATCTCCTGTGGATACCATTGGCGGTCATCGTCATTGGATAGAAAGGCACTGTTCCACACTTATGCTGGAGAAGGGTTATCGGTTGAAATGCCTGCTACTGCTATTGGTTGGTCGCCATCAGTGGCTAGATTAGAAACGGACAGAGCAAGAGAGGGGGATGTTTACCCAAAATATTATTGTCCGCCGAGGTGACTTGCTGCGCGTTGTTTATGTCGCTCACACACCGCGGCCGCGTATTTAGTTCCTTGATGGCGGGGAGCCACGATGCCGGAAGCCTATAGCCGTCCTCTCTATTGAAATTAGATGAATTCTTAGAAATTTCAACCACTTCTCGGACCTTTCTTCTATAAATGCCGCAAAGTGTATATAGGCGAAACGGGAAGAACTGTTAAAAAACGCATTAAGGAACACGAACGGCACATGCGGCTAAATCAAAATGCAATATCGGCAGTAGCGGAAAATCATGAGAACTGTAGCTCTGACATTGACTTTAATAACGTACGTGTGCTGGCTAAAGAAACAAACATTTATAGAGAAAGGTCCGATCAAGTACTAAAACCAGTTTTCAGTGTTTCTGAAAGTGAACTTGCGTTGTCGAGGCACCTTAATTAACACTGTTGAATATAAGCGTTACCGGATCGAAAGCTGGCTGGCTTCTTCTTGTTTTCTGCTTATAAATCAACGCGTGGTCTGACTTTCGGGGTTCGTGAAGCTGTATTAGGAGCTATACTTGTACAACCTTTTGAGTGAGTTTCGAAGTTAATTCTTACATACGTACGCTTTAATCTCTCCCTTATCCACAACCCAATCCACACGAATGCAGAACTCAAACATTTGTAAGCAAATTAACATCGAGGTTAACGTAGCCTGCAGTAAAGAAAATGCGTAAACTTCAGTTCTTTCTACATGAGGTGAATGTTGTTGTTTTAAAAGTCATGTTCGCGTCACGTGTCGTGAACCGAAATATCACGAACGTCGATAGCTCTTACCGTTTAGATACAGCGTGCGACGTCAAAATTACGTCACGTTTGCACGTAGTCTCCTGAAATGCAGCTCTTTTCTTAACTCGAGCCCCGTCGCTTAGCAATAGCCGCTCTGACCACTCACCTACTGATGCGGACAACTGTGCGTTAGCTGGCAGGGAGAACACTGCAGTCGGCCTCAGACACTCCCACTCGGACACGTTACGTCGCTTGGTGTGATCCCGTGGTCTCCGGAGCGGGATAGAGCTGTCTGCACAGCAATAGACAAGTGTCTATTTCAGCCCAGCCCTGGTGTCTGCAACATAACGCACCAGCTGCACTCTACTTGAGGGCCTACCCCGCGAGGTTGAACTTACAATTTGGTGCGCCACTCTGGCTGGCGACACGAGTCTTGGGCTTTATTCACACAATTTCGTTGTTTCGCAGTATTTATTCCCTACATAACTACGGCCAGCCAGATTCTCGACCACACTGTAATGAAATGGGACACCAACAGCCGTCCCCACATCGTATTTATTACATGACTACCAGTTTCGGTGCTTCAGTACATCGTCTTCAGGACTTAACTGAAGTTGAGGGGGTTAGCTCCGGTCGTATACCCAATTCCATCAGTGGCCAATATCTATAACCTGGTTTTTGTAGACTATGTGTAACAACGATGTTGTGTAGTCATATACGCTGAAGGGTCAAGGAAACTGTTATATGCATGCTTATACAGACACAGAGATACGTAAACAGGTACAATACGGTGCTGCGGCCGGCAACGCCAGTATAAGACTCGAAGCGCCTCGTGCATTTGTTACATGGGTTACTGCTGCTACAATGGCAGGTTATCAGGATTTAAGTGAGTTTCGACGTGGTGTTACAGTCGGCGCACGGACGATGAGACGCAGCATCTCCGACGTAGCGATGAACCGAGGATTTTCCTGTACGAATATTTCACGAGCTTACCGTGAATATCAGGAATATCGTAAAACATCAATTCTCCGACGTCGCTTCGCCCGGAAAAAGATCCTGCAAGAACGGGACCAACGACTGAAGAGAATCGTGCAACGTGACAGAAGTGCAACCTTTCTGCAGATTGCTGCAGATTTCAGTGATGAGCCGACAATAAGTCAGCGTGCGAGCCATTCAACGAAACATCATCGATATCGGTTTTCGGAGCCGAAGGCCCACTCGTGTACCCTTGATGACTGCACGACACAAAGCTTTACTCCTCGGCTGGGCCCGTTAACACCGACATTGGACAATGGATGACTGGAAACATGTCTGGTCGGAGGAGTCTCGTTTGAAATTGTGCTGAGCGGATGGACGCGTACGGGTATAAAGACAACCTTACGAATCCACGGACTGTGCATATCAACAGGGGACTGTTTAAGCTGGTGGAGGCTCTTTAATGGTGTTGGGCGTGTGCAGTTGGAGTGACGTGGATCCCCTGGTAAGCCTAGATATGACTGTGACAGGTGACACGTACGTAAGCACTCTGTCTGATCACCTGCATCCATTCGTACCCATTGCGCGTTGCAACGGACTTGGGCAATTACAGCAGGGAATTTAACACCTGAAACATCCAGAACTGCTACAGAGTGGCTCCAGGAACACTCTTCTGAGTTTAAACCTGCTGGCTAACAAACTCGCAGACATGAATATTATTGAGCATGTGTGGGATGCCTTGCAACGTGCTGTTCAGAGGAGATCTCGACCCCCTCGTACTCTTACTGATTTATGGACAGCCCTGGAGGATTCATGGTGTCAGTTCCCTACACCACTACATCAGACATTAGTCGAGTCCATGCCACGTCGTGTTGCGGCACTTCTGCGTGCTCGCGGGAGTCGTAAACTGTATTTGGCAAGTGCACCAGCTTTTTTGGCTCTTGAGTGTAATAAGTAACATCTTTAGGATGGTTGTAGGTATTTCATCTGATTACATAAGTGAACCCCCGAAATCCCTCAAACCTCCAGTCACAAGGATGACATACAAAAAGTTGTAATTAGTGTATTTGTACAAATAAAGGGAAGTACCATTCGAAAAGTAGAAAAAAAACGCTGTTCTCTCCCGACAGGTGTAGATATTTGGCTGTCGCCCTTACAGACGTGAGGCGGCAGCTACGTGTGCCTTCAGACTACGGCCAGCTGTGGGGAGTGGCAGTGTGGCGGCGTCGGTGTGGGAACAAAGGCCCGGCGGCCCGCATGCCGCCTAACGACGCGGCTGTCAGCCTCACACCGGGCGGGCTCTGATTGCCCGCGCAGCGCAGCGCCGCCTCCCCCCAGACAACACCGTCGCCACGGAGACTCACTCGCCGTGTCGCCGCGTCCCGAGACACCTGCCGGAGCGTCTTTGTCGCATTCGCCCCTCTGCAAACAGCCTCGGTTTCTCGGATGCTCTCTAGGCTGACAACAGAGGCTGTGGTGCTGCGAATATTTCGATTCGTCTCCACACAGCTGGACGTGTGATACTGAGACATTCATATACATACTTTGTCATGACACAGTTACTAAAATATTCCTGGCTATTATGCCAGGATAGTATGGGATTTTCATTAGAACCCAATGTTCCATGTTCATCTGCGGAAGACATTCTCAAGGGGGATCGTAGCTTCTTTGAGTGTTCGATGCAGCAAAATTCTGTTTACGAGAGCTCTCGCGCAGTGGCGTGACGTCACATGTTTTGAATCGAGGCCCACGAGAAAGACATGCTGCGGCGCGTACGTCACGAAGGTAGTGCTGAACTCGCTCGCTCGCTCAGCTCAGCAGACAAAATGCGTTTGTTTTGTACACCTGTTAACTCGCAGCTGGGCGTCTAAGTACTAACGAGAATTGCATCTTCCACTGGAATCTCCTATTATGAAGTCTTACTGATCAAGATTTCTAAAGCAAAGTTTAATTTAAGATCAATAATCGCTATAAATGGTATAGTGGCTTGTTTATAGCATTTAGTCTCTTCTGCTTAACAGTACCCATTACATGCTGGAAGTGGTACCTTATGGAACTGATAATCATTTTAGCATGATTTAATTTTGTTGTACAGCAGTACAACCGTAACAAATTATAAGTTGACCCATGGACTACCCATCATTATAGGACTAATAACAGTAAGATTCCATAATAGCGGATTCCAGTAGAAGATTCAGTTTTAGTTTGTACGGACACGCCTAGTTACGAGTTAACAGGGGTAGAAACGTAGTTTGTCTGCTGATTTGAGCGAGCTAAGGCCTACGTTCGTGACGTACGCGCCACGGCGTGTCTTTCTCGTGGGCCTCGCTTTGAGTACCCGGCCGCAACTGGCCGTCGTCAGTTGTGTTGTCCGCTCTTGCTATCACCCCATGTTGAAAGACTCGTACAGGTCTTCTACAGCTCCTCTCTGTATAGCCTCTCATTGTATCCGCTTATGGTTACCAGTACTTGAGTCCAGACAAAATGAATGTCGTGGTCTTCTAACTGCAAAGCATGTTCCACAACAGTCGATCTGTCAGTCTCTCTCCTTCCTCACTTGGCCTTCTGCCCTTATAATCGTTTTTTGACCGTTCTTTTTGTAGTAACCACATATACCTCCCCACAACTTCACGGAATCCTATAAATTTCTCCTTTTTCCAGCAGTTTTCCAACATCCTTCGCCAGATTTAGACGATCGTGTATCTTCCGGATGGGACTCTGATTACAGCAATGCCCCGTTTTCCCAAGATTTTTCCTGTACCGTCAGTAAAACAACTAACGAAAAGCAGGAAAATTTTCGATTTCACAGGCATCTGTGCATCGCTATGACTTTTTCCAAGGTAGTCTTAACGCACTTTTTATCTCAGCTGACGAATAACCAGTCTTAAGCAATAGATTGGTGACGTGTTTTAGCTCTTTGGCAAGCAGCTGTAGTCTGCAAATGTTTCATTTCTCTGTCCGACAAAGGTTTTATGATGCCTCGCTATTGTAGTGAGTATCGGTTTGAATCCGGCTGTTTGTAACGATCTGTGTACGTGGGTTTTCGGTAAACGGTGTCGCGTGAGCTACCACCTTCTTCGTTGAAAACTAGCACGTTAAAAAAATCTTCAGCCTCCTCCTCCCCATGGCAAACTAAATCTTCCAATGAATTCCATTGAAATGCTTGTGAAAACGAACTAACTCCTCTCTCCCATGCCTATGTATCACATACTAGAAACTTTCGGTATTAACGGAAAATCCATCCACACAAGTGTAATAGCCACCAATATTTTATTAACTGTGGTACACTCAACAATAGAAGACAAAAGAATGTATGTTTCGAAATGATTTCTAATGATACAGATATATTAATATGTCACGTGAGATGCTGAGACAATGTTATGTACTGATATACTTTTTAGAACAGTCAATGACGTGGCCGAGTAAAAGAACAGAGGTAAAGCATGACACACATTGGCGGCAGCTACATCTATAGCTGGACTCCACAAGACAACTTTCGGTGAGCGGTGGAGAGTACTTTATGCGTCACTGTCAACCTCCTCCCCCTCTCCCCCTTCTTTCTGTCCCAGTTGTGAATGCTTTCGTGAACAAGAATTGAAAGGTGGCAACAGAAAACGTTCTAAGGGTTATATTCTATTTTTTTCCACAAAAAAGCGTTTTTCATGCTGTTGTGTTCTTGATGCACTGGTCCATGTTCCTAGACTTATACCAAGTGCCAAATGACGACGAAATTCTTCCAAAAACGGGTTAGTAGATGGCGCATGGTCTTTGTGTCAATCCGCGCTTCCACCTGCACTTCCAAAATTTAAAAGATACGAGAAATAGTTTTTGTTGACTAGAGTTGTACTAGAAAAGTCCAAATACTGAACTGCTGCACTTGTATGATCACAATTAAAACATAGTGCCTCAGTATTAACGGCACTTTCAACATAAACATTCTTCCTGCTATTCCTTCGATACCGTGGCTGTGCACAGAATACCAGCTAATCCTTAGAAAGAAGAAAACAACAACCACCTGCGGATAATGATATTTATTTACACAAAAGCGCCGTTACCGGTTTCAAACCGAGAGCTCCCTCTTCAGATGTTGTTGACATTTACATTAGATTTGTTGTTGTTTACATTATTCGTTAGAACAACAAAGAATGTAATATATACGTGAACCTGTTGCTTTGAAACCGGTAACGGCGCTTTTTGTAAATGAATAGTATTATCAACAGTGGCTGCTTCCTTTTTCTTCTTTGCAAGAATCAGCTTGAATAACTTTCCTATTGGCCATTAGAACCAGTCCCCTTGTTTAGTGCTTGGAACATTCTTAATAAAGTATTTATTTCCTATGTTGTGTTAGTATCTGGTGATGTGATGAGGACTAAAATTACGTAGTATCAAAATATCTTTTCAATTTTTTAGATATAAATGTGTATAATCTCTGAAGTATGTAACATGAAATGTGAAACACCGTGTGTTTAGGAGGAATCAGTATGTTGGTTGACTCTCCTACAATCGCACGGTCTCGCAACTTTAGCAATAAACCATACCGTGATGAACCATGACAAAACGGGAGGTACAGTATGAGAGAAGTTTCTCTTACCATTCACCGACTTATGAAACGTACCTTCCTTTCCCTTCCTTTCTCCTAGAAGGATGCACTAGGGTAGGAGGCGGTGCAGTGTGACCTATAGCGCTAACAGGCGCTCGCGCGTGACACAGTGGCTGCGCTTGTTGTGCCCCCACCTGCCCCTCTGCTGCAACCATCCCCCCCCCCCCCCCCCCCCCCCGCCACCGCCCTCTTCCCTCGCCTCCGCTAATGGCAGACAGCCGCATCCCCTGTGCCTACAGAGCTTCCGGCGGTGGACGCTGAGTTACGGCGATACGGGGCGGAGAGGGCCCGCTATCTGTTTGTTTGTTTGTTTGTGTGAGGCGCCTTACGGCCCGCCGATCCATAACTCAGGCCGCGATTGGCCGATACTCGCCGCCTTATCTAGACGGCTGGCGAGCCGAATCGCTGAGACGTATTCAATAAGCTGGAAGCTCGCCGCCTACCGCACGCGGCCGTTTCATTTGTTATCTTGTGCAGCCTGCGTGCACTACAGAATTATTTATGATCATCGGAACTCATTGTCATGACTACTTGTTCATGTTCATCTACATCTACACGGTTACTCTGCAATTCACACTTAAGTGCCTGGCAGAGGGTTCGTCGAACCATTTTCGTACTACTTCTCTATCATTCCACTCTCGAATGGCGCGTGGGAGAAAGGAACACCTAAATCTTTCCGTTCGAGCTCTGATTTCCCTTATTTTTTATGGCGATCATTGTAAATAAATAGTATTATCAACATCATTAATAGACAGCATGTTTGCAGTATCCACGCCACCTTTTAACAAAAATACACACAACAGTATACCTCCGTCCATCTGAAACATTTATTTTCAAGATTTCAAATATTTGCGAAACACTGCTCCTGTGCTCCATCAACGCTTTTGGACGCTATCTTGGTCCTCAGCTCTCCCAGGGTCATTGCGATACTTTGTTGGATGACCTCTACCCCTCTTCTACCCTTTGAATTTCTCTTCTTCCTAGCATTACAACTTTTTTCAAGTGGATCATTCACTCTCGTGGTAATGCTCAAATTACCTTAATTACATCTACGGTGAAATCTTGTACATGGCTGCACTTTCAGAGACCACGAATAGCCACAATTGAAAGAAAAGCAGCCCTCGGTCACTATTTTTAACAAATTAACCTGGTTTCGACACTGCTAGGAATGTCTTCCTCAGAATTTAAATCAAAGAATGGTCTATATTCTATCACATGGTCACAGAATTATGACTAAAAACGTATGATAGAGTATAAGTACGGAATCGTCGTGAAAGACTGGCAGTACTTATACGTCATTTATAAAATAAAAATATGCCAAAAGGGCATTAGTCACAAAGAAAACTGTGATGGCGAGCCACTAAGGGCTGCTCGTTACTTGCGTGGTGCAGGTCGCAAAATGGCCTTTATAAATGACATATAATTTTTAGTCATAATTATGTGACCATGTTACAGAATGTAGACCATTCTTTGATTTAATTCTGAGGAAGACACTCCTAGCAGTGTCGAAACCAGATTAATTTGTTCAAAATAGTGACCGAGGGCTGATTTTCATTCAATTGTTGCAACTACGGTGTTTTTGTCTCCAATGTTACATTTGGTTTTAGTTTTTCCATGACTGCTTGATTTTTCTCTCTTTCAATCAGTGAAATTCTAAGGATCTGTCTCTAAACGATTGCCTCACTTTCCAGGTTTTTCATCATTCTACTAAAAATCACCGTTTACTTCTATTTATATTTTACGCTAAGCGTTTCTGGAAATTATTAGCATGTTTAATCGCATTTTTCTCTACGTACTAATCCATTTCTTCGTAATGTTTTTGAGATGTGGCTATCTGCATCCTTCTGTTATCTTTACTTCAGTATATAAAAACACAAAATTTTAGTCAATTGTCATTATTTGTAGTCTGATTTAAAGTAGTCACTTGACAGACAACGGGCTGCAGGGCTCCCGCCACCAATAAACCAATGGCAGCCGGCGCTGTCGGCTACCACTGCGTTGCCACTTCGCTCTGCTCAGCTAAGGCATTGTGCCAGGCAGTTGTAGCCGTGCGGGTGAGAGATTTGAGTGACTTGTAGCTTCGCGTGTTTACGATGTCTGATGAAATCAGTCGCAAGAGAGGGAGGCCGAGGCTGCACACTCCTCGGAAAGCTCCAAAAAGTGTCGGACATGGCGTCGTTATACGCAGTCAGGCGCGTGAATACGTGTGTTCCTTAAGGGAGTATTTTGAGAGAGAGAGGGATGCAGGAGGGCCTCTCGTTCCTTTGGCTAAGGTGGTTCAAAAATGGCTCTGAGCACTATGGGACTAAACATCTTTGGTCATCAGTTCCCTAGAACTTAGAACTACTTAAACCTAACTAACCTAAGGACATCACACACATCCATGCGCGAGGCAGGATTCGAACCTGCGACCGTAGCAGTCGCGCGGTTCCGGACTGCGCGCCTAGAACCGTGAGACCATCGCGGCCGGCGCTAAGGTGGTGGAGCGAACTGCAGCTGCTCTGTAAGTTAGCGACCGATCAGTAATAAGAATCTGCAGGGAGAAATTCACGAAAGAAGGCTCAAGTGAATCATCTAAATGGGATACACCTGGGAAAAAGGGGCGACTAGAGAAGAGGGTCACAAAACTTGACTCTTTTCAGGAAGATGCCATTCGTCGTCAAATATACGCATTTTATTCGAGGAAGGAGTATCCAGCACTCAGAAAGCTACGTGCTAACCTCACGGCGGCTGACCTGTTTCAAGGTAGTAAATCGTCTTTGTTACAAGTCGTTAAAATGTTAGAATTCCGCTATAAATCCGTATCTGGCAGAAAATTACTAATGGAACGCCAAGATATTGCAGCCTGGCGATGCCACTTTCTTAGAGAATTAGTGGGGACATATTTTAATGATATCGTTTGGTATGGTGAAACGTGGGAGAATGCAGGACACAGTTTTAAGAAAGGCTGGACAGATGGTACCATTAGCGGTAGTATGGCAGCTCCGATCGCCAGAGGAAAAAGGATAATTGTAGCGTATGCCGGAAATTCAAAAGGTTTCATTGCAAATTGTCTGCTGCCATTCAGTTCAAATAAGACCTCCGACTACCACGAAGAGATGAACCAAAATACTTTTGTGAAATGGTTTGAAGACTGTGTGCTCCAGAACTTAACAAAAAACTCTATCATTGTTATGGATAACGCTCCTTATCATTCAGTAATACAAGGCAAAGCACCCACAAAGGCAACGAGGAAAAACGTCATTGTTAGCTGGTTACAGAAACATAAGGTGCAGTTCGACAGTAATTTTACAAGGGCAGAATTATTAGAACTTGTATCGCAACACAAGCCAAAGAACCCGATTTATATTGTGGATGAAGTAGCAAAAAAATACGGGCATAAAGTGCTGAGATTGCCTCCTTACCTCTGCCGTTTCAACGCAATAGAGCTGATTTGGGCTCAGGTTAAACGGCATATTGCTGCAGAAAATAAGACATTCACATAACCGAAGTGGAACGCCTTTTGAAAGAGGAATTTGAAATTCTGACATCGGAAGACTGGCAGAAGGTAGTGCATCACGTGAAAGGAGTGATACAGGGCGCATGGAACAATGAAGGTATATTACAACAAAGTGTCGAAGACTTGATTATATCTGTCAATACGAGCAGCGACACGGATAGTTCCACTGACTCTGACTCTGAATTAAGCGGTGTTTTCACATTGTCTGATTAGCGTGTAGTGTACTTACTGCCATTAAATATTGTGTTTGTGAATTTATTTCGATTAATTCTTATTTTTGTTGTGAGACTAAGAAATACTGTTTGGCCAGCTCTCGTCATCTCCTTACGGTAAGTTAGACTGAATTTTAATTCTATTTCATTTTGTATATACACCAAGGTGTTATTCAATGTGTGTAATAGTTTTCGAGATTTGCAATCTAAAGAGGAAAACTTTTCCGGACGCGAAAATTTCCCACACTTCAATAGTTAATGTAACAACGGCCCTAATTAAAATTAAGAAAAAATATTTGATTTGCTTATAGATACCACTAAGACCGATACTGTACATAAATTTCAAAATATTTACATAATATTTATAGGAGATAGAGATTTTAAACGTCATACTTGTTTCGAGTTCAGTACTGATAGGGTTGCTTAAAAATGCTGTTTTCAGAAATTTATATACAGGAAACGTGATGCACTACGAAAACTTTAAGGATTCTTTGCTGAGTGAATTATTTTGGTAATGAATAGAAAAAAATATTATGCTGTGACACCAATAGTTTTTCAGTAATGACGTGACAAGTTAGAAGCTGTTTGCGAAATCGAGAATTTAAATGGCTTCAAACAAATTAACATCACTCTTGTCCTAATTAAAATTAAGAATTAATATTTGACAGATTGAGAGACATTGTAGAGATATACATCATATGTGGGTTTGAAATTTTTTACTTACTTTTTGTAGAAGATACAGGCTTTAAAACGCCGGGGGTGGCGACGCGCTGAGGCGGCTGCCTCCAGCCAGTACTTGACGTGACAACGCCGCAACTTCGCAGCGCAAACGTCAAGTGACAACTACTTTAAATCAGACTATATGCATATTCAGTGGCGAAATTTGGAAGAACCTGTACTAACAGTTTCTCCTGTTCATTTGTGCTGAGTCCCATACGCATTAAACGTCAAACAATTTTCTGTGCACAATCTACATCAAGAATATTACATCGGAAAATTATGCGTGATGTTTAATATGTGTAAGACTCTGCACAAATAACAAACTCACACTATTCTCCACGTACACTGCGCACAGAAAATTGTGTGAGACTCTGCGCAGATGACCCACAAGAAAACTGTAACCAAAGTTCTTGCAAATTTAATGCTTACAAAATTTTTTCATTTTGTTTTCCTAATTTTGTCTCCTTCACTGCCTGCTATACATTTTATAATATCCATGTATCTTAAGTTGTAGATCAAATGCTCCCCAATTTTAGTTCCAGTTTCCATATCTGTTAAACTGCATTTATTGTTACTTATTAACCATGCGAATAAAGTACAGGGTGTTCATAAATTAGTTATATGGGAATAATTTCCACGCATGCGTCATGTAAAATACAAATAAAAGAATATCGTGATTGGTAGCAGAAAAGTTATTTATAAACAAATTCATTGTTTTCTCAACAGTAGGCTTTCACACACCATTTCTAATGGCTCAGATCAGTTTCGGTAAAATACCACCGTTTCCGTATAAAAGAGGAGCAATATAGCTTACAATTCTTTACACATACTAACGTGAACAACCACATTTTAACTATGAACTCTTCATAATGGTGTATATTACAGAAATTCTTAGTTTCTAAATTTAACATCTCCGGCTTTTCTGTGTTGTGCCCTTCTTGTTTCCTAAGTCCAGCAGCCGCTTTTCGTTAACCGAGATCCTAAAACATATATTTATCGACTTCTTCAATGTTTCCCTACGTATATTAGTCTTTATTAATGTTTTAAAAAAAAAATCATTTTGTTTTCATAATTTTTCGAGTTTGGTTTTAATGTCTCCTTCACTGCCTGCTATACATTTTATAATATCCATGTATCTTAAGTTGTTGATCAAATGCTTCCCAATTTTAGTTCCAGTTTCCGTATCTGTTGAACTGCAGTTATTGTTTCGTATGCAACATACAAACAAACAGAGACAGTGTACAAGGTGTTCATAAATTAGTTTTACAGAAGATAATTGTGAAGAAAGGTACATAACTCACAGAAACGTTTGTTACAGCACTGAATGGAGTGTATCTTCAAAGTTTATTTACAAGTATTCATTATGGCTGCCATTTGTATCACGGCAAAGGTCCAGCCTGTAATCACTTTTCTGCAAAATCCTGTAAAGCAAGTCTTGATGTGTGGTGGCATCTGCATGTTGTCGCCGCTCGTTGACGTTTCCGGAAGCAGAGGAATTAACACTCCGTCTTTAATACAGCCCCATGTGCAGAAGTCCATTGCGATTAAAGCAAATGACCTTGGTGGCCATGGTATTGTTCCACCACCTCTGATCCGACGGCACGTTCCCAACAAGATAGGAGACAAGTTCACCATGATACTGTGGTGGCGCATCATCTTGCTGGATGATAAATTCTACACCCATATCCTATTGTAATTGAGACATTAGATAATGTTCAAGCATGTCCTGGAACGATATGCCAGTTATAGGTGACTGGAAAAAAAAAAGGTTCATAAATCTGGTTACAGCTTATAGGGCAAGAAATATTTACCTTAGGCAAAGCCCACAAATTTTCGATTAATTGACGTGGTTTCCGAACATTACTCCGATTCACTTTATCGCAGATAATGAAGGTAACTTCGTCACTGAACACAATTTTGTGAAGAAAATCATCTTCACTCTAAAAATTTCCTACACAAAACTCAGCTCGTTTTTCTTTGTCACTTTCTCCTAAAGCTTGCCACAGTTTCAGTTATTGCGTCAGAAACCGCTGGCCGACCCTGACCCCGCAGCTTCGGTGAAACGATTGTACCAGTTAGTAACAGTTCGTCTTTCAGTCTTGAATTGTTTCTGAACTGTAGTAGCGAAACAGTAAACAACACAGCAACCGCTCTCTATCGTTATGCGACTCCGTGATGACTATTCGTATAATTGATTCACACAGGTGACTAGCGGTAATTACCAATGTACGTGACGTCGGAGAAAGTTTACGACCACTATAGTCTACACCACAATTTTTTTAAAAATTTATTCGAATTAAAGGATGTCAGAGAGGTTACCGCTGTACAGGTAATGTTGAATCGCTGATTAGATCCCGTCGCCAAGCGCTTGTTTTACGATGCGAGATTTTTTCGTCTCTGCTTGTCCGAGGTAACATACGTACAGGATGCCAATTTTGACTACTCTTATCGTTCTAATATGTAAACGTACAGTGGTGGATTTGCGTTAAGAAATTGACTTAGGAACACGTAATTCTTGTAATGGTCATCAGAAAGGTAGCTAAGAAGTTAAAAATTTCAATTAGTAGATTATGTAATTGTAGTTCACTTTGGTTCTCACCTGTGTGCGTCAGCTAATGTTGCGCCCAGGAAAACAAAAGCTCACTGTGGTGATTTTCCGAATCTTTACATAAAGACACAACTGCCAGAGCATCCCCACAGAATAACTTGCGTTATGGTAAACAATGTGCCTGTGTTTCCAGAATGAGATTTTCACTCTGCAGCGGAGTGTGCGCTGATATGAAACTTCCTGACAGATTAAAACTGTGTGCCCGACCGAGACTCGAACTCGGGACCTTTGCCTTTCGCGGGCAAGTGCTCTACCAAGGTAGGAGACGGATACTGGCAGAAGTAAAGCTGTGAGTACCGGGCGTGAGTCGTGCTTTGGTAGAGCACTTGCCCGCGAAAGGCAAAGGTCCCGAGTTCGAGTCTCGGTCGGGCACACAGTTTTAATCTGTCAGGAAGTTTCAATGTGCCTGTGACACACACACGTTTATTTACTATCTTAAAACTTCAATTAATATTGATTATTAATCCTCTTATCATAAATAACAAATATTATGAGAAACGGGCCACCACACTACCTACTGCACATCGCAATCAGCGGTACGGTGACTTCCTTTAGTTTTGTGACAGAACAGGGCCGCTGAATCGTAATTTGCGTCAATATCTCAATTAACTGTTCCTTAAGTGAATGATGTCAGGTGTGTGTGGTTCCTTGCTTGGTGCTTAGGTGAACGGAGAATCATTCAGTGTTTCTGATGAACTGAAATGATTTCGATAGCTTTAGTGACAGTGATAACTGATTTTGTGCCCTTCAATTAATTTGGCGATGGGAATAGTGTGTCATTACCACTCTGATACTGTCATATACTGCAATAGTGTGTTAAATGTACGTAAACATTTATTTATCATGGTATGTGGTCTGGTGTGAAATGGTTTTTTATGAACGTTGTTAATTGTTTATCAAAACGTGGCATTATTACAACTGAGAGGATATAATCATTAATTAGCCTGTTACATATAAAGTATGTGTCGGCTAAATGCAAACGTTCTAGGTTGCAATGACTTCGGCAACTTACGCAGTGATATAACTTGTGATATTCTTCTCGAATTTGCAGCCGGTTATTCAAACACAGTTGACTCAGTGTATCGACGGACCCCTTGAATCTCCGAAATGCTGTCTCAGCTTGAAGATCTGGTTGCAAACCCGAGAAGAGTATAAAGGAATATTCTGCTGTGGGGTGGAATTGAACTAGCTGTATGTTCAGTTTATTAATATTATTTCAATTACAAAATTATGACTTCTTCCAAATCGGTGAAAGAATATTTGGACTCTCTGAGCCCAGTCCCCCTGAGTACACTGCGTACGTCAGAGAAAGCTTTATATGATCCTTAGGTTGCAGTAAACAGCAATAATGTTCACTTCACAAAAGTTACATTTAACTTATGTGCTTATTTTGGACTGGTTACCGGTTAAGACAGACCCAAATTTAATGAGAATAAATTCCTAAGTTTATGTGGTCCCTACTCTTTCCTGCTGCATTTGATATTTATGGTTGCATATGTCACTGAGTAAAAAGTTTAAAAAAATTTAATAGGTATATCTTTCTTTCGTTCTTCCCATTTTCCTTATTACCCTTTCTTTGCTTATTGGCTTCTGACGAGGTCTTTTACAGTCAATTGGCCTCAGGGCCCTTCACATGCGTTCGAGAGTTCAGGCAATGTGCATTCGCAATCGCAACTGCTGCTAAGCAACTGCAACCCGTTTACTATTTGAGACTATTATCCTGTAACGTGATTTTAAATCGTTCACCTCACAAAATGTTACAGAAATGAATTAGCCACACTTCGTTCATTTAGTGACATTCAATTCGAAATAGACGCTAAAAGTCGCACATTGCATGCAGTAAGGAAGCAGGTGCTGACAATCATGAATAGAAGAGAATGGCTTTAATAAGTCATAATCACAAGGTAGTAACACCAATTATTTACACGAGAGTGGAAATACTGGTAGAAGCGAACCTCGAGGAAGATCAGTCTGGCACCCGGACGAATGATGGAAGACGCGAGCTAATGCTGACTCTAAGACTCCCGATTGAAGATTGACTGAAGAAAGGAAAACCTGCATTTATAGAATATGTATATTTATATAAAAGTTTTGACATTGTTCCGTAGAATACACCCTGGAAAATGGTAGGGATAAAATACACGGAGCAAAATATTATCAACAACTTTTATAGGAAACTGACTGCAGTTATAAGAGTCGAAAGACATGAAAGGGAAGTAGTACTTGAGAAGGAATAAAACGTTGTAGATTACACCCAATGGCGTTCAATCTTTACACTGAGCAAGCAGTAAAGGAAACCTTGGAGAAGTTTGGAGAGAGAATTAAAATCCAGAGAGGAGAAATAAAAACTTTAACGTTTGCCGATGATGTAATTCCGTCGGAGTCAGCATACGACGTTGCAGACCAGTTGGAAAGGTGTTACAAGATGAACATCAACAAAAGTAAAACTAAAACCAGGCTAATAGAATGTAGTCGGATTAAATGATTCAGTGCTGAGGGGACTAGAACACGAAATGAAAGACTGACAGTAGCAGATGGGTATATCTATTTATGGGCCAAAGCAACTGACGATGAATGAAGTGGAGAGGATATAAACTGTAGACTGGCAGTAACAACGAACGCGTTTCAGGTATCGAGAACTATAGAATATAAATTTTAGTGTTTTGAAGTCTTTCCTAAGTCATTTGTCAGGAGTGTATCCTTGCACAGAGTTGAGACGTGGACGATAAACAGTTCAGATAAGATTAAAGTAAAGACTTTTGAAATTTTGTGCAGCAGAAGAATGATAAAAGATTAGATAGATGGATCATATACCTAATGAAGATGTTCTGTATCGAATTGGGGGTAAAAGAAATTTATGGCACCACCGAGTAGAAGAAGGGATCTGTTGTTAGGACACATTGTGAGGCATCAACGAAATGGCTGTGTGATAATACAGGTAAGTGTGGTGGGGGGTGGGGGGGGGGGGGAGGCCAAGGAGTGAATGCGATAAACGGTTTCAAATGGATGAAGGTTGCAGCAGTTATGCAGATATGAAGAGATTTGCGCAGGATGGAATAGCGTGTAGAGCTGCGACAAATAAGTCTTTGGACGACCGTGACACTTGGAGTGGAAACTCGAGATTACGTTTCTTTTTTATATGTTGAATGTCGAAGTTTTTTTTTTTTTTTTTTTTGGACATTTGGTTGTATTCCAGCTTCGACGTTCAATATTCTTACTGGTAGTGTTTACACTTTTAATTTCAGACGCCTTGCCTTTCATTTTTAGCAGATAAAATGATGTAGATTTCTTAAACCTTTCCCCACAAGATTCAACGTCAAAATTAACAAGCGTTGTACCTCTGTACTCATCTTCTCAAGAGCTTACTGAATGCCGTTAAAAATATGTCTTCCCATTAAGAACAATGCTTCAGTATTTCGACTGATAGAAGAGTTATAAGGATTAAACCTGCAACAAAGTCACATGGCCTTCTGCGTACTATCATTTGCCCAAAATCCTACATTCGATATGTCTAAGTGTCACGAATTTAAAAGGGGTGTTAATGTTAGTGACTCACCTGGACCGTGCAGGCACTCTCTTAACAACCATCACAAGTCTCCAGGTATCCAGGAGCGTTGTTAGTAACCAGGAGGCAATCAAGTAGAGACGACTATTCTTCCGATCCAGTTGTTGTATCTGGGACTCCTCTGGATGAAATCAGAGATATGATTGAAATCAGTAGCAACACTTTAGAAACTAGTAAAGACTGCCGAAGTGTAGTTAACAACCCTTTTTAAGCAATTTAATGACTTTAGTCTGAATCTATCGACGGCAGTAAAATGTTTAATTTTCTGTCTTGGGATAGGGGAATTATTTAAGTAAACCAGCATACTCCGCAAGCCCTCTGCAAAAATAAGATCAGCCTAAAGAGCAAAGCACATCAAATCTTGTCTGAGAAAAACAAATCTTCTATACGTCCTATCAATGACAATCTTATTAAACTTATTTTTTCTCTAGGTGCATAAGAGCCGAAAATAAGGTGACAAGCGGCATATAAATTACGACATGAAAACGACGAAAACTCACTAGCAAAACAATATAGCTTGTACGACTACAGGTAGATATGTAGGGACCCGATGCTCACCACTACACACCACACACGTAACGGCCACGCTGACGCTTTCTCTGTCCCCCCCCCCCCCTGGACCACCGCCCCCCCCCCCCGCTCTCCCTCTCTCTCTCTCTCTCTCACTCTCTCCTTCCCCCCCCCCTCCCCCGTGAACATTCCACTACGCTCTCCCCGTCTCTCTCTCTTTCATCCACCACCTTGAACTGTCTTGATGGATTTTGTCTCTTCGCTATCTATTCTTCACTGCCCAAGGCTACAAAGTATGATTCAGTTGCCCCTACCTATGGGCTTTGTATAACCCATAACGCCTTCAGATATCATGTGCAAAATTTTCCATTTCTCTTGCTCGCTACACACAAACTATTAGTCCTACAGGAAAGGTGAACTGGGGCTTTTTGCAGACAATTTAGTACATCTAAATTTTATACCGGAATAAGTTTTCACTAGAGGTCGCAGTTCTCCAGTTATTCAAGAAAAACGTACAAAAATGCGTTTTTCTTGAGTAATTCGAAAACTGTGGCCACCCGCAAAAACCTGTCCCAGCAGAAAATTTAGCTACAATAAATTTACTACAAAAAGCTCCATTTCATTTCTTCTGTAGGCCTAATAGTTTGTGCACAGAGCGACAAAATATGAAAATCTATAGCGCGGTGTTTGAAAGCGTTGCAATGGCATAAAACCGATAGGCAGGGACAGATGAACCACAACGTGTAAAAACCGCATCGTGTTGGACGGAGTGCAGTTCCAGCAAGAGCTTACGATTGCGTTTCGGCGTGGCAAATCCGCACACCACTCTCAGCGAGTGTTCGTTATGGACTACCGATGTAAAATTCAACATCTACATCTACATCCATACTCCGCAAGCCACCTCACGGTGTGTGGCGGAGGGTACCTTGACTACCTCTATCGGTTCTCCCTTCTATTCCAGTCTCGTATTGTCGTGGTATGCCTCTGTGTGGGCTCTAATCTCTCTGATTTTATCCCCATGGTCTCTTCACGAGATTTACGTAGTAGGGAGTAATATACTGCTTGACTCCTTGGTGAAGGTATGTTCTCGAAACTTCAACAAAAGCCCGTACCGAGCTACTGAGCGGCTCTCCTTCAGAGTCTTCCATTGGAGTTTATCTATCATCTCCGTAACGCTTTCGCGATTACTAAATGATATCCTGTAATGAAGCGCGGTGCTCTCCGTTGGATCTACTCTATCGTATCAACCCTATATGGTACGGATCCCACACTGCTGAGCAGTATTCAAGTAGTGGGCGAACAAGCGTACTGTAACTTACTTCCTTTGTTTACAGATTGCATTTCCTTAGGATTCTTCCAATGAATCTCAGTCTGGCATCTGCTTTACCGACGATCAACTTTATATGATCATTCCATTTTAAATCACTCCTAATGCGTACTCCCAGATAATTTATGGAATTAACTGCTTCCAGTTGCTGACCTGCTATTTTGTACTTAAATGATAAATGATCTTTATTTCTATGTAGTCGCAACACATTACACTTGTCTACATTGAGATTCAGTTGCCATTCCCTGCACCAAGCGTCAATTCGCTGCAGATCCTCCTGTATTTCAGTACAATTTCCCATTGTTACAACTTCTCGATGTACCACAGCATCATCCGCAAAAAGTCTCAGTGAACTTCCGATGTCATCCACAAGGTCATTTATGTATATTGTGAATAGCAGCGGTCCTACGACACTCCCCTGCGGCACACCTGAAATCACTTTTACTTCGGAAGACTTCTCTCCGTTGAGAATGACATGCTGCGTACGGTTATCTAGGAACTCTTCAATCCAATCACACAATTGGCCTGATAGTCCATATGCTCTTCATTAAACGACTGTGAGGAACTGTATCGAACGCCTTGCGGAAGTCAAGAAAGACGGCATCTACCTGTGAGCCCGTGTCTATGGCCCTCTGAGTCTCGTGGACGAATAGAGCGAGCTGGGTTTCACACGACCGTCGTTTCCGAAACCCAAACTGATTTCTACAGAGTAGATTTCTAGTCTCCAGAAAAGTCATTATACTCGAACATAATACGTGTTCCAAAATTCTACAAGTGATAGACGTTAGAGATATAGGACTAAAGTTCTGCACATCTCTTCGACGTCCCTTCTTGAAAATGGGGATGACCTGTGCCCTTTTCCAATCCTTTGGAACACTACGCTCTTCTAGAGAGCTACGGTACACCGCTGCAAGAAGGGAGGCAAGTTCCTTCGCGTACTCTGAGTAAAATCGAAATGGTATCCCATCAGGTCCAGCGGCCTTTCCTCTTTTGAGCGGTTTTAATTGTTTCTCTATCCCTCTGTCGTCTATTTCGATATCTACCATTTTGTCATCTGTGCGACAATCTAGAGAAGGAACTACAGTGCAGTCTTCCTCTGTGAAACAGCTTTGGAAAAAGACATTTAGTATTTCGGCCTTTAGTCTGTCATCCTCTGTTTCAGTACAATTTTGGTCACAGAGTGTCTGGACATTTTGTTTTAATCCACCTACTGCTTTGACATAAGACCAAAATTTCTTAGGATTTTCTGCCAAGTCAGTACATAGAACTTTACTTTCGAATTCATTGAACGCATCTCGTATAGCCCTCATCACACTACATTTCGCTTCGAGGGATTTTTGTTTGTCTGCAAGGCTTTGCCTATGTTTATGTTTGCTGTGAAGTTCCCTTTGCTTCCGCAGCAGTTTTCTAACTCGGTTATTGTACCACGGTAGCTCTTTTCCATCTCTTACGATCTTGCTTGGCACATACTCATCTAACGCATATTGTACGATGGTTCTGAACTTTGTCCACTGATCCTCAACACTATCTGTACTTGAGACAAAACCTTTGCGTTGAGCCGTCAGGTACTCTGTAATCTGCTTATTGTCACTTTTGCTAAACAGAAAAATCTTCCTACCTGTTTTAATTTTTCTATTCACGGCTGAAATCATCGATGCAGTAACCGCTTTATGATCGCTGATTCCCTGTTCTGCATTAACTGTTTCAAATAGTTCGGGTCTGTTTGTCACCAGAAGGTCTAATACGTTATCGCCACTAGTCGGTTCTCTGTTTAACTGCTCAAGGTAGTTTTCAGATAAAGCACTTAAAAAAATTTCACTGGATTCTTTGTCCCTGCCACTCGTTATGAACGTTTGAGTCTCCCAGTCTATTTCTGGCAAATTAAAATCTCCACCCAGAACTATAACATGGTGGGGAAATCTACTCGAAATATTTTCCAAATTATTCTTCAGGTGCTCAAACACAAGAGCTGCTGAGCCAGGGGGCCATAGAGACATCCAATTACCATGTCTGAGCCTGCTTTTACCGTGACCTTTACCCAAATTATTTCACATTTAGGATCTCCGTCAATTTCCTTCGATACTTTTGCACTTCTTATCGCTATGAACACGGCTCCTCCTTCACTGTCCAGCCTGTCTCTGCGGTATACATTCCAATCTGAGTTTAGGAGTTCATTACTGCTTACGTCTGGTTTCAGCCAACTTTCTGTCCCTAGTACTAAATGGGCATTGTGACCGTTTATTAATGAGAGCAGTTCTGGGACCTTTCTATAGACGCTCCTGCAGTTTACTATTAGCACATTAATATTGTTATTCCCTGCTGCATTTTGCCTACTCCTACTTTGCCGCGTCTCAGGAGGCGTCTTGTCGGGCCTAGGGAGGGAATTCTCTAACCTAAAAAACCCACATGTGCACTACACACGTACTCCGCTACCCTTGTAGCCACTTCCGGCGTGTAGTGCACGCCTGACCTATTCTGGGGGACCCTACATTTCTCCACCCGATAGCGGAGGTCGAGAAATTTGCACCCCAGATGTCCGCAGAATCGTCTGAGCCTCTGGTTTAAACCTTTTACTCGGCTCCAAACCAGAGGACCGCGATCGGGTCTGCAAATGATACTACAAATAGTTAGCTCAGATTCCACCCCGCGAGCGAGGCTTTCCACCTTCACCAATTCCGCCAACCGCCTGTACGAACTGAGGATGTGCTCTGAAGCGAGACGGCAGGAGTCATTGGTGCCGACATGAGCAACAATTTGCAGTCGGGTGCACCCAGTGCTGTCTATCGCCACCGGTAGGGCCTCCTCCACATCTCGGATGAGACCCCCGGCAAGCAGACAGAGTGAACACTGGCCTTCTTCCCCGACCTTTCCGCTATTTCCCTAAGGGACTCCATCTCCCGCCTAACGTTGGAGCTCCCAGTAGCTAATAAACCCCTCCCCCCGTGTGCCTGCTCAGACGTTGCTGAAGGAGAGGCCACATATCCACTCACAGAGTGGGCGATGCCACATGACCAGCCTCCACATAGACCCTCCGCCTTGTGCGCCGCGAACGCCGCTGAACCCGCCACTCCCCTTGGGGAGAGGGTGGCCCAACCGCGCCTGGTACCCTCGAAGATGTCTCGACAGCAGGGACAGTGGGTGAAGCATGTAGCACCTGGGGTGTACCTTGCGACGCACCAGACTCCCCACTGCCGCTACACTCCAAGGCAGCAGCCTGAAGACGGCTGATCGCGGCCATCAACACGTTCAGCTGTTCGCGAACAGTGGCCAGCTCCTCCTGCGTCCGTACACAGCAGTCACACATCCTACCCATCCTAAGAAATCAATTTACTGTAGAGACTTAATCAACTTTGAACTAGACTGCTAATTTACTAAAGGCGGCTGATAGTTGACTAAACTGTGGTTGCTAACGACTTCTTGTAGAAAACAATGAAAATAGCACTACCTGCCTCTGCACTGTATTGAAAACAAACACTAGCGCTACTGGCACTATGGCTGACTAAAGGGACTCTCTCTGACTGTATTCAAAACAAACACGAAATCTGTGGAACACTATTGCTAGCACTCGACAATTAAAGCTTCCTAAAAGTAAAAACACACGGAAGAAGAAATGACAAGTAAGAAAAATACAGTTAATACTTAAATTAACGTAGCTCGCTGCACAGCAGACGTGAAGCAGACCTCAGTTACGACGACCTTGACACTACTGGTACTATCTGGTCGCGATATTACTCTATGTTTGGCATATTGTTAAATTAAACTGTTCAATTCCAAAAGCAGAATGGAGCGTTGGCTTGAACATGTTGCAACAAATCTTGCATCGAAAATTTAAAGGTGGTTCACCTAGAAGAAGGGCATCAACCTCAAAGATTTCCTATGAAGACTATCAGATTCAAGAACATGATGTTACGACTGCATGCTCGATGGTTTCATACAGTAAGATACTGAACGACTCACTAAAAGAGAAAAAAGGAAAGTATGATGAATCTTCGCATCATCATCGCATTTGACGTCAGCCTGGTTAGCTGGGTGGTAACGAGCTTGCCTCCCAGGCAGCGGGCCCGGGTTCGATTCCCAGCCGGGTTGGAGATTTTCTCCACTCGTGGACTGGGTGCTGTGTTGTCATCATCATCATTTCATCCTCATCACCGGCACGGAAGTCGCCTAACGTGGCGTCGGCTGAAATAAGACTTGCACTCGGCGGCCGAACTTCCTCAGATAGGGCCTCCCGGCCAACAGTGCCATACGCTCATTTCATTTCATCGCATTTGTTCAGTCTAATGGCTCACCTCTCTGCACATTATGTAGCAAGCTACTTCTGAATAGTTCCATGGTACTTGCTAAGACGCGTCAACATTTAGAAACTTACGTTGCAATTGCAAAGGCAAGAATGAAGAGATTTTTATACGGAAGAACGAAGAATTATTAAGAAGTCAGAAAGCTGTAAAGTGTCTGATCCAAACTTATTCTTCGTGACTAACCTCTTAAACGTCAGCCTACTCTTCTTCGTTACTAAATTGTGACCTGAGTCTGCACCTGCTTCTGGGTAAACCTTACAATCCAGCATCGGAATCTCTTTCTGACCATGATGTAATGTAACTGGAATTTTCCGTTACCTCTCGGCCTTCTCCAAGTACTCCTCCTCCTCTTGTGATTCGTGAATTGAGTATTCGCAAATACTAGCTCAAATTTCTTGCAGAACTCAGTCCTTCTCATCTTTCATTCTTACACCCAATTCCATATTCTCCTGTAACCCTTCCATCTACCTTTCTCCCTGGAGTTGCATTCCAATCCCCCATGGATGTTAGACTTTGTCTCCCTTTACGTACTGAATTACCCGCTCAATATCCTCATATACTTTCTCTATCGCTTCATTTTGTGCTTGCGACGTCGGTATGTATACCTGAACTACTGTTGTCGATGTTCGTTTGCTGTCGATATTGATGAGAACAATCTTAACACTGAACAGTTCACAGTAATTTTCTCTCCCGCTTTCTCTCTCTGCCGCGCCTTGTTATTCACAACGAATCTTATTCTGCAGTTGATATTATCCCATACTCATCTGACCGGAAATCCTTGTATTCTTTCCTTTTCACTTGACTAACCCCCACAATATACACTCCTGGAAATAGAAATAAGAACACCGTGAATTCATTGTTCCAGGAAGGGGAAACTTTATTGACACATTCCTGGGGTCAGATACATCACATGATCACACTGACAGAACCACAGGCACATAGACACAGGCAACAGAGCATGCACAATGTCGGCACTAGTACAGTGTATATCCACCTTTCGCAGCAATGCACGCTGCTATTCTCCCATGGAGACGATCTTAGAGATGCTGGATGTAGTCCTGTGGAACGGCTTGCCATGCCATTTCCACCTGGCGCCTCAGTTGGACCAGCGTTCGTGCTGAACGTGCAGACCGCGTGAGACGACGCTTCATCCAGTCCCAAACATGCTCAATGGGGGACAGATCCGGAGATCTTGCTGGCCAGGATAGTTGACTTACACCTTCTAGAGCACGTTGGGTGGCACGGGATACATGCGGACGTGCTTTGTCCTGTTGGAACAGCAAATTCCCTTGCCGGTCTAGGAATGGAGAACGATGGGTTCGATGACGGTTTGGATGTACCGTGCACTATTCAGTGTCCCCTCGACGATCACCAGAGGTGTACGGCCAGTGTAGGAGATCGCTCCCCACACCATGATGCCGGGCGTTGGCCCTGTGTGCCTTGGTCGTATGCAGTCCTGATTCTGGCGCTCACCTGCTCGGCGCCAAACACGCATACGGCCATCATTGGCACCAAGTCAGAAGCAACTCTCATCGCTGCAGACGACAGGTCTCCATTCGTCCCTCCATTCATGCCTGTTGCGACACCACTGGAGGCGGGCTGCACGATGTTGGGGCGTGAGCGGAAGACGGCCTAACGGTGTGCGGGACCGTAGCCCAGCTTCATGGAGACGGTTGCGAATGGTCCTCGCCGATACCCCAGGAGCAACAGTGTCCCTAATTTGCTGGGAAGTGGCGGTGCGGTCCCCTACGGCACTGCGTAGGATCCTACGGTCTTGGCGTGCATCCGTGCGTCGCTGCGGTCCGGTCCCAGGTCGACGGGCACGTGCACCTTCCGCCGACCACTGGCGACCACATCGATGTACTGTGGAGACCTCACGCCCCACGTGTTGAGCAATTCGGCGGTACGTCCACCCGGCCTCCCGCATGCCCACTATACGCCCTCGTTCAAAGTCCGTCAACTGCACATACGGTTCACGTCCACGCTGTCGCGGCATGCTACCAGTGTTAAAGACTGCGATGGAGCTCCGTATGCCACGGCAAACTGGCTGACACTGACGGCGGCGGTGCACAAATGCTGCGCAGCTAGCGCCATTCGACGGCCAACACCGCGGTTCCTGGTGTGTCCGCTGTGCCGTGCGTGTGATCATTGCTTGTACAGCCCTCTCGCAGTGTCCGGAGCAAGTATGGTGGGTCTGACACACCGGTGTCAATGTGTTCTTTTTTCCATTTCCAGGAGTGTATATACCGAACCTGTGCATTTCCCTTTTCAGATTTTCTAGCTTCCCTACCACGTTCAGACTTATGACATTCCATGTCCAGACTCATAGCACGTTATTCTTTCGTTGTTTATTCAATTTGCCCCTTGTCAAGACAAATAAAGAAAAGATGATATGTGGACATGTGTCCGGAAACGCTTAATTTCCATGTTAGAGCTCATGTTAGTTTCGTCAGTGTGTACTGTACTTCCTCGATTCACCGCCAGTTGGCCCAATTGAAGGAAGGTAATGGTGACTTCGGTGCTTGTGTTGACATGTGACTCATTGCTCTACAGTACTAGCATCAAGCACATCGGTATGTAGCATCAACAGGTTAGTGTTAATCATTAACGTGGTTTTGCTGTCAGTGCAATGTTTCCAAATCCGGAGTTGGTAGATGCCCATTTGATGTATCGAGACAGATTTCCAGAACGAAGGTGTCCTAACAGGAAGACGTTCGAAGCAATTGATCGGCGTCGTAGGGAGCACGGTACATTCCAGCCTATGACTCGCGACTGGGAAAGACCTAGAACGATGAGGACACCTGCAATGGACGAGGCAATTCTTCGTGCAGTTGATGATAACCATAATGTCAGCGTCAGAGAAGTTGCTGCTGTACAAGGTAACGTTGACCACGTCACTGTATGGAGAGTACTACGGGAGAACCAGTTGTTTCCGTACCATGTACAGCGTGTGCAGGCACTATCAGCAGGTGATTGGCCTCCACGGGTACACTTTTGCGAATGGTTCACCCAATGTGTCAATCCTCATTTCAGTGCAAATGTTCTCTTTACGGATGAGCCTTCATTCCAACGTGATCAAATTGTAAATTTTCACAATCAACATGTGTGGGCTGACGAGAATCCGCACGCAATTGTGCAATCAGTCATCAAAACAGATTTTCTGTGAACGTTTGCGCAGGCATTGTTGGTCATGTCTAGATTGGGCTCCATGTTCTTCCACCTGCGCTCAGTGGAGCACGTTATCATGATTTCATACGGGATACTCTACCTGTGCTGCTAGAACATGTGCCTTTACAAGTACCACACAACATGTGGTTCATACACGATGGAACTCCTGCGCATTTCAGTCGAAGTGTTCGTACGCTTCTCAACAACAGATTCGGTGACCGATGGATTGGTATAAGCGGGCCAATTCCATGGCCTCCATGCTCTCCTGACCTCAACCCTCTTGACTTTCATTTATGGGGGCATTTGAAAGCTCTTGTGTACGCAATCCCGGTACCAAATGTAGAGACTCTTCGTGCTCGTATTGTGGACGGCTGTGATACAATAAGCCATTCTCCAGGGCTGCATCAGCGCATCAGGGATTCCTTGCGACAGAGGGTGGATGCATATATCGTCGCTAATGGAGGACATTTTGAACAAAGTGTTTGAAGTCACGCTGGTACGTTCTGTTGATGTGTGTTTCCATTCCATGATTAATGTGATTTGAAGAGAAGTAATAAAATGAACATGGAAAGTAAGCGTTTCCGACCACATGTCAACATGACATCTTTTCTTTATTTGTGTGTGAGGAATGTTCCCTGAAAGTTTGGCCGTACCTTTTTGTAACACCCTGTATTGCGGTCAGAGTCCACATCTGCCCCTGTAAATGTCTTACAATTTAATACCTGGTTTCTAAATCTCTGTCTTACCATTATATAATCTATCTGAAACCTGTCAGTATCTCCAGGCTTCTTCCACGTATATAGTCTTCTTTCATGATTCTTGAACCAAGTGTTAGCTGTGATTAAGTTGAGCTCTGTGCAAAATTCTACCAGCCGGCTTCCTTTTTCGTTTCTTACCCCCAATCCATATTCACCTACTACGTTTCCTTCTCTCTTTTCCTACTGACGAATTCCAGTCACCCATGACTATTAAATTTTCGTCTCCCTTCACTATCTGAATAATTTCTTTTATTTCATCATACATTTCTTCAATTTCTTCGTCATGTGTAGGGCTAGTTGGCATATAAACTTGTACTACT